>NC_056671.1:55758602-56084852 GCF_018350195.1 Panthera tigris | reverse complement strand
GGATCATATGGTGACCTGGGTGCCTCTACATTTCTGGAAGGGTCTAAGAAGAAATCAATAACCTAGAACCTGGCCCTGCTGTACTAAATATTTAAAGACTGATACAAACTTGACTGATAGAGAACACTTGGTTCTCAATATTGAAAATAGGAGCAAATCTTCTCCTTTCGAAGACTCCAATACATTTTCAATGTCTATTTAAAAAAAATTTTTTTTTAGCGTTTATCTATTTTTGAGAGAAAGAGACAATGTGACGCGGAGAGGGAGAGAGAAACAGGGAGACACAGAATTGGAAGCAGGCTCCAGGCTTTGAGCTGTCAGCGCAGAGCCTGATGCGGGCTCAAACTCATGAACCGTGAGATCCATGACCTGAGCTGAAGTCGGATGCTCAACTGACTGAGCCACCTAAGTGCCCCAGCAATGTCTATTTTCTTTTTCTTGGACTCTACGGTTTGGTATTACTTTTGGTTTCAAATGGTTTCAAAATCAATTCCCTCAATCATGCTATTTCAGGCTCTTGTACATATGACTAATACATTAAAATTGTTTTAAATGTTTGTTTATTTTTGAGAGAGAGGGCGAATGTGAGTGGGGGAGGGGCAGAGAGAGAAGATGACAGAGGATCTGAAGCAGGCCCAAGTGGACAGCAGTGAGCCTGATGTGGGGCTCGAACTCACAAACTGGAGATCATGATCTGAGCTGAAGTCGGGTGCTTAACCAATTGAGCCACACAGGCATCCCAACATATGACTAATACATTAATAACAATATCATATGTTGCTTATATATAGTATTTTTAAAACCTGAAAAAAAATTTAGATATATTATGTGATTTGATTCCAGTAATATTTCTGTGAGTTATGCAGGTTATTGTGATCTTTTTAATATTTAAGAGGCTTGCTTGGTGTCACAGAGTAGTTGGTAGAGGTGGGACTTCGAGTGGACTAGAAAGGAAAGGCTGATAAATGAAGTTTTATTGCCTGAAGTTATGATCTGTGTCATTAGCAAAGATAGAATACAATTTTAGAGTTTTTCAAACGCTGGTTCAAGGTTAAGGTCATCAATTCATGACTATCTTTCTGTTCTCATGTATATTCCTCACTAAAAATGATCATTGTTTAACTGAGGCCATTGTGATTCCCCTGTCTTGAAAAGATCCTATTTATTTTGTGCTAACTCACACTATATTGTAAATAATTGAGCAACGAACTATCCCAAGAACTAAGGTCTTAAGCACTATTATAATTTATTAGATTAATTTGAATTTTTAAGATGGTTTGGATTGTATATTGCATTTACATTTTCCTAAACTGGATCAGGCAGAAGTTATAGACGATGAACAGGGAAATAATGACAAATTAGAATACAGGAAGTAGAATGAATTCAGGGAAAACTTATCCTTCTACTCCCGTTTATAAAAATCTCTGCTTGTTGTGAATTATGGTCCCATCTTATCCAGCTACACTTACTATATTTTGTTTTAGTTATTTTTTTCCCACATCCTCCTCTTCACTATATGACGCATTTCTGGAAGGCAGGGACTACGTCTTACTTTTCTCTCGGGCATATTCTTTCTAGCATACCACCTGGCACATAGCAGATGCTCAAAACATGTTGGCTGCATGGCTGTGCAGGGGGAGAGCAGGAGGAGAGCAGGGGTGGTCTTTAATTTCCTGGAGAAGTCGGTGGGCCCATGTGTTGAAAATTAAGGAGTAGGATCTGGTTTGGGGACCCGAAAGTGTGAAAGCGAAATTTCTGAGTTTAAGTCATAGGATTTCTGGGGATGGGAGATTGCAGGTGAGGTTGGCAGCCCCCCGATTTGGGCAGATGGGGGATTATCAACAGCTTGCTGCCTCCATTTTATATAAGAGAACGGCAGTGACTCAGGTAGATGGGATATTTGGGTCTTGTGATCTCAGTTTCCTCACTGATTCATGGCAGTAAACAGCAAAAAATTTTTTTAAGTTTATTTACTTACTTTGAGACAGACAGTGAGAGAGCGGGAGCAGGGGAGGGGCGGAGAGAGAGGGTGAGAGAGAATCCCAAGCAGGCTCTGTGCTATCAGCACAGAGCCTGATGCAGGGCCTGAACCCACAAACCGTGAGATCATGACCTGAGCTGAAATCAAGAGTTGAATGCTTAGCTGACTGAGCCATCCAGGTGCCCCGTAACCAACATATTTTAAGCCTAAGCATTTTTCTTACTTTCTTCAAGAAGATCATTTATGTAAACACAACTATGGCTATTTAGTACTACCTAGTAAGATAGGACAATGTAGTGACTTATTTTATTTAGCTGGAATATGCCCTGTAAATTTCTAGGAAATTCACCAAAGGAAGGATTCCATTTAATAAGGTAAGACGATGTTTTAGGTAAGTCAGTAAAGTAGAACAAAGAGAAAATTTTGACAAATACCTCAAATCCTGAACATAAAGTAGTCTTTATTTATTTAAAGAAATTGATACTTTTACCTCATATAATTGTGACTATTCAGTCAATCGTAATAATGGAAAGATAGACCAAGGACATGATTCTGATTATTTTAAAGGGGGTGGGAAAAGAAGCAATGGAGATCCAAAGTTCTCCATTCTCTTTACCTTGTGAATGGTTGAGGTATAAAGGTCATCAGCATGACTACTTACCGTGACTGTACAGACAGTTGCGAAATCCAACTGAAGGTCATTTTACTATCTCTGAGAGTTCTGGCTCTGACAGGAAGAAGATGAAAATAATTTCAGAAAGCACCAGGCAGTACACAGATACAATTCAGATAAGAAGGTGAAAAGGTTGAAAACACAAATCATTGTGAAGAACTGGTAATCCAGAGGGCTTGTGGCCACCAGACTGCCCCCTTTTAAGATAAGAAGTAACATGGTGGTTTTAAACATAGGCTTACTGCATTCTAGCTTTTTAAAAGGTGAGTCTTTTGGTTGTCCTTGGAGGCAGCTTTTGTTTCTGGAAAAGACTATTTGTACTTGCTTTGATTTTTAGAAACTAATACTTAATTTATTCAAGTTGTGAATCCAAATCTAGTTTTTCCTTAAGATTTAAATTTAAACGTGGGACTCCTGGGTGTCTCAGTCGGTTAAGCATCCGACTCTTGATCTCGGCTCAGGTCATGGTCTCACGCTTTGTGGAATCAAGCCTCACATTAGACTCCGTGCTGACAGCATGGAGCCTTCTTGGGATTCTCTCTCTCCCTGTCTCTTTTCCCCTCCCCAGCTCGTGCTCACACTCGTGCATGCATTCTCTTTCTCAAAATAAAGAAATAAACTTAAAAAAATTTAAACTTGTAAGTCTAATTATTCTATTTACAAATCTCTATTTTGAAAATTAATTTCAAGGAATAGATATAAATTTAATATATTTGATTTTTAAAAAGCAGTTAAAGTATCAGAACAGATACCTTCCCAGGCATTCAAATTATTTTTAAAATGTATTAAATCATATTTATAAACATGAATAATTTATATATATATTATTCTAAATATCTTAGTATTGCTTATAAGCCCATAATTCTTTTGTATTTCCCTTTGAAATTACAAGTCTAAGTGAATTACCTAATCATACATTTCAAACAGGAATCACAAGATTCATCAGACTTTTCCTTTTTTAAATTAATTTTTTAAATATTTTTTTAATTGACATATAATCAACATGTAACATTATATTAGTTTTAGTGTAAAATGTAATGGCTCAATATTGTATACATTGTAAAATGATCACCACAATCAGTCTCGTTATGACTCATCACCATAGGACAAAACTTTTTTTTTTCTTATGATGAGAACTTTTAAGATTTACTCTCTTAGCAACTTTCAAATATGCAATACAATATTATTGACTATACTCATCATGCTATACATTACATCTCCATGACTTATGTATTTTATACATATTTTGTATCTCTTGACACCCTCTACCCATTTCACCCACCCCAGACGCCTTTCTGCTCTGGGAACCACCAATCTATTCTCTGTGTCTATGAGTTTTGTTGGTGTGTATGTGTGTGTTTCAGATTCCACATAAGCTACATTCATTTTTAAAAATTCCTTTCTTCTTTGGCTGCTCTGATTGGGTGAGTTTCACTGCCCTGTCCTCTAGATTGCTGATCCTTTCTTCTTAAAAAAAATTTTTTTTTAATGTTTTATTTATTTCTGAGAGAGAGAGAGGGAGACAGAATGTCAGCTGGGGAGGAGCAGAGAGAGATAGAGAGAGAGAGGGAGAGAGAGAGGGGGGCACAGAATCTGAAGGAAGCTCCAGGCTCCAAGCTGTCAGCACAGAGCCTGTGCTCAGGGTTCATGATTTCGTGAGATCATGACCTGAGCCAAAGTCAGATGCTTAACTGACTGAGCCACTCAGGCACCCCACTGATCCTTTCTTCTACTTCATCTAGTCTGCTGGTGAACACTTACAGTGTATTTTTCAATTCCATTATTGTATTCTTCAGCTCTGTGACTTCTGTTACTTTCTGATGATTTCTATCTCTGTTGAAATTCTCACTGTGTTCATCCATTCTCCTCCCAAGTTTGGTGGGCATCTTTATGACTATTAGTTTGAATTCTTTATCAGGTAAGGAACTTACCTCAGTTTCTTTCAAGTTTTATTGTTGTTGTTGAGTTTTTTATCTTTTTCTTTCATTTGGAGCATATTCATCTGTTTCTTCACTTTGCTTGACTCTGTTGTTCCTATATATTAGGTAAAACAGTTACCTCTCCCAGTCTTAAGGGAGTGGCCCTGGATAGGAGATGAAACTTATCATTCAACCTTGTTCTAGCTCTTGGTTGTCTCCTGAAACTTTGTGATTGTCTAAGCAGCCTGATTTATTCTTGATAGCTCCCTGTTGTTGAGGGTGTGTCAAGACCTTTTAGTGTTCCAAAGGGAAGGGTTGGATCTCAGTCAGTACCTAGATTCAGGCTGATTGAAAGCCAGACCCTCAGGCAGCATCTTTTAAAGTCTGCATATATATAGTCCTGTGGGACTACCGCCCTAAACCTTGCTGGTCTCCAGACTAGGAAATGTGGGTGACAGTTGAAACCATTGGGTCTCCAGATGAGTGCAAAAGCTCCTTTCTGGGAGGTACCAGTAAGTCGTAGTGAGGCCAAGGGAGAGCACAAAGATGGCATCTCCTGGCCTATGTTTCCTGAGAGCACCTCTGTAGTCTCTAGATGTGTGAAAAATTTGAAGCCTATTCCTGAAGCTGCAGCTCCGGGACAAGTAAAGAGGCCTTTTTCCTAGGAAGGATGGGGTGTGGTTCAGTCTGCTCTCTATTCCCGGGGGGAGGAAGGGGGCGGTAACCTGCCAAGAACTGTTTCTCTGATTCCTTCAGTTCTGTGAGGCCCAGAAACATAAGCCCTCCATGCCACCAGAGCCAGGCAATCAAGGTGCACCCCCTGTGTGTACTTCACATGCCTGCTAGCTTTAGAGAGTCAGTAGAAGAGTGCAAGACAGAGGCATGTTGGTTGGTTTTAGCAAGGAAATAGGAGTGCAGGGATGGGGCATGCCTGCTGGCTTTAGTGGAGCAGTAGGAGAGTGCAATTCAGCACCAACAAGATAGAGGGAGAGCACAAAAATGGTGTCCACTATCTCCTCTGCCCCTGGACAGAGTCCTAATTGCCCCATTCCTCCAGCAGATTCTTTAAGATTAACAAGTGAATCTCCTTCACATATAGTCTAGGTGCTTTTGAAACTGCTGCTTTTGCACTGGGTCCTGGGGCAAGTAAATCTGTGTATGAGTCCTTGAAGAGCAGAATCCCAGTTCCCTATACCCCTTTAGTTCTTGTAGAGGTAAGCCTTGCTGGTTTTTGAAGACAGATATTTGGGGGACTTGTGTCTCTTGTTCAGGTCCCAAAAGTTGTGGGGCCTGTTGTGGGATACCAATCCCTTGTTCCTCAGGAAGAAGTTCTCTGTGTGTGAGATCCCTCCCAATTGTGTAGCCATGCCAAAGGGGGGGGGGTGGTTTGCTGAGACTGTATCTCTGCCTCTCCTACCAGTCTTGATGTGACCCTTTTAACCTTTGTTGTGGAGGAGTTGTCCAGCTAATTTTCATGTCTTTTTCAGAGGGAATTGCTCCATATGTAGCTATAGATTTACTGTGTCCGTGAGAGGAGGTGAGTTCAGGATCTTTCTACACTGCCATTTTGAACTCAATTGATCTTTTATTCTCTTAATGAGTATACTCTTAATGCCAATTATGCATATGCTTTTCTAACATTTAATATAAGAATATTATATATTTAATTTTCTTTTTCATCTCTCTCCTTTAATCTAAATTTTTCCCGAGGGGGGAGGGGGGAACAAAGGGGGAAATTTGTACCTAGTAAATTGGGGTTACTCTTTTAATACCTTCTCAGATGGATAGGTTGCATATCTGCTGGTAATTTTATTTGGATCAAAGGAGGTTTACTGTCCTAAGACACTGCCAAGGCCTTGGAGCAGCATGAGTTCTCTGTATAGTGGCTTTACTAGGTCCTGACAAAAAGTAGACTCTTAGCCCACTCAAGTCCCTAAGACTCAGTTTGTGCAAAATCTGATTCTTCTTCCTTGCAATTGCTTTACCAGTTGACAGGATTCAACTAATCTCATCTCTTGATCCTGTTTTGAATTTATTTAATATTTTTCTAACCTGACAGGGCCTAAACTCTTATAAATATTTAAATGCTATCTGATTGGATTCTGCACATTCCTCATGGCTTTACCTGGTTCTTCAGCTACAACACTGAAGTCACCTTAACGATGGATAAAACCATTTGATTTAGTTTGGGTGTCTCCCAAAGTAGACCTTGAGACAAGAACAAGAGTTACAGTAAAACAAACACTGGGAAGTGAGATGGGGATGGAAGCCAACCGATGAGAAGTATATTATCAAGCCAGTCATCACTGCGGGCTACTGGAGCTTAAGGTGAATGAGGAAGTGCTGGGAGCCAGCATGAAACATGTGTCTCAGAGTCATCTCATCCAAGAAGTAAGGGAGCTGGGGTATTTATATGCCAATTCCTGTTGCTCCTATGTTGCATGCCGTTTCTGGAGGTAATTAATTCCCAGCACTTTCTGCCCACTACTCAGAAGGGCAAAGTGGCTTCAGTGGTCAGAGAATGCCGTCAGGAAAAGGAATATAGGGGCTGAATTGGTAGGAGAGTGAGTGTGCGGGTCATTTTCTTTCCTTAGAGCTTCAGTTACACTTACCACCAACATGCTGATTTCATCACACTTGATTACTGTTACCTTCAAGTCTCCCAAATGCTGGAGATACTGCATAATCCAAGACATCCTCTTTCACATGCACTGTGCTCCAGTTTATCACAGGTGAGCGTCTTAGTAATGGGGTTACCACAGCATGCCTGGGATTGTTACCACTCTACTTACTACCGGTAATGGAGCCTTTGGGGTCTTTTGGTTGGTCTCACTCAACTCTAGAGTCCCAGCCGGAGGATCTTCTTTTCAGGACTTCTTATCTCACTGAGTGTCTTAATTTGGGTTCTCACAGAGGTAGACTCTGAGAAACAGATTGGAGTGCAAAAAGTTTGTTTGGGAAGGTGAAGCAAATATAAATAGGAGAGTTGGGCAGTAAGACAGGGAGGGAAGCCAGTCCATAAAATGTATGTTTGGCCAGACACCAGTGTGGGCTGCTGGGCTTAATCCACTGGGGGATCTCTGGGAGCCTATGTAGAACACACCTTTCAGTATTATCTCACCCCCCTTGGCTAAGGAGTCTGGGATTTTACTTTCTACCTCCCTTCCGCACTGGTGGACAGTTCCTACTGAAGCATGCTAATTCCCTGGCATTTTTGATCTGCTGCAAAGTAGCTAGAAAAAGCCCCCAAGGAAGGTAACGCAGGTGCTGGGTGGTGGGTGTTGAAGTCTGGCCTGCATGTACCAAGGTGGTAAGATCAAGGGGATATTTATGGGGCACTCGTGGTATCCCTTATACCATTGTTTCCTACTTCTTAAGGCTTTTTTTTAAAGTTGTATTTATTTAAGTATTCTCTACACTCAATGTGGGGCTCGAACTCCTGACCCTGAGATCAAGAGTTGCATGCTTTTCCAACTGAGTCACCCAGGTACCTCTTAAGGTTTTTGTTCCAATTTGATGTTAGGTGTTTATATAAAATGAGAATATTTAAAGATTATTGAACAAATTAGAATGTCCAAAATTGCCAAAGCCTTTTAAACAACTATGAAGCATTTTCAGAGGGCTGGAGAGTAAGTGTGAATTTATAAGGGAAGACAGATTTGCTAAGCTGAGCTATTTGAGCTAAATTATTTATTTTTTACTTTTGCTAATAAGACTCCCAGATGTAGATGTGAAGGAATAGAATAAACATGTTTTTTGGATCACTAGAGGAAGGAAAGAATATGAGTCATGTGCATATAGCCAGACAGGGATTTGTTTAGAGAAGAATTAGCAGTGCTGGGCATTAATATACTTATTTTAGAATAAGTAAACAAGCTAGCTTTGAAGGTTGGGATCCTTCTGGTACGATGAGGTTGTAACAATGGAAATAGACATGTTTTATTTTAATAATTAGTATGATTAAGTTTTCTTTTCTCCTTCTTTCATTTTTCCTCCCTCCTTCCCCTCTCCTCCCTCTCTCCTTTCCTTCCTTCTTTCCTTCCTTCCTCCCTTCCTTCCTTTTTAAAGAACACATTTGGTAGGGGCGCCTGGATGGCTTAGTTGGTTAAGCATCTGATTTCACTCAGGTCATGATCTCAAGGTTCCTGAGTTCTGCATCGGGCTCTCTGCTGACAACACAGAGCCCGCTTTGGATCCTCTGTCCCCCTTTGTTTTTGCCCCTCCCCCTCCTGTGCTAAGCACACACTTTCCTGTACCATTCTCTCGCTCTCTCTCAAAAATGAAAAAACATTAAAATAAAGAACACATTTTGTAGAGATTCAAGGAAATTATTGCTGATAATACGTGAACAAGGTCTTGTGTTAATGTGATAACCGTGTTGAAACTTCTGGTTATCTGAAATTTTATAAACACCAAAGTCTAAAGTGAGGAGCATGACATCAATTGTCCAGAAAACTTCTTTTTTTTTTTTTAACGTTTATTTATTTTTGAGACGAGAGAGACAGAGCATGAACAGGGGAGGGTCAGAGAGAGGGAGACACAGAATCCGAAACAGGCTCCAGGCTCTGAGCTGTCAGCACAGAGCCCAACGCGGGGCTCGAACCCACAGACCGCGAGATCATGACCTGAGCCGAAGTCGGCCGTCCAACCGACTGAGCCACCTAGGCGCCCCCAGAAAACTTCTTAAAACAAAATTTTTTGTCTGAACCACTTTCGAATTACATACATCGTATTCTGACGATATAGTACAGGCACACAATTGTGGTAAGATATTCTGACTAAACAATAGCAATAACAATAGAAAATGTGTGTATGTGCGTGCGTGCGTGCATGTGTGTGTGTGTGTGTGTCTGTGTGTGCAGGAAAAGGAGAATCCTTTCTTTTGATTTCTAAAATTGGCAGTTTTCACTACCACCCATCAAGCATTAGGTTTTCCATTGTTTGAAGTCTGTCTATTCATCAGTTATGTGGATCTATTATTGGTATCTTTTATGAGTGAAGCATTCGGCTGGGCACTGTGGATAATACGAAGTCAAGTTCCACAGTTTTTGCCTGCATGTTGCTTGTGAGAGTAGGAGAGAAGACCCCAAGTCAGTGAGTTATAATACAATGGGGATCCTTCAGATGTTTATAGAGAAGAAGGGTCATCTGACTTCAAAGGAGGGGCTAGTGACTCCACCATAAAATTAGATGCTGAACAAAACTTCACCAGCTGCTGAAAGAAATGGTTGGCTGTGCTTGGTTAGAAAAGTGAATGGGAACCCCTGAGAAGGGTTTTTGAGTAGCCCTTTAAAACATGAAGGCTGCTAGATAGATTCGTCCCAAATGTAAATTGCTTAGGCAGGCCATGCTTCTCATGTGGAAAGAAGCTAGCCTCCCCTTCACAGTGTCTCTAAGTGGCTACAGATGTGGGATGGAGATCCCTACAAATACTCAGGAGCACTGAGTATACTTTGGCAAATATAAACTCTATGAAATGAACTGAATCTCTTCTAGATCCTTGGTTAGCATGAAGCCAATTTATATGAGCCATTAGCTGTGGTTAAAGTTGACTGTCCTGGTCCAGTTGTATGGTGGTCAGTGAACAGAGCTGCTTCATTATCCACTTTCTCAGATCAGAAAGATCACTGGGGAGTCAGTAGTCCTGCCAGCCCTCTGTGTCATCATAGCAAGCCTGGAGGAACTTCTCTGCACTGTCACGACAACTTCCCCCAAACTGTCTCCTGAACACAGTCCAGGTCTGAGGCTCATCCTCTCTGTTATCACCCATAGAACTGCTTAGAAAGCAGAGAACAAATGAGTCATGGTTAATATGCCTTCAAAAGAACAATAAACAAAGCTCAATCTAATTCGAAGGCAAAGCTAACATTTCTTTCAGTTACCTTTCTGGTATGATTTTTTGTTAAGAGGCAAAACAAAACCCAGACCATAATCTGTATTTGTGCCTTGATGAATGATCAGATGAAAGTGGGCCAATCAGCACATTCGGGGCAGGAGCGAGCCAAACTATTAATCTGAGGAATCTGTTATTCAGACTAGAGTACATTGGTTGGTGTGAAAAGCAGTACCACTGTATTTCAGTTTTCACTAGGAATCAAACTCTGGACCCTACTTACATCTTCAAATCAACTGATGTGGGTACATCACACCCCAGTTTGAGATAGGTGCTCTCCAAATACTCTTAAGCTTCATATTGCACTGACATTATTGATGTGCGTTTGCCACAAGCTGGTACATATCGGGCTAAACAGATGCCTTGTGCTCTATCACTGTTGACAAGTGCAAGGCTTTGGCTTCAGCAGGAGATTAGGCTATCTGGGCCACCTTGATAGGTGTTGTGAGTCAAGGACCCCCAACTATGTACATAGGAAGTGAATCTAGCAACTCTGGGAGCTGAGAACAAAGTTACCAACACTCAAAGGAAATGCCATGCCAACTAGGACCATAACGTGTTGTGGTCTGTTGTCCAGAATGGTGGAACATTTGATCAGAAAGAACATGGGGCTGAACACTCAGCTTTGGAAGTAAAGAGATGAAAGAGTGAGAGAGCTCAGGTCGAGGTCTATGCCAAGGATCTTGCTTGAAGCAAGGTAGGGGTGAAGGAGAGCAGAGCTCAGCCCTTGTAAAATGGGGTGGGCTGGAGTCGGGTGGGAAGTAGCTCCCCTGTCAGTCACAGGGGAGACAGAGCAAGGTTGGAGGCAGTAGACACAGTAGCAAGTGTGGGTTTGATGGTCCAAACACCGCAATCCGATGTAGGAGGACGTTCTTCCAGGTTTGGGGGATGGGAGGGTAGGAGAAGATGTAGAGAGAAGGATGGTGGCAGGTGGCCTGCTCACCTTACAAATACACTTGGGATGAGAATACACAGGGGGCTTTGCCTCTCATGCGAGATACTAGTAGCAATTTCTAAACCTGGCTGATAGGTAATTGATTCATTCCCTCATTCCATGCACATTTATTGAGTGACTGTTATACACATCCATTGTCACTGGTCCTGGGGTTACAAGCACATCCTTCTAAGTGGTAAATGAACGGTTAGTTACAGCAATGTGGCACTGCAGCCATAGGAATATATACATTGGGAGTGAGAAGAAGGTGATACCTGTTCAGCGTGGACCAGAGACTGGTGAGGAAAAGCTTCTTAGAGAAGTTGGTATCATACAAGCAGAGGAGACAGAGTGGAGGCACAGTGGACAGAGAGGTTTGTTTCACAGCGGAAAATACAATATAGCAGTTCAGCATTGTTGGCCAGATGGTGAGATCCAGAATACGAGATGTGGCTAAAGAGGGAAGCTGGCTGTTTTCAGGGCTTCAGGGAAGAGAGTAGATCCATACATGCCATTAACTTACCACTCATAAAGAACTGCTACAGTAATAATAATATTTAACTTTTACTGAATGCTTATGATATTCTGGGCACTATGCTAAGCATTTTATGAATCTTAATTTATTTCATTCTCACAATCATCTCAGTCCTAGTATTATCTTTATATCATGGATGGGAAAGTGGAAGCCTATAATGGGTAGGGGTGGGATGCCAACACAGGTCTGTTTGCCTAGAAAGTTCATGCCCTTTACAACTACCATGGCTGTCCAAAAGAAACACCTAGGAACAAAGAACTAGAAGACGTGGATCATGCAGATCAGAGACTTCAGGCCTGGGGTTGAGTACAAGGACGATAGTAGACAGTCAGTCAGGACACCAAATCCTGAGTCCTACCTTATTTTCTGTCTTCCGGTCCTTGCCCGTCTATCCTGTGAGTTTTTCCAGGGCACAGATCTGCGCACATCAATGCCATCAGTTTAAACTCTCCGTCTGTTCATGATTCTCCAAATGTGGTCTGCTGACCACTGTGGGTCCCCGAGACCCTTTCAGTCTGTGAGGTCAAAACCACTTTTTTAAATTGGGGTGTAACACTGTATTAGTTTCAAAGTGTACAACATAACACTTTGATAAAATCATTTCCCTAACAACACCAAGGCATTGTTTGCCTTTTCAATGTGTAGGCATTTGCTTCAATGGTGCAAAGGACACTCCCAGTAAAAGAATGGTCGATTTCACTCAATCAATAATGAAGTAAAATGATTCCTTTTATTAAATTGTGACCCTTGAGAACACATTTATGTGGTCAGCTGGGAAACACAAAAAATATTTCTGTTGCATATTGAAGAATTGTGTTTGTCCTGAGGAAAAGCACTCCTGTGATTGAATTGTGAACTGAACTATACTTCTTCATTTTCGGTGGTATACCCTTTTACTTTAAACAATGACTATTGGACAAATATAGTTATTTAGATACGTGTTTCTCAAAAATGAATGAGTGAATCTGTCACCTTAAGAAAAATAGTGGACATTTGCCATTGTTGACAATGCAAAAACCCAGTCTTTCAAGTGCAAATTAGAATTTTGGGAAACTGGAATCTGCTACTAAGTGCACGACAACTTTCCAATACTTTTTTGACGAGATCAGTGGTGATATTAACAAATCTGATTTTCATAAGTGTCACAAAATAAAATGTGTCAATATTTGGAAGATCTGCATAATTCAGCTAATATTTTTTTCCAAATGAGCAGTGCATGATATTACAAAATTATATTATATATTCAAAGGGCAAGATAGACCAACGGATTTTAATCTTAACAGCAGAAATGTTCACTGACATGGTTTCATATTCCACCTGGCAACTAGTGTTTAAGAAAGTAGCACTTGCTAAATTTGGGCATAATATCAGAGAAAAATATCCATAATTATCCGAAAAGATTTTGAAATTAATCCTTTAAAATGCGTATCTGTGAGATGCAGAATTTTCTTCCATACTTCGACTAAAACAACATATTGCAAAAGATAGAATGAAGAGCAGTTTTAAGAATCCAGATGTTTTCTATTACAAGTCAAATCTTAAGGAGATTTGCAAAGTGATGAAACAATGCTACTCTTCTCTCTAAATATTTTTTGTCTTGGAAAATATAGTTATTTTTCATAAAAACACATTATTTATGTTAACATGTAATGGATTTACTGTTGTTATTTTAAATAAACACTTAAGAACATTTCTGTTTTAAATTCTAATACGGTAAATATGGATAGATATAACACATATAAATAAAGTATAAAGTGTCCCTGCTAACAAAATATTTGGACGATACTTTTCTTTTGAGATTCTCCTTGATAAAGTATCTTCCCCCTATGTATTGCATTCAATGTAAACTGTTTAGTACTTACATGTTGGTGTGTACTTTGAGAACTCAAAGTTCATCAAAATTTATTTCTTTATTTTTATTTTATTTGAGAGAGAGAGAGAGAGAGAGAGAGAGAGCATGTGAGCAGGGGAGAGGGGCAGAGGGAGAGAGAGAAAATAATCTTGAGCAGGCTCCATGCTGAGAAAGGAGCCTGACTCAGGGCTCGATCCCACGACCCTGGGATCATAACCTGAGCTGAAATCAAGAATCAGATACTCAACCGACTGAATCATCCAGAGGTGTCCCAAATGAGTTTTTCTTTAAGGAAAAGCTTTTACTTAAACACGAGTCTCTACCAGCTAGCCCTTTCTTGTTCAATACCACATTTTTAGATTGGAAAGGGATCTAATTTGCAAGATAATCTAATAGTTAGACATTCGTTAACATACTGTGCTTGCTTGCCAGACATAGGAGCAGTCCTTTGACTTATTCCTCCAACCCCCTCCCCCCACTCGAACCTTGAAATATGGTAGATTCATCTAAGGGGAAAAATAAAGACTTTGTCCAGATATCTTTTTTTTGTTTGTTTGTTTAAATTTTTTTGATGTTTATTTATTTTTGAGAGAGACAGAGATAGAATGCGAGTGGGTTGGGGCAGAGAGAGAGGGAGGCACAGAATCTGAAGCAGGTTCCAGGCTCCGAGCTGTCAGCACAGAGCCTGACGCGGGGCTCGAACACACGAGCTGTGAGATCATGACCTGAGCCGAAGTCGGACGCTCAACCGACTGAGCCACCCAGGCGCCCCTGTCCAGATATCTTTTAATATTCCCCGGAGTTGCTCTACTTGAACGGTTGGCCCCCATGTTTGGTCCTCAGTGGTAGCCTGCTTTAGGTCAGTTGAGATCATGGGCCATCTGCCTTGAAATGGTGAAAGATCACTTCACAAAACCAGCCCATGTTTTGGAACAGCTAGTTATTTTTACTTCAGCGAAGGTAGTAATGAAGAAATTCTACAAAGTGTGAGGAAAAGTACAACATTTCATATTCTATGCATACTTCAGTGTATCTGTCCTTCAGAATGTAGTTTTCCCTCGGTCAAAGATCAAAAAGTTTAAATACATGTGATCGAGCACCTTATGTACTTAGGTTTTTACTGTTGATTTAATAAACACTTAGCTGCAGCTTATACAATATAAGGCATATCTGTCAGATTTTCCCATGTGTGGAGCATGATATTAATTAAAGGTCACAACCACATCATTCTGTTCTTCAGGAATTTAGATAATGAGTCTCCTCTCATTTCTTCTGTCTGCTACCAATTTTAATGTAGCCTAGTGATAAATGTTTAAGAATATGTGCTTTCAGTGTTCTAATAAAAATGACTGTCAAAATGTGAACACACTCCACATTTCCTACGTATTCCATTAGTCATTATTGGAGGAAAAAATATGAATAATTTATTGGTGAAAGTTTGAATTAATCTGCTGACAACTTAAATCATGCTTAACGGGTCCTGAGGGTTTGGGGCCTTGGAGGAAAAAAAAGGAATGCTTTTTGTTAATAAGAAGAGTAACTCCTTGATGGACCAAGAAAATAATTTCACCTCTTACAGAAAAGGTCAGCACACAATCATATAATCTGTTTTCTCATAGTGTAATCATCTCAGGCAAACATTTTTTCTTTCATTATATTTATAACGTGTTTTTAATTCTACCAATTTGATGTGGATTCACCCACAGGTATATAATGATGTAATATAATTGGCTTAAAATGGATTTTAAAATCAAATATTTTTAAAAGGTCAGTTTTAGATCATTACATTTGAAAAAATCCAATGCATTTGAGTTTAGAATAAAAAATTTTAAAAACACTAGAAAGTATAAATCATATAGAATAGCAGCAGTGTATGTAGTAAAGGCAGGTAGGGATAGGGATTGCGATGTAATGAGAGAGGATTTGAAAATGGGGAGTAGAGAGGAAGAAACAAATGAATGAGGATCTTTGAGAGTTGCCAATCCTGGGCAAAATATAGGTGAATTAGAATAATCACAATTACAAAGGTAAACAAGGATGAGACATCTATAATGCTACGTGTGCAATGTTTTCTATTTAATCTTCAAAATGACACTCAAAATGGATTTTCCTGTTTTCAGATGAGGAACAAATGGAGGCACACATTTGTTTCTTAAGGTCAAACAATTTGTAAATGTTCTAGTCAGTATCACAATTGAGAAGTTGGCCCCAGAGTTCACGCCTTTCAGCACTGTGCTAAGCCCACACAGGCTGCTGTTTCCCTGCCTGGGGGTTTGCCTGCCCAGACAAATTCCACTGTTCAGGACCATGTTCTATGAAGACAATCAGTCAGATAATTTTCCAGAGTGATCGTCACTCATTTACTCCACTTCCTCCCCTCCCTTTCTCTGGTCAATTCTGCAATCAGGCTTCCTCTCTCACCACCTTTTATAAATTTTTTTTTTTTTAATTTTGAAATAGTTTAAGACTCACAAGAAGTAGCAAAAATAGTACAGAGTTGTCTGTATCCTCCCCAGCACTTGGTATTGTCATTAAAAAAAAAAATTCAGCTGGCCTAATTAGGTATTAGATACCTAGTAGGTATCTCCTTATAGCTTTTGTTTGCATTTCCCTAATGGTTAAAAATATTGAAGATCTTTTCATGTGCTTACTTGACATTTGTTATAGCATCTGATAAAATCTCTGCTCAAATCTTTGGTCTGTTTTCCAGCTGGATTGTTTGCTTATTTTCTGCTGAGTTTAGACACTTCTTTACACATTTCAGATACAAGTCTTTTGGTAGGCATATGATTTGCAAATATATTCTCCCAGCCTGTGGCTTGTCTTTTCATTCTCCTCACAGGGTTTTCTCAGAACAAGCATTTTTAACTTTGATAAATCCAATTTATTGATTTTTTTTTTTAAAGCTTATTCATTTATTTTGAGGGGGACATTCATTTATTTATTTATTTTAGCATGGGCAGGAGAGGGGCAGAGAGAGGGAGAAAGAGAAAATCCCAAGCAGGCTCTCACTGTCAGTGCAGAGCTTCACCTGGGGCTTGATCTTACAAACCGCAAGATCATGACCTGAGCTGAAATTAAGACACTCAACTGCCTGAGCCACCCAGGCGACCCTATTAATTTTGTAATCATAGGGACCACATGACCTAGGTGACATGTCAAAAAACTCTTCGCCTACCTTCAGGTCATGAAGTTTTTCTCTATGTTTTCATCTAAACATTTGAGGGTTTTACATTTTGTTTTTAGATCTATAGTTTATTTTGAGTGAAATTTTATAAGATGTGAAGTTTAGGTGAAGGTCTTTTTTTTTTTTTTTTTTTTCCTGTGATTGTCCAATTATTCCAGTACCGTTTGTTGACAAGATTACTTTTCCTCCTCTCAGTTTTTTAAAGTGGTTCTCACCAAGGTTGCCAATGGCTTGTTTTCCTGATCAAAGGAACAATGGCCCATATGTGTTGGTGTGGAGTGCGTGCTTCCTACCAGCTTCATGCACCTGGCTGGTAAGAGGCTGGAGGAGGTTCCTGGGCCTCGGCCACCACCCACTGGAGGAGGGAAGCGTGTTCAGGGATGGCAGGAACAGCCCAGGGTCTGCACACTCCCTGTTCAGGTGGTGGGAACCAGGTCTGTCTGCCCAGACTTTTCCACACTGTGACGGAAAACAATTTTCTCAAGAATGTTTGCCATCTGTACTCCTTGAAATGAAAAGTAATATTGTAGTTTAAATTTTTTATTTTAAAAATGATTTTTTTTCCTATCACAAAAGTAGTGTAAGCTAATTATAATAAATCTGGAAAATACGAAAACATTCTCTCCTCCTCTTCCTCCTCCTCCTCCTCCTCCTCTTCCTCCTCCTCCTCCTCCTCCTCCTCTTCCTCCTCCTCCTCCTCCTCCTCCTCCTCCTCCTCTTCCACCTTCTCCTCGCTTCTGGGAACATGAACATTACTTTCTACTTCCGTGGAAGAAGAGGAAACATGAGAGGGGCTCAGGCAGATGGCTGGATATAGACGTTGAAACTAATATAGCAAAAAGTTAACATGTTTCATCTTGGTGGTAGGGACATGGGAGTCTATATTTTTCTACTTTCATCTGCAGGCTTGAAATGTTTCAGAAATAAAATGAATAAAAGCCCTCAAGGTGTTTACTTTCCGATGAAGGGACACCAAGCATTCATGATCTCTATTATTAAATTATACTGAGTTGGGAGGTTAGAGGCAGGGTTTCACCATCATCCCAAAGATGGTTGAATGATGCTCTTTACTATTTGAGATGCACCAGTGCTTTTATTAAATGACATGAAAAATTGGAGAGAGTATAATCTCTCCTGGATGTTTGGGTAGGTGATGGATGGGAGATGGACGAGGTATTTTCTGTCCGCCTTTTTATAGGCATGCTAGTCTTTGGTATAGGTGACAGAATGAATAAATGACCGTATGGCAAATTTGGGAAATTTCCACATGTGTTAAGATAAAAAGGGCGGGCAAGGGAGTTGAGTGGCAGCTATTAACTCAGCAGGTCAGAACTGCCCTTCAGAGTCAACTCACAAATTTTAGAGAAGATTTTCTATGTTTGGTTTGCTGATGGGTCGGTTATATTTTAATATGTTCCTTTTTCAGACATGGCTTCCATCTGCCACCTAATTAGACTCTGGAGATTTAATATCGAAGCATAAATATTAATAGGTTCTAAAGAAGGACATGTCTGTCTAAAAGGCAGAGCATTTTAAATGTGTACTTTCTAGTGGTGTCCACGTGTTAAAGTGAAGCAGAGAATTGGGGCAATCGTCTAGATGATTCAAGAAAAAAAAAATTACAAGGCTTTAATTACCTGGACAGTTCAGGCCAAATCTACTTTTGGTATAAAATATGAAGATACTGCTTCATCTTGTATAGACATGCACATGTATAGACATGTGCAAGCTGGACTTGTTTGCCTGCACCCCAATGCACAGTTTTACACATACACTTTTTCCCCTTTTGGGAAAATGAGAGCAAAGCTTGGAACATTTTCCCCACATTAGAGTCTTGTCTCATTTTGCACAAGCCCCTACTCTCCCTGGATCTCCCTCTGCTTGGCTATAGAATGTGGGGTTTGGACTTTATGAACCTTAAGCTACCTTTCATCTTCATGTTTTTAAATAAAAACCCCTATGAGTCCCCCTCCCTTCTTTAAAAAAAAATAGATTTTTTAAAAGCAGTTTTAGGTTCACAGAAAAATTATGTAGAACGTACAGATTTTCCCTGCCCCCCACACATGCATA
The DNA here is from genome assembly GCF_018350195.1 of Panthera tigris. Lineage (NCBI taxonomy): Eukaryota > Metazoa > Chordata > Mammalia > Carnivora > Felidae > Panthera > Panthera tigris. The sequence goes on along the minus strand of NC_056671.1, from coordinate 56,065,808 downwards.
GCCTCCCCCTCTATCAACATCCCCTATCATAGTGTAGATTTATTGCAATTGATAAAACTACATTGACACATCATAGTCACCCAAAGTCCTTAGCTTACATTAGGGTTCACTCCTGGTGTTATACATTCTGTGGGTTTGGACAAATGTGTCCATTTGGACAAATGACATATATGCATTATTATAGTACTATACAAAATATTTTCATTGCTCTAAAAATTCCCTGTGCTCTGTCTATTCATCTCTCTCCCCCCAGCCCACTTAACCCCTGGCAACCACTGATCTTTTCACTGTCTCCAGAGGTTTACCTTTCTAGAATGTCATATAGTTGGAATCATACAAATATGCAGCCTTTTCAGATTGGCTTCTTTTGCTTAGTAATATGCATTTGAATTTCCTTCATGTCTGTTCATGGACTGATAGCTTCTTTTTTTAAAAAAAATTACTTTATTATTTACTTAAACATTTTTTAAGTAGGCTCTGTGCCCGGTGTGGAGCCCATCATGGGGCTTGAACTCATGACTCTGAGATCAAGACCTGAGCTGATATCAAGAGTCAGATGCTTAATCGACCGAGCCACTCAGGCATCCCTAGTTTGTGATTATTTTCAACTAAGCCAACATGGGGGTTCATAAGCAGATTTTGTGGGAACTATTATGTAGCTTGTTTAAAAAGGCAGAATATTCTCAAAATAATGTTGTTTACTCGAAGCCCTTAGCCCAGCATCTAAATTGGATGTGTGGTGGCAGAAGTATCATTTTTAGGTGAAAAGTACATGCTCTTGATACTAAAACACTGTTTATGTAATTTTCAAGTACCTCTCCCTATATTGTATTTTGGGGGTGATCCACTTAGCAGTAATTGACAATTATTTACCAAGCATCTCTTAGGTGATAGGAACATGAGACACATAGTAAATGAAACATGGCCATTGCCATCAAGAATCTTTCAGTCAGTGGAAATACATGAAGAAGAAATTACGTTTCAGTGTGATGAGTGGTCCGGTAGGATAAGCCTAGGGGGCCTGGGAGCCTTGAGGAAGCTTCACACCCAATCCTGGATGTTTCATAGAGAAAAGAGCTTGGCTGAGGCAACGTGGCTAGGAACAGCTGTCTGGGAGGGGAATTCTAGATGGTGCCAAGGGCCAGAGACACAAATCATATACAATTGCTCGCCAAAACCAGTATGAAAACAGCTACTCTATTCTATGTCGCCTTATGTTTTTAAGACCAGCAGTTGGGACGATTGCTCTTATATTTGTCCTGTGTAAAGTTTTATATCATAATTAGCATAATTGTCATTAAAATTGTAATATCAATATTTCTAGAAGTTGCATTTGTTATTCATTCATTTAAATTATTACACATCCTCGTACTTTTGATTATAATTAGAATCTATTTAAAGTTTGGTCATAAAACATAATAAGTAAGTGGTTATAATTTATAAATGTGTTAGGTAGAAAAAAAAGAGATCTTTGCTATTATTAAAGTATTTTAGAAATCTCACAAGGATCATTTAAGAACACAATTTGTCAGAAGGAAAGAATTTGGGGTGAATTTTTAACATCCTTATTTATTAGCTTTTCTAAAGTATTTTTTTATAATCCTTGGGCATTTTTTTGTAAGCCAGTATTCTTCTCCCAAGCAAGGTTGTTAGAAAACTTTCATGTGATAGCCTTAAACTTATGGATTCTGGCAACACTTGACATTATAAACACATAGATTTTTTGAGGAATGGAGCTTTTCTATAAATATTCACTCTGGATGAATACTCTTCTTGGGAGTGTTCTTTATTTTAACTCAAATAAATTTCACATTGGTTTATCAGTGCTTCGTTTATGAAATAGGAGATATAAGTGGTTTCAGATGTGTTGGGAATTCTTTTTATTCTTCAACATTTATTTAAACACCATCTAGAGAATACTTATTTGTAACTAGAGACTTGTTTGCTTTAAGACAGTTTAAAACTGCCTAAATGTTTTTTGTTTGTTTGTTTTTGTTTGCTTGTTTAGTTTTTCCATACACATACTCATTGTTTGAAAGCAGTTGGGGGCTCTTTAGAGAACTGCATATGAATTACATGGTCATGTATTTCATATTAAATTAGCCATTTTCTCTGACTTGTGGACTGGAAGTGTGAACAAAATGGAGAACAGTATTTTAAATATATGGTCAAACTACATTTGCCAGTTACAGGAGCTTGCTAAGGGATATTGCACAATATTAGATGCCAGAGTTTATTATTGGTTTAAGAAATATCATCGTGAGTTTTGTTTGTTTGTTTGTTTTTAGGGGAACTCTGAATTCCTAGAACTTCTGCAGAAGAGTGCTGTAGTTCATAAGCAATGTGTTATTTATGTCACTGCCTTTTCACAATGCCCCTGTGGTTTCAGTTTGATGACATAATGGTCATAAATGAGCATTTGGGATAATATTTCTTGAAGTCATTCAATTGATACATTTGAATTAAAATTCTGTCTCTTTTTCTGTTTGCTATTTGAAGTGGATACAAATGTTTGAGTTGTTGGTAGAGGGCATTGAGTTGCTTTGCTTCAAGGGGGTGAATGGGATGTATATTAGTAAAAGAACTTGAATTATTTTTTAAAAAATGGTTTCAGTAAAGGTGACAGAAAAACTATCAACTTATTCTTCGTATCTTAGATATGAATTATTAAGTGGCTGAATATGGAAAGTTTATACCACAGAATTACAGCCAAGAGAAAATTTGTGTTTGCTTTAGAACAAATGTAGCAGAAAATGAGTTTCAGGAATATTCACCAAGGCTTGCCCAGAGCAATGATTCCAAACCCCTTCTCTCTTGTGATATCCATGACACTCACATGTGTGATAGATTCCCATGGAAATACCCAGATATTGAAGAAATTCTCAGTATTTTTTCACTTGACTAATTGCTACAACTATTAACATTTACTGGCATCGCGGTAAACTGGATTGCTATTCAGGATAAGCCGTGGTTATACACAGTTCTCACATATGCAAAGGAAATGAAGAAGAAAGACATAAGGACATGCTTGAATTTACTCTGTATCGTATCTAAAAAAAGAAAATAATTTAAAAACGTTGATACTTTACTGTTTGCAGCAAATACATTGCAGCGTGCCTCATGCTTGATCGTTGCACACCAATCTGCTCTGATAGCATGTTTGATGACTGTTGGCCTAGAGGACTTTGGCTAGGGAGAACATCATGAATTATCCTGATTTCACTATTATTGTTGAAAAGTGGAATTCAAGGCCTGAATTAATCGCAACATACTGTTTTTATTGGAGTGAGCTGTTCACCAACAGCACTATTGATTATGTTTCTAAGAAAAATGCTTTGATGGAATTTTGAAATCAATACATCTATTTCCATTAGGACTTGAAATCATTTGTCATTTTTATGGAGGTGATGGTGACCTATCTGGGCATATAATTTGATGAATTATGGATAAGAATAATGGAATGTACTTCATTTACATCAATCAGGATTTTTCAGAATCTCTGATTGGGTATCATTACTGGAGAGTCTGGAGAATTAGAACTTGGACATATTTGAATAAATACTATATGTCAGGAATCGTGCTATATATGTCTTTGTTAGAATTAAGAGAAGGGTTGTTTTTCTTTGTCAACTGAGATGCTGTATAAAGGTTATAAAGACATGATCACATGCAATGACATGATCACAATATCAGCCAAATGGAGACAGTGAAGACAAGGAGAAGAGCATTTCTCAAGTGTTTTTTTTTTTTTTTTCAGCAGAGAAATAATCGAACAACAACAAAAATATTTGAAGATACTTTAAGAAAATATTTAAAGTGGAAGAGTGTTATTTTTGCCTTAAAAATAGCTGAATTAAATATTTTCCTTTAAGATGAATTCAGCTTTTACAGAAGCAGGAATGATAAATCAAGGTAATAATATATAGAAGAAATAATGTAAGCTTTATTTCTTTTTTCCTTATTATAAAACATCTTTAGGGCAAAAGTAAGACTTTTAATGAGACAGAAATAAAGACAAAAGAAAATACGTGTGTAGATAAAATGGTAAGTGATGCGTTAGGTAGTTTAACGTACAGTGTAGAGACATACAGTACTGACTCGTTTTTGTAAAGAATGAAAGAATGAGTCAGTTTGATTGTTCCCTCAGGTAATTCCTCAAATAATGAAATGAATTTACCTACCTATCTAATAATGAAATCAGTTTCATCACCAGAAGAAAGTGCTGGTAGACTTCTGGGCTGTTTTGCAAAAACATGGATAATCTGTACTGGCTCTGTCTAATGGGTCTATCAATCCATTCATTTTTTTATTCAACACCTAAGTACTAAATTTTAAGATGCACAATTAAAAAAAATAAATGATTTTTCAGCTTACTGAGAAGAGTGAATCAAACAGAAAGCATTCATAAGGGAAAAAACAGCAATGTTCTCCCCAATCTCCACCTCTGCAAAAAAAAATTAAAAATTAAAAAAATTAAAAAAATTATAATATAGCCAAGTCATTGTGGTTAATTGTGCAGAGTCTCTGTTCTCCAAACACCTATGTACTCCCACAAATTCCCTAATACCTCGTACTAGTTAAATAAGGTCATATGACTAGTTATGGTCAATGAGTTGGGAGTAGAAGTAGAATTGATGTGGGGCACTTCTAAGTCAAAGCATTTATTAACAGGTGTGTGACTCTCCAGGTCTCTCTCCCCTATTGTGGTGACCCAGAAGCCATGTGTTCTGGATGGAATAGTTGTAACGGGGAATTAGACTGAGTCCCCAAATTGCCACTTTGAAGGGAGCTGCCCTGAGAGCCTGTAAACTCATGTCAGACTTGCTATGTGTTAACCCACGGAGAGCTCATTGCTGTTGGTTTTACAGCACAGCTAACTCTATGCTGACTACGAAACAGCCAAAATCTGACATTCCATTGCTATTGCCATCAGATTTCCTGGGACAAAACTCCCAAGCATGTTGACCTCCATTCTTCAATTCCTTTGCTTGTGCATTAAATATAGGTTTTCATCATAATCTCTTCTATCTAAACCCTTCCCATATTACAAAGACTTTACTTAGGGCCCAATATTTTATCTGGACAAAGAAAGTGTGCTAGACTGCAGTAGGTCATATTTATTAAATATGAACGCGTCGAGGGCAACGTGATGTCAGCCCAGGCAGTCACCAACTATCCCAGACTGGAGCTGATATGCACTCCAGTGACTCCTATTGTCTAGATGATGATGGTGACGATGGGAATACTAATACCAGTTAACATCACAATGGCACTTGCTGTGTACCAAGCAGTGGTCTAAATCCTTTCTAGATGTTAACTCATGAAATTATTCCACTTGTAACTCACTTGTAACTGATGACTTTCTCCCTAATTTCTACCTTTCTGACTTCTACTCATTGTGAATACCCACCTCATCTCCCTACTTTGTGATACCTTTCTCAGCTCCTAGAGAAACAAATGGTCATTCCTTCTTCTGAGCTTCCTTATCACTTGGTACATATCTTTAGCTAAAAACTTATAACACGATACTGTAAGTATTTGTTGTGTCTGGATCGTCACATATGTTACAAGGGCTGTGTCTTGTTCAGTTTTATATTCCCCAAGCTTGTACATTGTCTGTAACATCAATAAATGTATGATGAGGGGCGCCTGGGTGGCTCAGTCGGTTAAGCGGCCGACTTTGGCTCAGGTCATGATCTTGCGGTCCGTGAGTTCGAGCCCCGCGTCGGGCTCTGTGCTGACAGCTCAGAGCCTGGAGCCTGTTTCAGATTCTGTGTCTCCCTCTCTCTGACCCTCCCCTGTTCATGCTCTGTCTCTCTCTGTCTCAAAAATAAATAAAGATTAAAAAAAATTTTTTTTTTAAAAATAAATGTATGATGAATGGTTGAATAATTGAATGAACAAATCAGTGAATAAATGACTAAAATTATATGAGGTTTTTTTGTTTCTTATGATTGAGAGAGAACTGCTAAATAAGAAATTAGAAAAAAAAATTTTTTTACAGTTAAAACGTAAAAGATTCTTAAGCTTGAGAATGACTCTGAAAATTTATTTAAAATTTCTAGGCTTCATCTTCAAAGCAAGTTTTAATCAGATGTTTCCTTTGGCCTGAATATTCAGATGTGACCCAAGGGGGAAAGCGATACAAGAGCATTAAAGGATTTTTTTTTTTTTCAAGGAAAATTCCCCTTGGTGCCTAGAAAACGCTATTTCAGACCACTGGGGACATGGACAGAAATGGCCTCGGGATCTTAGCAAGGGTCCAAGGATCTAATTTTTTCATGATAAGGAGACATTAGACCTCTTTATGTAACTTAAGGGCAATGCTGTAGAAGCTTAAAACCTAATAGCAAAACAAAAGTGCTCATTGGTGCTTCACTAGGATTAATAGTTTACATTAGGATTATATACTGTTTAATCAGATAGAAATAAATAATGCAACTGAAGGTTTTCTTTATAAGTTAGAGCCTTCAGATAATTGAATCCGTTGAAACTTTGACTTATTTTGATTGCAACAGGTTAAATTCAGGGTCACTGATGGATCCTTTCAGGCAAAAGGATTATCTCAGGAAATAACTTCTCAACATTTCTTATTGTAATGTCAACTTGAGTAGCATTAAAGTTTTGTGACCCTAAGTTCTAAGAGGGAAATAAAAAAACACATCTTTATCCCTCCATTTGGTAATATTAGTGGAAATGGGCATTTATTGAGCCTCTGCTGTGTACCAGGAATGCTGTTAACTCTGTACAAATTTTACCTTATTAATTCATCTCAATGTCCTTTTGAGAGTTCTTCCACTATCTCCATTTTACAGACAAGGAAACTAAGGCACAGAGAGGTTAAGTCAATTGCGCATGTCACAATGCTGCATGGTTACCAGTTGACTCTAGAGCCCTATACTTAACCTGAATAGCACACAGTCTTCTCTTGAATGGAGATGTGGTCCTCTACTCTCTTCACAGTGTCCTAGGCTAGAGGACAAGCTGGGCTAGTGCAGGGCTCATTTCTCTGAGCACTTTTCTGTCAGAAAGTCTTTTACTCCTTGATCTACTATGATTGGTTGGGAGGCTGGAGGGAACACCTTTTTCTGAGGATCCTTTACTACCCACAACTTGAATTTTGGTTTTGGCTTAAGGTTGGGGAATGAGGACTTTACATAAGCTACCTACTGTCCCTACTATTCAGAGGGGGAGTGTGGGCTGCATTGTCCAGATATCTATCAATTTTTTCATGAGTCTCTGTGCGATAACAGTTTAAAGAGACTGCATGTTTTCAGGCAAACGTTAAAAAACAAAAAAACAAAAAAACAGAGTCTGGATTTCTGGGTAGGTTTAGTGAATATCTGGAATTCTTTTCTGAAAGTGCTTTTAGCACAAGTGGTTGGATCGTGTATTTTTTTCAGTAGCCCTTAAGTGTCTATAAAGAACTCTATAATTATGTCAATTTTATCTTTGTAGTGAATGTAAGTAATTAGGGAGCTCTGTAACAGAGTATGGGTTTGTATGAATAACAATAAAAATGACAAATAATCCAATTAAAAATGGGCAGAAGACATGAAGAGACATTTCTCCAAAGAAGACAGATGACCAACAGACACATGAAAAGATGCTCAGCATCACTAATCGTCAGAGAAATGCAAATAAAATCTAGGAGATATCATCCCACACCGGTCAGAGTGGTGAAAATCAAAAAAACAAGAAACAGCAGCATTGGCAAAGATGTGGAGAAAAAAGGAACGCTTGTGTGCTGTTGGTGGGAATGCATACTGGTGCAGCCACCGTGGCAAACAGTATGGGGGTTCCTCAAAAAGTTAAAAATAGAACTACTCTAGGATCCAGTAATCACACTACTGGGTATCTACCCCCCCAAATACAAAAACACTAATTCAAAGGGATACATGCCCTCCTATGTTTTTTGCAGCATTATTTACTATAGCCAAATTATGGAAGCAGCCTGAGTGTCCTTTGATAGATGAATGAATAAAGAAGATGTGGCACACCTATATGCAATATTATTTAGCCATTAAAATGGACGAAATCTTGCCATTTGCAACGACATGGCTGGAGCTAGAGGGTATAAGGCTAAGGGAAACAACTCAATCAGCGAAAGACAAATATCCTATGATTTCACTCATATGTGGAATTTAAGAAACAAAACAGACGAGCAAAGGAAAAAAAAGAGAGAGAGAAAGAAACCAAGAAACAGACTCTTAACTGCAGAGAACAAACCGATGATTATCAGAGGGGAGGTGGGTGGGGGATGGGTGAATTAGGTGATGGGGATTAAGCAGTGCACTTGTCTTGACGAGTACCAGGTGATGTATGGATGTGCTGAATCACTATACTCTCTACCTGAAACTAATATCACACAGCATGCTAACTATTTGCAATTAAGATAAAAACTTCATAAAAGATAATAAAAATAACAGATTATGTGTAGCAACTGAATTTTGATAATATTTGCACAATTTACAAAGCATAATAAAACCTTGGTTTGCGAGCATAATTTGTTCCAGAAACATGCTTGTAATCCAAAGCACTTAAATATCAAAGCAGATTTCCCCATAAAAAATAATGGACACTCAGATGATTCATTCCACAGACCCCAAAATATTCATATAAAAATGATTACAATACTGTAATATAATACAAAATAATAAAGAAAATACAAAACATAAAGACACAAACAAATTAATATGCACTTACCTTTGAAAATCTTCATGGCTGGTGTGAGGCAGATGGGAGAGGAGGGTTGTGTAGGATGACTTTCACTATCACTAACGGAATCACTGCTATCTATTGTCTCAGTGGAATCATTTTCTGCATGGAGGCCACTGTATATGCTCTCACGGATGTTGACCACAGTGCAGTATTAATAAACTCTTGTCATATACTGTGTTTAATGTAACTGGAAATAAGGCAGCAGAGGAATCACTGATTTCTGCCAAACACGGTGGCCTGAGACAGAGCATCCGGGTATGGGAACCGATCACCCACAATCCCGCAGAGAGAGAGGGAGAGAGAGAGAGAATAACCATTGGCTCAGTTGTGATCATGTGACGTTCGGCATCACGTACTACTCGCATTGCCAGACCTCGCTCACTTACCAAGTTAAAATTTATTAGAAATGTTTGCTCGTCTTGCGGGACATTTGCAGAACAAGTTACTCGCAATGTACTTTCATTAGTATATTATAGAAACGGTTTGTGAGGCACAGAGAATGAGTGTTGTTAATTCCTATATTATAGACGAGGAAACAGACGAGGTAATCTCGTGAGATTACATGACTTGACCAAGACAGCTGGACACTCACATTTTGTGTTCTGACTCAAATCTCATAGTTCCTGTGTTACAGCCCTTGACCCTCCTCCCCTGCTGAGACCCAGCTCTGTGGCCTCGTGGGGAGACAGAGGACAATCAGAAGAAGAGGAGAAGAGGGCTGGGTAACACTGTCATAAATTATTGGAAGTTTACTTTCGACACCTGGAAACTTTAAGTGTGGGACTCGTAACTGACTTCGCAGATTTTGATTCAGGTGCTGCGGGTTCTACTCATCTGGCTCACTGACAGAGGGTTTTAGATTTTCTGTCTCTATTTCTGGAATTTGTTTACTACAGCAACGTATGATACACTCAATAAATATTTACAGTGCTCTCACCCACTTGCCTGGGATATTTCTTCCCCCTGTGCCAGCCCAGCCCCATTCATTCTCATAGTAAGTTGTGAAAGGAAGGATGACAGCTTTGGGTGTGTTACTTACTGTCAGTTCAGCACTGCCTGGCTTCTTTGCTGCTTTAATTGGCACTATAATTGGGAGCAAAAATTTACATTATCGTACACATGTTATAAGTAAGGCATTGTGCAAGATATTTGGGGTGCACAGAAAATGACAACACAGCAAAGCATTCCTTAAGGAGTTTTTAATCTAGTAAAGTCATTTCTAGGCCTAAAAGTCATATGCCAACTCCTCTTTTTTCCTCTCTTAAGCAGCATAGATTATTCACCATTCAAAGACATAGTGCGATTAGGAAAAGAGACGTATTCATTTATTTAATAAATAGTGGGTGGGTGCTATGTGTTCAGGCCATATCTCAGGCCCTGTGGGTGCAATGGAGCCAGAGACTACCTTATCCCTTGCTTCTCTCAAATGGGGGATAGGGTGCCCGGGTGGCTCAGTCGGTTAAGCGTCCTGCTCTAGATTTCAGCTGTCATGGTCTCATGGTTCATGAGTTCGAGCCCCGCATTAGGCTCCCAGCGTGGACCCTGCTTGGGACTCTCTCCTTCTGTCTCTCTCTCTCTTTCTCTGCCTCTCCCCAGCTTGTGCACGCTCTCTCTCAAAGTAAATAAATAAACTTAAAAAAAAAGAAGTAAACATGAAAAAAGTGAAATGGTACAAGTTATATTACGTGTGATGAGGCAGTAAAGATGCCTCGTACCCCCACCCCTAAAAAACCCCCACAAAAACCAACAATGGACTAAGAAATGGAAAAGCAGATTTTAAGAGAAGATCTTCAAGCAGGATGTTTGGGAAAGGTATCTAAGAGGAGGTGACATTTAAACTGAGACCTAGTGGGGACAGGACTTAATCTTGGGAAAAGAGAGGAGGGGGGCATCCCGGGCAGAGGAAAGAGCACATTCTAACTCTAACTCAAACTAGCAAAAACAGAGGGAGTTTGGGCTCTTCTGAGCAGCCAGTCCAGGGGCAGATCACGTTTCGGGCAAGGCCAGAGTCAAAGGCTCAACTGACTCAGTCAGCATTTGGTCCCGCTCTCCACCTCACACCTCTGCTTTCCTGTGTATGCATGTCCTAAAAAGATTACTCTTGCTGCTCTGGGGCAAATGGATTATAAGGTGCAAGTGTGGGATTACTTGAACAAGTTAAGAAATTTCTGTAGCAATCGGGGTGAGATACGATGGTGGCTGGTATTAGGGAGACAGCACATAGATAGAAGTGGACACAGAGAAGACCTTTCATTTTTGGGGAAGGTGTGGTAAGGCCAGTAAGATTTACCAACAGGAAGTGAGAGAAAGGAAGGAGTAAAACATAGTAAGGGCCAGGGCAGAATCTCGAGGTGTTTCGATGAGAAGCGTTTGGGTGAAGGTTGAGAACTCAGCAGGCTGGACTGGGAAGGGGCAGTGAAGAAGTGGGGAGACCAGGAGAATGCCAGGATATGGACACCAAGAAAGCACATTGTCTCGTGGATTCAGGGATGGACTATGTCAGAAGCTGCCAGAGGGTGAGGGCGAGGGCAATGGACGCGGAGACAAAAGCGTGCACTTTTATAACTCTATCCGTTGAAGGTAGACTTGAATCTTGAAATACTGGAAAGCACAAATAAGTTCACAGATAGTAGGTAAAATAATCTTTTGTGGGGCTATGATTCTCTGGAACTATTTTCAAAGCTTGTTAACATTTTTTTTTAAGTTTTCATTTATTTATTTTGAGAGAGAGAGAGAGAGAGAGGGAGAGAGAGAGTGCAGGGGAGGGGAAGAGAGGGGGAGAGAAGGAATCCCAAGCAGGCTCCAAGCTGACAGCACAGAGCTCAACTTGTGGCCCCACAAGGGGCTGATCCCACAAACTGCAAGATTATGATCTGAGCTGAAATCAAGAGTCTGACACTTAACCAACTGAGCCACCCAGCCGCCCTGCATGCTAACATTTATTATTGTTTTTCCCACAGCGTCTCTGTCAGGTGCCGGGTTAGAAATTGTTATTACCATTTCACACACGAAAAAGGGGAGGTTTGGTATGGCAAAAATGTTTATAGCTATGCACCCCAAATTCATGCCCTCTGAGGCTGAATGGTATTTCTCAGTCCCTGGTTCCTGTCCTTAAGTCTGCATGGCTGTATGACCCATTCTTGAAGTTGGATAAGAGGGGAAGTGAGGATGTGTCCCTTTTGGGCCAGACTATCACGAAGTGGGTAGGACTTTCCCATATTCTCTTTCCCTTTCCATCAGCCAAGAAGCTGAGGACTTTGATGCTCTCGTGAGAGGAGTAGTTTTAAAGCAGGAAGAGACTGGATCCCTCAATCACCATGGGAAGGATTCCTAGTGATTATTACTAGCTTACTAGTAATATCTACATTGAACCATCATGAGCAAGTAACCATATTTTACTACCAATGACGTTTTGGTGTTTGTGACACAGGTAGTCTTATTTTAACTAATACATCTGGGAATATGAAGTGTCTTGCACAGTATCCCATAGTGAGATGAGTAGAACCCAGATAACCCCTTGCTAAGTGTACTGATGGTCCCCATTGCACAAGGCACCATGGGATCTAGGAGCAGAGGATGCATTTTATAGGAAACTCTAAAACTAAGTAAGCAGATAGTTGTACCAAATGCTCATTTAAAAAATAATGTTTCTGGGGCGCCTGGGTGGCTCAGTCGGTAAGCATCCGACTTCAGCTCAGGTCATGATTTTGTGGTTCATGCATTTGAGCCCCACATCAGGCTCTTTGCTGACAGCTCGGAGCCTGGAGGCCGCTTCAGATTTTGTGTCTCCCTCTCTCTTTGCCCCTCCCTGCTCATGCTCTCTCTCTCTCTCAAAAAAATAAACATTAAAAAAAAATTTTAAAGTAATGCTTCAGATTTTTGAAATAGGTAAAACTAATTTACTTGTCCTGGGCTCCTTATCCATCTGTGATTTAATAAGAAATGGCCTCTATTAGCTGCATAATATCATGGTTTTTTTTGTGGTACAAGACTGAAATGCACTTCTAAGAGTGAGACACCAATAATGTGCATAACATTTTATCCCAGATGGCTCTCTCCTTTGCCAATTTTATGTGGAAGTCAACAGCTTGTCTGGGAGAATGCCTAAACACCCTTCCCAGGTCAAAGTTCTCCTCCTGTAACAACACACTCATGTGTTTTTCTCTAAGAAGACGGCTGCATTGTAAGGATAGACCCATTCTAAAGTCTAATTAGTCTTTTCTAAAAAAAAAAAAAGAAAGAAAAAGAAAGAAAAAAGTCCCCATTCTAACAAAAGTGTTAGATTTCATTATCCAGGGGCTGATAACCCCATTCATGGGTAATGATTAAGAATTCATTGTTACCAGGTTTTTGGTTAGTACTATTTCTAATGTTTTTTTCCTTAAATAATTACCAGTCATTGGAGGAAATGATGCCAAAACTCCCACAAGTGGCTTGTCATTTTTAAAAATGGTTTCCCTGTTGGCCACTCGGTGTCCATATCAGCAGTTTGCAGCTGTCTCTTGCACACAGCAGAGAAGTGTGCTGACTTCAACCAGATACCAGAAAACGAAGTTGGAGATTTTCCTTTTAACTTGAAATACTTGGCAGTGGGTTTTCCGTGGTAGATTTGGTGACTTGGGGACATCTTAACAGCATAGAGGATGGATGGGTATGCAGAGTACAGCAGAGAAAGCAAATGTGGTGCCCTGGGGCAACTTCAAGAAATACCCTGTCCATTCCTATACAGAGACATGTTAGTAGTTACTCCTTGCCTCCTCATTCTTCTGCGGTTATAGGTTCTTTTATTTATTTATTTATTTATTTATTTAGAGAGTAAGCAGGGTAAGACAGAGAGAGAGGGGGACAGAGGATCTGAAGTGGGCTCTGTGCTGACAGCAGCGAGCCCGATGCGAAGCTCAAACTCATGAACTGTGAGATCACGACCTGAGCTGAAGCAAGATGCTCAACCAACTGAGCCACCCGGGCGCCCCTTATAGGTTCTTTTAAGTAAAAAGCCACATCTTCTCTTTGTTGTATGAGGCAAAGTTTTCCCTTTGCATCCAGAAGGGTCATGGGTGATGGGCATCCCCAAAAGGATGGGGAGACTGAGGCAGAGCCTGTTGGGCCCTGGTGTGTGGGGGTGTCTGTGAGGTTAGAAATGGAAGCACGGAGTGCAGGGAGTTTGTTGGGACAGAAGTGCAGGCCAAGTCAGAGAGGGTCTAGGCAAACTTAGGGCCAAAAACCTGAGAAGATTTAAAATGAAGCTAAGATCAAAGATGGGCACTGAAGTTAACTGTATGGAGGGGCGCCTGGGTGGCTCATTAGATTAAGCTTCTGTCTTCGGCTCAGGTCATGATCTCATGGTTCGTTAGAGCCCTGCATTGGGCTCTGCTCTGATATCAGAGCCTGCTTTGGATCCTCCCTCTCTCTCTCTCTCTCTGACCGTCCCCAGCTCTCTCTTTCTCTCTCTCCCTCAAAAATAAACATTAAAATGGGGCGCCTGGGTGGCTCAGTCGGTTAAGTGGCCGACTTCGACTCAGGTCATGATCTCACAGTCCGTGGGTTTGAGCCCCGCATCAGGCTCTGTGCTGAAAGCTCAGAGCCTGGAGCCTGTTTCAGATTCTGTGTCTCCCTCTCTCTGACCCTCCCCCATTCATGCTCTGTCTCTCTCTGTCTCAAAAATAAATAAATGTCAAAAAAAAATTAAAAAAAAAAAAAACATTAAAAAACATGCCCATGAAGTTAACTGTGTGGAGTCAAGTGCTCATGAAAGAGGACTCTGCCTGCCTCCATTTTGACTTCAAACTTTCTAGTTGGGTCTTTCCAGCTTGTCTCTTGGCTGAGGTGGAAGACCCTGAGGGGAAAGCACCCTCTGCTGGGAACCAGCAATGCCCCCTCCTGGCATAAGGACTGCCAGGAGCCCAGCAAGACCCTGCCCATGATGGAGTCCAAAGACCATGATGGACTTGACCTTCACTGCCTACTTACCCTTGCCCCACATTTTCCTTATATAAACCTGTAAGTATTTTCGGCACTTTGGAGACGGTCTTTGAGACGCTAGTCTGCTGTCTTCCCCATGTTGGCCTCGCTGAAACAAGTTCCTTTCTTGGGTCACCACCACCCCTTTCTCTGCCTTTGGATTTTGTCAGAGAAGGCGAGTGGCAGAGCCTGGTCTGTTTGGGACTCCTGGAACCAAATGACCTTGCACCCCTGCACGCCAGCTCCACTCAGAAGGAGGATACAGTAAAAAGAGAGTAGGATCAAGATTTAAGTCACTCACTTAACCAAAGTTAGCTCTTGCTTATGCTTTTTTGGAATGATACTCCCTTAACATAATTCCTTAGAGTTCCTAATTCTCTTTAAACTATTCTAGTCTTAGTCATTTGTGTGTGTGTGCGCGTGTGTGTGTGCGCATGTGCACATGCGTGTGTGTAGATATATTTCCCTCTGGGGAGATCTTTCAGGGTTCCAGTGTGAGATGCCAGAAAGCACTCTCTCTGCTGCAAACAGAGCCAGGACTTGCTCTGACATCCTTGCTTCCTTCTTTGGGCAGTGGGGTCAGTTTGGGCTGTAAAGCAAAGCACTGGGGAGTTGGGAATGTGCATCCAGCTGGTAGTTGAACCCAAATTCTGATCAAAGGAATGCTTTCTGCCGTTGAAGAAGCCCCAGGAAACCGGTGGAAGAAGCTCTGTGACAGAAGGACTACAAAACCCTAGGTGAGGTAGCACAAGAGATTTTGAGATTAAGATTTGAGATTCTTTTGCTGGGAGTGGTATCCAGGAAAGGGAATACAATGAAAAGATCATAGTTTTCTTCCTTTTTTAAAATATCAGTTTAATTCTCTTCTTTCTTTCTTTTTTTTAAAATTTTTTTTTTTTAACATTTATTTATTTTTGAGACAGAGAGAGACAGAGCATGAACGGGGGAGGGTCAGAGAGAGCCGGAGACACAGAATCGGAAGCAGGCTCCAGGCTCTGAGCCATCAGCCCAGAGCCCGACGCGGGGCTCGAACTCACGGACCGCGAGATCGTGACCTGAGCCGAAGTCGGCCGCTTAACCGACTGAGCCCCCCAGGCGCCCCTAATTCTCTTATTTCTATATGGCTACTGGGAGAAAAATTTTTTTGTCTTATTGAGCTTAAAGGAAAACAACAACAAAACCTCTAACAGTTTCTCCCAGTATTTTGCTTAAAAAACTCATGAACCAATAGGACTTGACTGAGCAGCTCAGAGCACCAGCAGAGGCTGACAGGTTGGGCTCCCGAGCAAATGGGAGATGGCAGGGAGGGGAGGGAATCTGAAGGGATTTCTGAAAAGAATTTCTAAGAAAAGAAAGAAAGATAATAGGAAACTGCTGGAGGCACAGGTTCAAATACAAGTGCCCGGTAGGGAACATCGGGAAGTTTGCCTCATAGCTGACCACCGCCACCCCCCCCACCTTGTTTTTTCAAACTATTTACAGAAAAGTTTAATTCAATTTTACTAGGATTTAGGTTACTGTGGGGAAAAAAAGAAGTTAGTTACATGGGGGTCTATTTTTCCTTTTTGGAGTGAGTATTATTAATACAAAAGACACAAAAAGCCTGGATTTACATATTAGATCCGTGAGAACAATTTTGGAAGAGACACATGTTGATTCTCTGGGGGTTTTTTTTCTCCTCAAAATGATACTTAAGTGATATTCCTAGCATCTCCTAAATGAATGCTGTTCTCCTTAAGATTATCCTTTATTCTTTGGTTGCACTTTTATAATAAATTTTCTTTAATAAGTGCAAAATGGAGAGTCCTAGAAGTAAACAAAATTAGGCTTAGTCTGAAAGAATGCATTTAGGAAAAGAAGAATTTTAATACAAATGAAAGTAATGGCCTCATCAGTTCCTTCCTTCTTCAGATTATTGGTGTGATTGCTTGAATCCTAAATTGTCACCTCACCTTGTTAATTATAAGCCACAACTAAGGAAAATGTTGTTGACTCACTGAAGTTTTCTAGGCCCAAAGATGTATTAAATCTATGCCATCGATGATGACAAGTCTAGCCAGCATTCAGATTTTTTTCTCTCATCCTCTCTTGGTATTTTGTTTTGAAAACTGGCGTTTTATTCAATGTGAAGTTTATCTACAGATGATTACTTGACCCCGCTCAGGCCTTTGAACAAATTAAATCTGAGGAATCCTAGCTCATGGCTGTGGTTTGGGGCCTGCTGTTCTCTTTTGTTCAGAAAACACTGTCTAGGGAACAATGAATAGAGTACTTTTTAAATGTACATGGAAGAAGAATTTGGCCTTCAATGAAGCTTCTGGTCCAGAGTTCATTGGACTCATGTAGAAACTTCAGCTTTCATTGAATTCCACCAGATTCAGAATTTAGTTTGTGTGCAAACAACAAAAGGAGAGACTGTGTCAGCAAAGAATAAATATCTTTTATTAATATCAGCTTCTGTTTTCTCTTGGTCTTCATGAACTTAATGTATGAATATTCAAAACTTCTTTTTTTAAATTTATTTATTTATTTATTTTTTTAACGTTTATTTATTTTTGAGACAGAGAGAGACACAGCATGAACGGGGGAGGGGCAGAGAGAGAGGGAAACACAGAATCGGAAGCAGGCTCCAGGCTCTGAGCCATCAGCCCAGAGCCCGACGCAGGGCTCAACGCAGGGCTCGAACTCGCGGACCGCGAGATCGTGACCTGAGCCGAAGTCGGACGCTTAACCGACTGAGCCACCCAGGCGCCCCTCAAAACTTCTGATACTAAATGATCTCCATCACGAAAGCCTTCATTTAAGGATGTAGTAAACTGACTTCTAGTTATATAGAAGTACCATTTTTAAAATTTCAATGTATTTTTGAATATGATTCTTTGCATTTGTGAAATGAATTATTTTGATTCTACCACAAATGTTGAAAGTAGGAGAATTATAAACGTCTTCTTTAGAGTGCGTTTAGCTTCTTTAGACCTATTGAAATTTGCGTTGGAAATGGGTTAATATGAAAGGGACAAACACGTTTCATTGAAACCAGCTATAGATGTCCGTAAAACTGCTTAGAACAATGTACTGCTAAGCATCACATTAATTTTCGTTAGTTATCCTTCACAACATGCTTGAGAAGTGGCCTGCAATTCTTGTTTCTTATTCTTTTTTAAAAAAAATTTTTTTTTAACGTTTTATTTATTTTTGAGACAGAGAGAGACAGAGCATGAACGGGGGAGGAGCAGAGAGAGAGGGAGACACAGAATCAGAAGCAGGCTCCAGGCTCCGAGCCATCAGCCCAGAGCCCGACGCGGGGCTCGAACTCATGGACCGCGAGATCGTGACCTGAGCCGAAGTCGGACGCCCAACTGACTGAGCCACCCAGGCGCCCCTTGTTTCTTATTCTTTAAATGTTAGACGATTTTACCGAGTTTACCGAGGCCGATAGTGCAAGTAAAAGAGAAAGCAACATTTTCCCAATATAAATACGTAGATGAAGAAATAAGCAAATGCGTAGAAAAGTGAGTGAGCGAGTAAAAGCACGAATAAATAAATAGAAGGTACACTGAGCATGACCTCTTCAGATAATTTTCAGAGTGATTCAAGTCTCATACCGTGAACGGGTAAGAAGCTACGTTCGGCAGAATGTGGCTGTTTGAAGAAGAAATGCGTTCCTACCTGAGCCTCCATAAGCAATAATATGTCCAGCTCTACCAGGTGGTTTACAAACATTGTACTATTTCTTTTTCCTGTTACTCATATAGCGTTTGCCACCTAAGTGATCATTGACTTCGTAATAAGGAGATGCGGGCTTGGATCACAATTCTTCCCCGTGTAGAGATAGCATGGCTGTTGGTAAATCTCGTTTTTCTAAGACTCCGTGTTCTCCTGTATAAAATGGAGATGATGACAATCCCCTCATAAGGATGGCTCTGGTGACCAAGCCTGATAATGGTTATTGGAGGGTACTGTGAAAGGCAAAGAACTATGGAGATAGGAGGAACTGTCAGGGGCTGTAACCATCACTTTTTCACAAAGACAAAATGTGAAGGTGCCACATTTGGCGTGGAGTCCATTAAGTCATTTTTGTCACAGACTTGGAGGCGACGGAAAACTGGTAGTGAGTGCCACTGTATTTATGCTTAAATCATTCCTCTTCAGAACTTACTAAGCTTATCGAAGCAAAGGATTAGAAGGAGAAATTACTTACGTTATGGAAATAATCATTAAAAATATCAGTGCACAATTTTGAGTCCAATTCTTCTCCTGGGGGGTTAAAAAATCAGCAAAGAGCAAAGCAAAACAAAATATAAAAAACCTTTTGTGAGATTATGGGAAAGAGTAAAAAAAATATGTATTCCAGTGCTGAAATGCTCATACAGCAGAACTTGTGAAGCCTCAAAAAGGCAATGTCTGGGGAGGAATTGACATACACGACCAGATGGGGGCTTACTGGGGTGGGTCACAAGTCTGCACTTAGACACATACCTGCGTAAACATCTGAGATATTTATTCAGCCACGTAAGAGAATTCTGGAACTGTTTTAACTGCTACGTGAGAAGGAGAGTAGAAAGCCCACCAGTTCTACCCAGTTAAGTCAATTATTGTTACCCCTCAGTGACATAAAGACAAACGATAAACACTAATTAGAAAACACTAAACCTAGGGGAGCCTAGGTGGCTCAGTCAGTGAAGTGTCCGACTTTGGCTCAGGTCGTGACCTCATGGCTTGTGAGTTCAAGCCCTGCGTCGGGCTCTGTGCTGACAGCTCAGAGCCTGGAGCCTGCTTTGGATTCTGTGTCTCCCTTTCTCTCTGCCCCTCCCCCACTCATTCTCTCTCCCTCTCTCTCTCTCCTTCAAAAATAAATAAACATTAAAAAAAAAAAAAAGAAAAGAAAACACTAAACCTATAATGAATGAACCAAATGTGTGAATCCTCAACTCTCTCCAGCTACTCTGTCGGGGGACTCACATTGTACAGCTCCCAATTTAAGCTACTGTTTCCCAACCCAGTAGAAATCACCAGCACATCCCTCATCAGACTACCCTGGGCTTGGCCTGCAAATTCCCAGTTTCATATACCACTCCTCGGTAGTTTCAATAAACAAGTACTTCGAGAACAGCCAGCCAGGAGGGGAGAGATGGCTTGTTTTCAAACCCAAAGGGGACACGCGCCCTGCTTGTGGAGTGAACTGGGTTCGGGTGCGGCAAGGAAGGCTATGCTCGGAAGCCCAGGATCTGGCTCACAAACACTGCAACCATTGTCTTTAGAGGCAACAAAAGGGGTTGTTGAAAAACCAAGCTTTAATATAAAGCCAAAAATCTGTGCTTGTCATTTTGTGTTTATTTGGCATTCACGTATGGCAGTCATTCTCGGCTCTCGCTGCTGTTTGTATTTAAAGGAAGGCCCATAGCCACGGAATGGGAGCCAGCTTCCAATATCTCACTCTTAAAAAAACAAACCCCAAAATCCGGCTATCATTTCTATTCATATGTCCTTGGAGTTCCTGTCTGAACCGTTGGGGCTGCTGAGTGACAAGTCAGCGGGCTCCTTAACACCAGAGCCTGCTAACCCTCCTGGACAGTTCTTTGATAACTAGATACACATTTGTATTTACTTGGAGGAGGGGGACGACATTCCTTTGCCATTGGGTCAGATTTTCCTGTGCTCGTGCTCGCACTCTTTGTGGTTCTAGTTGGGCAGTTCCTGTCAAGTTGCAGGAGAAGGGGGAGTATAATCATTGCATAGTTCGTTTCAGCTTCTTGGTTAAGAGTACCATCAGGCCTCTGGTCTAGGGGAAACAAAGTTAAGCTAATCTCGAACATCAGAGGAAACTGATGGCATCCTGTAACCTTTAACTGCTAGAGTGAATGAGAACTTGAAGGCAGGGTGACTGAGAGCTTCTGGTAACCTGGCAACAGGCAAGGGTCACTTCCCTGTTAATTGGTGTCTACAGAGCAGACCCATTTTTCTACGGTGATCAATGTAAGAATATCCTCATTCGTTAAAATAATCCAGTGCTGCTGACTTCATAGAAGAGGTGAAGGGAATTGATGACAGGGAGTTCTCTGAATGTAAAAGTTAACTAAGATAAACTGCCAGAACTGATGCGTGGGATAATCATACTTTCTTTTCGAATGGTGAATTATGGTTTTTCACAATGCTCTTCATTCATATTACTTCAAATTACTACATAGCTACATTCATATTTTATTATATTACTTTATTGGATCATCACAATAAATCTGTAAAGAACTTAAAATAGGTATCTGCACTCTCAATGTTGAGAATGAGAAGTTAAGAGATTAGCCTGGCGTCTAATGAGCCAGTCTACTGACCCAATCTCCTGATTACTAAAGCCACATTATTTTTCATTGTATCAACTGACTTCATGAAATGTTGACAGAGAGCCCAAACATAATAATTCAACAGTTGAGGGGCACCTGGGTGGCTCAGTCGGTTAAGTGTCTGACTCCTGATTTTGGCTCAGATCATGATCTGAGTTCGTGAGTTTGAACCTTGCATTGGGCTCTGCACTGACACTGCGGAGGCTGCTTGGGATGCTCTCTCACTTTCTCTCTCTGCCCCTCTCTCTCTTTCTCTCTCTCTCAAAAATAAATATTAAAAAAATGATTCAATCATTAAAATACAATAAAATGATAACGTGCCATCTTTTGAACAATCTATAAGGCACATTCTGGTTCTTCAACTCAGTTCTGACCTGAACAAATGCTGGCAAGAGTCATTGCTGCTTCCTGTGCGCCCCACAGAGTACATTCCTCTCTACCTGCCTGCCCCCACCCCTACATCCTTCCCCCTCCCCCCTCCCCCACCATCCCCACACCCAGCCACTTTATTTTGGCTGTTAAAATCTGATTGTCACTTGACTTCAGTGGATATTTTCACATAATCCTGTCTTGAATTAATTTAGGGTATCTTTCTTATCCGTCAAAGCTTACATTCAAAGGAGTTGCCTTTCCTTTGTTTTGTAGATTACAACCAAACCCAAAAGTCATTTCCTTTCATCCCCATTAAAAATGTTCACAATAATGAATCATCTCAGCCAAAGTGGTGTTGGAGCTCCTGGCCTAGAGAAACTAGTCAAAATCCTTTTTTAACCACATTTCAGAAGACCCAGTGAAAGCTGAAGAAAGTAACTGTAGGATCCTATGAAATTCGGATCAGCCCACTAGATGGCTAAAGTATAGTTATTCTGTGAATAACAGCCTTGGTCTATAAAGAAAGGACCTGGTGACTCCTTAGATCTTGAAGAAGATAGTTATTCAATAAATACTCGTTGATGGTGAACAACAGGACTGGAAGTATTTCTCATTGGGATTTTATTTTCCCAAACATCTTTATAAAATGATATTTTGTGGAATGCTGAATATAAATATTTAAGAGACTCAGTAAAACTGAAATTCTAAGCACTTCCTGTTTCCAAGCTTTTGTTTGTTTTCCAGTGAGAATGTATAGTAATCCATTTTCAAACTCTGGTTTGCATGGATTTAAACAAGGCTCCCCTGGAGGTAGGAATGCCAGGGCAAGAATTAACCAGATTGTAATCTTTGTGCCTGGCAGTCTGACATCACTTGTAAACTCTGCCAAAATTCCTTTGGAAGCAGATGTTCCTGGAAGGGGAATGGTAATCATTTATCCTCTTACATTTGTTCAGTAAAAGCTGATTCATGGGAAATACAAGGATTTAGGTTATGGTTATAAGCAACTCACTAGAGATGTACCTTTTCAGAGAGAATAAACATGATTACTCCAAAACATTTTTTGCTCTCTCCCGGCATTTCTCGTGTTTTAATTCATGCTTTCCTACCTCTGTATAGTCAGGGAGGAGTTGTCATATATTTGCCCCCTCCCCATTGCAATAGCTCCCATGTCCATATGTATGTAATTTACGGATCCTAGTAATTTTCCAATCACTAGTCTAGCATCCATATATAAACTTCAAACCCTCTTCCTTGCACTTGTATATTGTCTCTTTCAGGAAAAAAAAAAGTGGAATTAAAACACAAAACTCCAAAAGGGCCAAGTTTGTTGATAACTTATAAACAAAGAATACAGTGTGTTCCATGTCAACATTGATTACAATGGCCTTTGATTGCTACAATGGGTGTGTACTGATAACATTAGGAGAATATTACGTCTAGTATAAAAATATTCAAGATTTTTGATTTTTTTTTTTTTTTGCTTTCAAGGAATACATGCAATTTGGAACAACAAACTGAGTAAAACTAATGTATGACCAGTTTGTACTTGTCTAAATCTCTAGCAGTTACTACGTATTTTTTTGGCAGTTACTATTTCTTCATTGGCAGTTACTATTCAACTGAATGAGTAATCAACTACTGGTAGAGATGCAAGTTCATCCAGAGGTGAACTCTTTCGGCAACTGCTGAAGCATCTTACCCAGGAAATCTTGGGGACCTTTTGTGTAATTTGTGGCGTGTTCTGTAGTTTTTCTGAGTTGTCAAATTTGCTTGTTACGTATTTTAAACCTCGAAATATTTAGAGCACAAAAAAGAAAATATGTCAGAACAAGCTTCCTCCAGAAATTGCAGGATAGGGGCAATTCTATCATGCCATATATAAATCCCACTAAATGTTAGTAACTATTCCAGAAATATCAAGCTGGCTTTTTTTTTCTTCATTGAGAACACAAACCTTTATAGCATGTATCTTATTTAATAAATGGAAAGGTCTGTATAGATGTTCCGTCTGTAGAGTCCAAGCTTATATGTTTGTTTCCAGACTGTTCCAACACCCCATTGACATATTGGAGAGAATGTGCACGGGGTGGAAGAACAAAATGGAGAAAATAGGGCTGAGTCTTAGCTACTCTCTCTGAGCTCAGGTCTAACAAATTTGATTTGCTCTCAGATGAACAAAATAATGTCCTCTCTTCAAAAAAAAACGGGAGTGGAAATTAATGACCTACTCAAAACCTCTGAGGTAGCCTCAAGAACAAATTGCTTAATATAGTCAGTCGCTTTTTTTAAAGCTCAATATTATGCCAAAATTCACGACGGCAGACTCTCTTTAGTATCTAGATGTGTAAACAATTCTTATCTATAGGCTATCTCAGATAACCCCACAGTGAACCCACAAGTCATTTTAGTTACCCCAAGGGAATTCTGCAGCTAATACGGTCTTGGCAGGACATCAGAATATAGTCCTGCAAAAAGTTAAACTTTTGACTGAAAAGACATGTTCATGGTAGATTAAGCATTTTCTGTTCTCCCAATGTCCCACTGTAGAGTGATATCTTGCTTTCTGATGCAGAATTCACCTGAGATCTGTTACCTGCCTGGGTGCTTGAGTGTCTCTTCACATGCTTTCTGGGGCAACCAGTTGATTGACTTGATGGGGACTGAGGCATTCCTCCGGGCTCCGGACTTTCTGTGCTAAAACTGGGTCAGTCTCAGGCAAACTGCCTAATCCCCTTCTGAGAAAAGTCGTGGCTCTGCTCTCAGGGATTTTTGCAGTCTGGAGGTCAGGGCACAAATCAGCATCTCCACATCTGAGAATAAGCAACACCACTTCCTAGCTTTGCGGCACCCGGGGGCATCTCCTCAACCTCCTGCTTACCAGAGTCTATTCCAGATAGATTTTCATCTCTTCCAAAGCTTCCATGAAAAATCTTGGCCATGACTACATATTTAGAAGAGTAGCCTGAGGAATGGTGTGTTCTCCCTGCTTTCTTTATTTCTTCTATATTTATTGCTCAACCCCTTAGCACCAGGCATTGGGGTAAGTGATGTAAGTGAGGGTGGACCCTGCTCACCACAGGCATAGAGTCCGGTAAGGCAAATAAGTATACGAGCAATTATTTACAAAGCTTTGCTCCTTCATCAGGCCAGGCCAGGACAGAGCTATGGTCTTGGAATAAATCCTGTTAGCTTTATACTCCTCACCATCACAGACTTGCAATTTAGCATTACGCGAATTGGTCACGTGAAGAATGACTTTGTGCTTTTTCGGAAAAAAAGGGAAGACTGTCCCTGGCACCGCCCAGTGTTCATAATACAGAGACCTTTACAATGGCTGGAAAAACATGTCTCTGCCGTTGAACAAGTATCATGCTTGTGGTGGACAGTGGGAGCTAGGAAGCTAAGTTTTACAGGCAGTTTTCAGTATCTGTTCTAGCCTTGGTTTAGGTTTTCTGGTAAAATTATACTGTTCTTATTATCCTGGTAAAAATATTTGGATCTCTCTCCATCAAGGAGGCTTCCTGGCTCTCTTTACAATACAGGGGAAATACTGCTCTTTTCTCATATACTAACCCCTCTGAAGGCAGTATTTTTGAAAAGACTCGAAAGGATTTTGTGTTTCAGAGGACCATTGTTACCAAATTGGCTGTGAACCAGGGAAAAGATTCTTGCCCTAGGCTTCTTCAATATTCTACAACCAGACCTGCCCCATTACTCCTGACTTTGGCCGGTGAAGTCTTAGGGAAATGTTTCATGGGTGGGGAGTGGTTCTTGGTGTATTTTATAGCCTTACTTCAGTCTGAAGTCTTAGAAAAATTTGGTCCTAAAATCTCCTTTCACCTTTC
This sequence comes from Panthera tigris, assembly GCF_018350195.1. Classification (NCBI taxonomy): domain Eukaryota; kingdom Metazoa; phylum Chordata; class Mammalia; order Carnivora; family Felidae; genus Panthera; species Panthera tigris. The sequence goes on along the minus strand of NC_056671.1, from coordinate 56,040,568 downwards.
CTACCCTCCCAGTTCTGCTTTACTACCTCAAATAATATTTTAAACAAAAAAACCTCCAGGCTTAATATGTGTTGCTAGGGTAACCAGAGAGAGCTGCAGGAATTAAACCAAAGCCAAGGAACTGAGCACAACTCCTTGGGTGATTCTTAGTCTTGGCTGGTGCCAGATCTAGCAGAGGTGAGTTGCAGTCTGCTTAGCCTTGGATCAAGGGAGAAGCCTGCTTTCTGAAACTCTTCTGAGAAGCATATCATCTTATCATAGTAGGAAATTTCTTGTGTGTCCCTTCTGTTTTTTGTTTGATGGAATGCCCAGTCTTCTCCCCCATATTGACCTTGGCTGCAGATGTTTTCACAACAAAGACAACTCTCTAGGTTATACTTCTGGATGACTAAGCACTCCTGAAATGGGTATTGTGGGGATTAAATGTAGATGACACAGGCTTTTTGAAAGGTGTAAAGGATTATACAAATGTTAGTTATTTTTCCCCAATATATGGAATTTGGGAGGAAAAAAGGCTAAGAGGAAGGGAAGGAGAGAAAGTATATAGATTTTTGACCTTGAGATTCTTATAAATTGTGGCAAAGAGGGGCATCTGGGTGGCTCAGTCAGTTAGGCGTCAGACCCTTGATTTTGGCTCAGGTTTTGATATCATGGTTGGTGGGATTGAGCCTTGCCTGGGATTCTTTCTCTCCCTCTCTCTACCCCTCCCCCGCTTGTGCATGCACTCTTATTCTCTCTCTCTCTGTGTATTCTTACTACTGGTCAAATTTGCCTTGAAATGGTCCTAAAAATTGCAACCCTTCCTAGAGAGACATTTATTTTGTTGTTAAGAAAAAGAAAACAACAAGGTAGTTAAGAAAGTAAGTGGAAGAGGGTCATATCTGGTATGTTTACAAAAGTGTCAAATGTATGCAAGTTTTCCATCAATTAGAAGAGCAAATTAATGCCATGAAAACTCCTTTTCAGATAGAAAAACACATTACTTTTAAACTTTATCTAATATTTCAACCATAAAAGTAGTCCATGTTTATTTTAGATTATGCAGGAAATACAGATGGAAGAAAAATATTTTAAAAGTTTGTCCAAAAATCCATCATCCAAGGACAATCACTGTTAACACCTTAAAGTATTGCTTACCATTTTTTCTTTTAAGAAATCAAAATTATGCTCACTTGGTCTAAAAGTTTGTCACTTTCTAAATTCCTTTTCTTGGAAACAACTAATTTCATATTTTTTTATTCTTTTGGTATTTACCTCTAAATAATATGTTTGTATATATTCTTGTTATGTTTTAGGGATCATCTATGACTTCCCCACTATGGAAAATGAGAAGTTAGCTCTCCCCCTCCACAACGCACATGTACACGTCTTCCCAAAATGATTATGCGTGATTTTAGCTGATTGTTATTTTGTGCTTACGTTATTATTGTATGTATGCTATTTAAAGGTGAGATTGAAAGTTGAACTATGTGGTATACTATGATTGCTTTTCCTTTTTTTGAACAACTTGGTAATAATAATCTTCCTGATTTTCTCATTTATTTTCTAGGTATAAATGAATAGATCCAGGTTTTGTCAGCATGGACATTACACGGTGTTGGAAACCCACTACAAAATAGAATACAAATGACAAATTTTCAAAAGGTTGGAAGGAGCCAGGATCCCTAAATCAGTATTTGGAGGAAAGCCACCCACGTATCAGGAATTTCCCTTTTGGGCATTTTGCTATACATAATCATCATTCTATATGGGTTTGATTGTTTTAGCAGTTAGCATGACATTATTTAATTTCCTTATGATAGTCCATTCTTCCTCTAAGGTGCTATTTTTTCCTGTTTTGGTCTCTATCACTCATGGTAAAGGCTTTTTCTCAAGTGCCTGGTTATACTTGGTTATCTGCTCATAAGGAGCTAATTGGTAGTCTTAGCATATGACCTTTTCTGTAGGGTACTCTGGTTGGCCCCATGTCAGTATTGTTAGGGCTTTTTTGGGGGCAGGAGTGGGGTTAGTCAGATTTCCCAGAGAGGGCTCTTTCATCTTTTATCTGAAGAGTAAATTCCTGGCTGCCAGTGTTCTGTGTGTTGAGTGGGGAAAGCCAGCTGGAGGGCCTCAGAATTTAGTGTTTATAGGATCACTAAATCCCTCTAGTATAACAATATTTTAATTTCTAGTCTTAGATTTCCTTATATTTGTTTTTAAGCTAAATTTATTTTTGCGTGAGTGTTCTGAAAACTAAAACTACCACCCCCATTTACAACGAGAATTGTAAACTTCACAAGGGACAAAGGGAAAGGAACTGATGTAAGCTGACCTTCCAGCATGCTCAGGAATCGGGCTCGGTGTTTTACATGTATTGTTTCCTTAAATTTGGCGCTCAAAGCTACCAACAGATAGTGTCAAATAGATACATAGTGCCATAAAATGGGAGAGCCATTTTTTAAACTTTATTTTTACACATCCAGAGACCAGGAGAAGAGTTTTATAATTTAGCCTTTCTTTCTCAGAAATATAACTGAGGCAAAGTCCTGAAATCAATAAAATGGTCCTTTTCCAAAAATAACAATTAAAAAAAAAAGCCATTTTGAAGGGTCAATAAGGAAATGCTTTCTATCTTAACTTGGTTGTTATCGAGTGCCTAACATAGTCTCTAAGTTTTCAGTGTTGTCTTTGTGGATTGATCTCCCCAAGTGAGAGAAGGTAGGGAGCTGACCATAAGGGAGTGTGGAGATGGAAATCAGAGTCAAACTGTCCATTTATTATGCCACACAACTAATCCCCTAAGGCCCTGAGAGGAAAAACAAACACGAGTTTCCACTCAGTGTTTCTCAAGATTTCACTGAGAACACAGGAGTCGAGAACCAGCAAAGAGATTCTTTGAATATGATTAATTCAATTCGACACACATGCAATGAGCCACTTGATTGAGCCACCTCAAGCTGGAGAGCTGGTCTAATTGGCCCTTCCCAGATATTTTCAGAGAGTATCTGTTCTCAAGAAAGAGCAGCTACAAAGAAACTTCCAGAAAAATGGAATGCCAGAGAAACCATTTACCTACTGCCATCTGTGTTCCAACAGATGTTCTTGCCCAAGATTTATCCTTAGCAGCCCTCCTCCTCAGGAGCACAATTAGGAGACTGGAAAGCAAAGGAGACAACCACCAGTGTGATTTAGCCCCATTTTACACATGAGACAGGAGAACCAGACATGGGGAACATTACTGGTTCACTTGCTTTGTTTCTACCTATTACTGAACCAATTAGCACTGGGAAGAGGATGAACTGTCATTATTTAACTTGACTCATAAGCCTCTGATATTTTTATTAGGTTTTCTTTAAAGCAAGCATACACCTATTTTCCAATGCTCTGTGGCATACTAATGTTATTGAGCATCTCTTCAGGCAAAAAGAGAATCCTCTGTTTACTGAAGGCATAGAAAAATTCTCATTGTTAGACATGCCCTTCAAAGATGTTGGCTAACTCAAGTAGCCTTGTTACTGAATTGAAGAAACTGTCCAACCCTGGTGTTTCTTATCCATCCAGCCATTCTCCCATTTACTCTATTTATGGCATGAAACCTGGAAAAGATAGAATAGCCTGATGAAGGAAATAAAAATATCACCCACAATCCCATGATTTAGATCATCAACATTTTGATGTATATTTTTCCATGCACCAGCACTCAAATATTTATCAAACCAGGATCATTCTTACACTATTTTATAACCTGGCTTTTGGCCGGACTTATGTAAACATCTTCCTTGGTGATAAATATGTATCTTCATCATCAGTTTTTATGGCTTCTTAGTATTCCAGCCTACCATATTTTGCCATAAGTAGTTTAAGTGTTCCTCTGTTAGTGTCTATTATCTTCTAATATTATAGATAAGGCTGCATGAACATACTTGTTTATGTATCTTTGGGTTCTCAAAAGCGGAGGTGGCTCCATCACAACATAGTGCCCCAGCATAGTCCATGGCATCAGAGTCCCAGTCTAGGTTTCCAAGGTGCCCAGAGAACCTCTTCCTGGGTGTTGCGTGTCTCAGTAGCTGATGTGCTCTGATGGAATAATGAATCTGAAACCTTGCCAGCTTCTTCTCACCACACGTGGCCCTATCCCAACTTTGCAAATCCGCCCTTCTCGGACCACTAGGACCATGGAGTCCTACTCCCTGGTGATTTTTTGTATCATGGAGACAAAGGCCTCAATTCTTGGAGCAAAAGATTCTTCTTTGATAGAATACTTAAATGCAGCTGCTTCCAGTACTCACTGTATAGTTTAACTGCTGCGGTGTTACCCATGGGGATCCAACCAACTGAGCTTCCATTATGTTCATGTCCTTAGACTTGAGTATCTTTCCTGCTATGTATAGAAATGCACAAATGTGACTTACCAGTAACAAGGTCCCTAGAATTTACCTTAAAAGAAACCCATATGCACCAAAACCCATAAAGTACCTAGGAATAAATCTAACCAAAGAGGTGAAAAATCTATACACTGAAAACTCTACAAAGCTTATGAAAGAAATTGAAGAAGACACAAAAAAAATGGAAAAAGATTCCATGCTCCTGGATAGGAAGAAAAAATATTGTTCAAATGTCGATTCTACCCAAAGCAATCTACATATCCAATGCAATCCCTATCAAAATAACATCAGCATGCTTCACAGAGCTAGAACAAACAATCCTAAAATTTGTATGGAACCAGAAAAGACCCCAAATAGCCAAAGCAACCTTGAAAAAGAAAACCAAAGCAGGAGGCATCACAATCCCAGACTTCAAGCTATTCTACAAAGCTGTAATCATCAAGACAGGATGGTACTGGCACAAGAACAGACATTCAGATCAATGGAACAGAATAGAGAACCCAGAAATGGACCCACAAACCTATGGCCAACTAATCTTTGACAAAGCAGGAAAGAATATCCACAGAATAAACACAGTCTCTGCAGCAAGTGGTGCTGGGAAAACTGGACAGCGACATGCAGAAGAATGAACCTGGATCACTTTCTTACACCATACACAAAAATAAACTCAAAATGGATGAAAGACCTCAATGTAAGACAGGAACCCATCAAAATCCTCAAGGAGAAAGCAGGCAAAAACCTCTTTGATCTTGGCCGCAGCAACTTCTTAGTCAACACTTCTCCTGAGGCAAGGGAAACAAAAGCAAACACGAACTACTGGGACCTCATCAAAATAAAAAGCTTCTCCACAGCGAAGGAAACAATCAGCAAAACTAAAAGGCAACCGACAGGATGGGAGAAGATATTTGCAAATGACATATCAGATAAAGGATTAGTATCCAAAATCTATAAAGAACTTACCAAACTCAACATCCAAAAAGGAATCCAGTGAAGAAATGGGCAAAAGACATGAACAGACACTTCTCCAAGGAAGACATCCAGATGGCCAACCGACACATGAAAAAATGCTCAACATCACTCATCATCAGGAAAATAGAAATCAAAACCACAATGAGATACGACCTCACACCTATCAGAATGGCTAAAATTAACAACTCCAGCAACAACAGATGTTGGCAAGGATGTGGAAAAAGAGGATCTCTTTTGCATTGTTGGTGGGAATGCAAGCTGGTGCAGCCACTCTGGAAAACAGTATGGAGGTTCCTCAAAAAATGAAAAGTAGAACTACCCTATGACCCAGCAATTGCACTACTAGGCATTTATCCAAGGGATACAGGTGTGCTGTTTCAAAGGGACACATGCACCCCCATGTTTATAGAAGCACTATCAACAATAGCCAAAGTATGGAAAAAGCCCAAACGTCCATTGATGGATGAATGGATAAAGAAGATGTGGTATATATACATATATATACAATGGAGTATTACTCGGCAATCAAAAAGAATGAAATCTTGCCATTTGCAACTACCTGGATGGAACTGGAGGGTATTATGCTAAGTGAAATTAGTCAGTCAGAGAAAGACAAAAATCATATGACTTCACTCATATGAGGACTTTAAGAGACAAAATAGATGAACATAAGGGAAGGGAAACAAAAATAATATAAAAACAGGGAGGTGGACAAAACATAAGAGACTCACAAATACAGAGAACAAACTGAGGGTTACTGGAGGGGTTGTGGGAGGGGGGATGGACTAAATGGGTATGGGGCACTAAGGAATCTACTCCTGAAATCATTGTTGCACTATATGCTAACTAATTTGGATGTAAATTAAAAAAAAAACAACAAACAAATTAAAAAAAAAAAAAAAGAAACCCATAGCCTTGCACCTCAAAGTGTGGCCCTCAGACCTGTATCAGCATCACCTGAGAAATTATTTGAAATGCAGCTCTCAGTCCCCATCCCAGACTTACTAAATCAAAACACTGTACGTTCAAGAAGCATGACACTTAGTTTAAGGAGGACTCCTGGCTTGTCATTCTATGCCCCGAGGACCCAACTGAACCTAATCCTAGAAGGCTAGGATTAAAGCTGATCTCCAGGTCAAGTGCCTCCTAAATTTTAAAGTGCACACAGATTCCCTGGGGCTCTTGAGGAGATGCTGACTCTAATTCAGTAGGTCCGGTTTAGAGCCCGGGCTTCTGCATTTGAAACTAGCTCTCAGGTGATGCCAATGCTGTCGGTCGTTGGACCACATTTTGAGTAGCAAGAGGAGAGTAGTTCTTAAAATCTGTCAGACTATATTACCAGAGGCACTTGTTAAAAAATACAGATTCCCTGGCCCCAGGCTAGACCTGCTAAGTCTGGTAAATGGATTCTTCAAGTGACTTTGGCAATTAGATAAATTTAGGAAATGCTGAGGTAGGGATCAGAGCTACATGTGGCTCCTAGGAGATGAGAGGATGAGACATTAAGATGCAGCTGAAAGAGACTTGGAAAGACACCCATGGACATGCCTTGGTCTCTCACCTCCAAATGGGATGGGGTGTCTGAGCTCCCACTAGTGGTCGTATCAGGTCAGGGTTTGCCCCGGCACTTGATGTAGAGCAGAGCCTCTTGGTTTCTTTCTCTAGTGCCTCTGGAGTGTTTATAGCATTTTCATGAACTGTAAATCAACCCCAGACTCTGTGAGCACAGACTTTCAGCAACATTCCAGCTCAGAGTTCCCAAAAATGCCATTCATGAAGTGTTGGAGCCAGACTCACAGATTCTGCTATCGGCTCTGCAAAGGAATCGGCTCCTTGAGCAAACAAAACACACAACCCAACATTGCATGGGAATCCAGAGGTTCCCCGGAGAGAGGCGAGAATGTAGGGGGTGATTACCTCTGCGGACCCTGAGTTTCTGTCTGCTCTTTGGAACTCTTCATTTGATTCCTGTTGCTCTCAGCACACTGACCTCCAGGAGGTGCCGATTCTCCTTCCTCACCAGCTCTAGCACACACCAAACAAAAGCCACGAATTCACTTATTCATTCATTCAACAAATAATTGTGGAGCTTATAACTGCCAAGTACCTGGCTAGATGCTGTGATTCAAAGGATCGGGTCAAGTAACATAAACTGCTTGTAACCGTGTCAGATAGAAAGCAAGCTGTATGTTAGCTATTCCTGTTCTCACACTCATCCCCTATGGAGTACAACAAGGCTTTCCCTCTTCAAAAAAAATTGTGTCTCCAAAGGCAGGGAAAGGTGAGAAATTTTGCTCTAGTTGTTTAATACTCAACTGACAGGTCCCGCTTCCTGCTGCAAGTGCTGACTTGTCTTTCTTCTGTCAACAGACAGACTCCAGAAAGTTTTCATTGAAACAAAGGTATAAAATACACAGATATAGTGTTTTTAAAAACATTTTTTAATGAAGAAATAATTCCATTCCAAAATATAGACACACAATTAAATAGTTTAATCACTTCAAAATATAACATGTCCCCAGGAGGTTCCAACACACACACGCACACACACAAAACAATACTTAACAGCAATACAAAAAAACCCATACAGTAGTAGTTTTGTTACAATACCAATGAATAGTGTGAAAGCTTTAGTGTCTCTGAATTGGTTATTTCAAATGGTGTCAAATTACAGTAGTCATAATTAAAAATGTCTTGCAGTTAATTAGCCTCCAGATGTAACGTTTCTGATTTTTTCCCCCTCTTTTTGGTTCAAAAGTAAAAATGCCCTTTCTTCTGAGGACACAGTGGAGTTCTTGTTTGTGGCTCCTTGGGCGGAATCAAACCAAGGTGACTGCAGCAACCAAAGGTTGCCGTATTTACAAGGTCTATCTACAGTTAACAGCCCAGAACTAATAAGGGTGGACAAGGATGACCAAAATAAAAGCAGACATCAGTGCTAAATTATGATGCAACAGTTTGGCTCATGCATATAAGAAAATACATAGTATATCACAACAAAGGCCACACTCTTATGCAATTCAGTTCACATTACTACTTACAAATGAACCTTCCCTGCCTTATAGAGATCATTCGAGAATCCATTTTTCCCAATCTCCAGCACATCTCCCTCTGACCAACCGAACTTACCCCGACTTGCGTCCTGACCAACCACAACTGATTCCTGAAATCTCATACAGTAGATTCTGCCCTCCATCCTCCCTCCCTCCATTCACATGGTGCAGTGGAGGAGGGAGGTTGGCTGTGTTAGACCAGTGCTCATTAATAGGCCATCATCCCCGACGGAGATGGATGTGCAATTTGTTGTGGAACAAGAAAGAAACAACCCCTGCGAGATATAATTGTAGCTAATGGACAGGACAGGCGAAACCTGCTGGGTTTGCACTTAGAACAGGTCCCAAAGGTAAATTTGGAGAGCCAGGGAAAGAAACCCGCCAAGAAACACAAAAACCCAAAACAATACACGCCATTTTGTCTCGGTTACAGGACAGGGGTGCTTGAGTCTGGTCTCAGTGCTGACGTGGTGCTAAGAGAAAGAAAAGGTGGCTGGTTAGTCAGGAACTGGTCATTGGTGGCAGTTTGCAGAGTCCTTGCAATGGCTTTGTACGACGCTATCGACAACCGTGTGATGGAGTTGGCAATGAAAGCTATGACAAGGGGGAAGGCTATCAGCCCAATAGTTCATACCTTAGACAGATATTTTGATGGAGAAACACAAAGTGACAACAGAGGTCAGCTCGGTCCAGTCGGTGGCTGAGTGCCACTTGCAGGATCAGAGTTCCGAGTTCAAGAACTACCTGGCTATGATTGAGAGCTGACAGCAATGTAGGTAGCTGGGATGTAGTGGTTTTAAGTACCGAGTATGAGGCACGAGGGGCCACCTGCTCCATCTAGAGAGGTACGGTTTCACAGACGATGGGCAGTGGAAAGGAGATGAACGTTACGATAAACCAACGAAACCCAGAACAAAACCCATCTGTGCAAAGAAATCTGACAACCGTGCAGTTGCGCCACTTTGGTGTCAGCCTGTTTTCAGGGACATTTGTCAGGCTGGTTCTCTGGGGAAAGTATGATGGAGTACATCAACGGACAGAACGGGCTTCTTAGTAATGCCGGCGGAGAGCTTTACGGTCCCCAAGGCAAGCGATTTTGTTCCAAAGGGCAGCCAAGGAGATGGTTTGTGACCAAATGCAGGGACGGGAACAGCTGAGAGCCCTCTGGAGAGGGACCTGGAAGGTGTCCTGATGTCTCTTCTCAGCTGGGCACAGACCAACTATCGACTACCTGGGGTGGGGGAGAAGGTTTTTGCCAGCCCCGGGAGCAAAATCGAATTGCTGAAGCTTTGAGGTTGACTCAGAGCCTTTCTCGCTTATTCTGAATAAGGCCTTGTTAGAGATTTTGTTATGCAACTTTACCCTAAAGCAGTGGTTCTCAAACTTTAGCGTGCATCAGGGATCACCTGGACGGCTTATTAGAGCACATCTGGTTGGGCCCAATATGCAGAGTTTATGATTCAGCAGGCCTGGGTTGGGGCTTAAGAATTTCATTTCTAAATAAATTCCCAAGTGATGCTAATGCTGCTGGTCCAGGGAACACACTTTGAGAGCCACTGCTCTAAACGGATGTTCTCTTCCTTCTTTTAAAGGAGACAGGAATGCCAGAGAAGTTGCCAACTTAAGTATAACCTATTCAATATGTAGCAGGATTTTCGTCTCATCAAACCTTGAAACAAGTGGATTATTTTTTCATTTCCCCAGAATCCCTAAGGGAGGTCGTTAAGCGCTCCCCAACGAGGGCCCTCATAAAGGACCGTCAACAGAGGCTTTCATTCTTCCTTCTTCGACAGTTCTTTTGCACACTGGCTTTTCACTGAGTGCAAAATCCCAACTCAGCTTAGAAGAGCCTGTTTTCCTCGCACATGACCACAGAAGGCTGCATGCAGAACACCAGGTAAGCCAGCTAAGGCAATAAACATTCAGAAATAAAAGGAGAGTGAGCATTTGGAAGCGCACTTTAAGCCTGTACATTTAAAGCTGAAGGGCTCCAAACGGCCTGATAGGGGAACCTGTGGATGAGCGGTGCGGTTAGACATGCTCCCTAAAGCTAAAACAAGAGGAACGAGCCCGTGGAAGAGTTGAGAGAACTTTAGTCCGTTTGGGGATCTTATGGCACCTGTGGTTTATAAACAGCTTTAGTAACGAGTATTTCAAAACATAGTTCACAGTTTTTAAGAAGATCTGTGCTGATTTTAAAAACTAGATTCTATATAATTTGAATGTTGCCTTTTTTTTTTTTGAGTATGATAACTATTTGGAAAAAAAATATTTACACTAAATTCTATGGCTGAATTGTTAGAGTATCTTGAAAGAAAACAACCCCAAGCTGGAAAGAAGCCCCGAAGACTGGATTATCCTGGTGTGATTGGTTCAAGTCACTGCTCACAGAGACTTAGAGACAAATGTGGATCGTGCGGGCCAAGGACCCTTCTTGGCTTCCGGGCTCTGAGTCTGGACACTCAGGTACCAAATCCTTCGGGGTTAGTGAATAATTGCAAGTGGTTGTTTTTTTCCCAACCGTGGTGGAAAAAAAAAATGTACAGTGTATAATAAACTGTTTCGCTAAAATCTCAAAGAATTCAGAAATCAAACTTCCAGCTGTACACAGTATTAATATTGTCATTGTAAACGGAACAGGTTCAATATCATGTGCAAAGGTTGAAACTGCTTGTTAACACTGCCATCGTGAGTAACAGCAGCGTGGGTTTTCAGCCTGTGGGATACATCTGTGCGCGTGTGTGGCTGTAGTTCTGTTTTTTTGTTGTCCTTGCGGTGGTTGGTTTGTTTTGCTTGTTGTTAACCAGGGGTGAGCCATGTTACAGAAGATGTGGTTGAAAAGTTAGCTTCGAACAGACGTCAGAAGTCTTTTTTTTTTTTTTTTTTTCCCTTCTCAAAACACACACCTAAGAACTAGGAATCTTAGAACGAAAAGTTCGCTGCGCGCCGGTTGGCAGAACGCGTCTCTAGGGGTGGGGGGGTCTGTCAGGAGCTGCTGTGCGGGCGGCTCCTCTCTCTCCAATGAGGCTGCTGCCAGGCCGCGTCTTCTCCTCTGTGTGGGTGGGTGCGGGGCTCTCCTTCACCACCAGCTTTCCTGTTACCTTCATCATCTGTCTGACTATAGCTTGCCTGGGAATAAGGAACGTGTGATTTTTTTCTTTTTTTAAGACGAAAACTGTCCTCTAAATCAGGGTTATGAAGCTTAGGATTCCCTCCACCCGCCTCCCCCAACACACACGTATTCACACACTCTCTCTCTGTCCTCCCTTCCTCTGACAATCCGAAACCAACGTCCGGGGACACTATGGGCTACTGCTATTGCTGCAGCGAGGACAGGAATCCTCTGTGTTGAGTCTCTTGCTTCACGGGCGCTGGAGGCATCTGGAGGGTTGAAGCCACACAAACAGGAATATTTGTGTTGTCCTCAGCCGGCCAGCAGATGCGACCCCTAACCTACCATCAGAATGACATCATAATTAGAAAAAAAATACCCACTTTCGATTGTCCAAGCCCCCGGTTTCTGAAGTTAGGATGTGGCTGGCCAAGGAGAGCGGGGTATCATGTGGCCAGAGGGAGGCAAAAGGGCCCAATCCAAGATCTGAGTCTGCCCAAATGGTGTTTTGGTGGATTCTTAAATTTAGTGTTAGACATTACATACACTGTTTCTCCCAAAGAGGCTCGTTGGAAAGCAAGGTTCGCTCTATTCACCCCCGTTAGTATTGATGAGTGCATTCTTATCCTCAAACAGGACTGAAGCTCTTTTTGAGCAGAGGATGGGTCGTTTATTTCTTTGGTGTCCCACCCTCTGCCCCGTACCCATGTAGGGCTGTGCCTTGGTGGACCCCTAATGAACTTTCAGCAATGAAGCTGGCTTCAGGACTCTTGGGTAAGAAAGGCACGGCTTTGGGATAATTTCTGGTCTTGCAGCACAATCAGAAAGCCCAGACAAATCGATTTCAATAGCATAAACGGTTCCAAGATTTCAGCTGTATTTCTTGGCTGCCTCAAGAAAAATTATACTAGGCTAGAACTAGCCACAAAGATGAAAAGTCACTGGCTTCTGGACTGATCCAGAAGATTTTAAGTAAATTTGGCCTAAGGAGCTGATTTAGTGACAGGCTGGTTCATGTTTAGAGTCCTGTGGAATGCCCGCTGGGGAGGCAGGAAATGGCAGAGGCCACGACTGTTTCAATTTTTCACCGCCAGATTGACAACAAAAGATGAAAAAAAAAAAAGGCCTGAGAACTTTTAGCGAACTGAGATCTTTGGCTTTTAGGTAGAAGACCCAAATGCCACTTCTTATCTGAGTTTATGTCAAGACATTTCACTAGTTTTTAAGAAAAATATTTTTCTAAGAACTAGTTACTGATGTTTAAATAATGTGCGGAATAAAAACGATCCAATCGCTGGCACTAAGAGACAGAAAATGCTGCTAAAGGAGAGGCTTGCTCCTTTGGGACTAGATTTGTTATAACCGGAATAGATATTTTCAGAAACAGCTCCTGGGAATTTTTTCACCGTGGTCATAATGAATCAGGAGAGCATGTGGTGTGGCGTTCTCAAATCCAAGGGAGGTAGACTGGAATGCAGACAGTCAGATCCTTCTTTTCACACCAAAAAGGCCTCAAAGCTCCTAAAGTATATTCCCTAACAGCAGCTATGTCACGATTTCTACTTGCTTAATCCTAACCTGAGGACTGAGACGGGTCAGTCAGTAATGCGTGAGTTAGGATGTATTCTTTTCAAGTTGATTTGTCATTTAAGAGCTATATATTCCTTTTTAAATTTAGCAGCCAGAGTGGACTTTACTACCATCTGTCGGATAGACTTATGAAATCTATGGGTGGGAAAGACTATATCACTCGGGTAGATACAAGTCCCCGGGGCCCTGCCAGCCAGAGACTGTGAGAGGTGCATTTACTCTGAACCGTATGGGGTACAGCTAAAGGGCCACTGGCTGGAGCCAGAGAAAGCAGCTAGACTTATGAGACAGTGTGGCCAAAGGTGTATAAAATTATGTGCACATAGCTGAGTCCTAGCTTTGTTTATAAAAATACAGAGAGCAAGCTGGTTCTGAGTCCCGGAGGTTCCCATACACTTACAAAATAGCAGCTCCCCAGGATGAAACTGCTTGTAAAGCACTAAGCATAGTTCCAGGCACGTATGTGTGTGCTCATAATAAATTATGGTGTGGCTGGCACCATGTTAAACTCTTTAAAAGCTACACCCCGGTGAAGACAACTCCACTGTGAGGTGAGTAGCGTGATATATGTTGTGCAGAGGGAACAGAGGTTCACAGAGGTTTAATAATCTGTCAAGGTTATGCTGCTGTGATTTGGCGGAATCCGTATTTGAAATCAGGTCTATTAGGGTCCAGAGTCTAAGCTTCAGATGGCTACACTCAAGTGGTCCTGCCAATCCAGTGCTATTCTCTCTACATTAAACACATTGCTGAGGATTTCCCATGTATGTAGGTAGGTCCTCGGGGGTGGGGAACCACATGCCATGTAAATGATATTTTAAATTAAGCTGTATCTTGCTGAATTCCACAGTGAATCTGAATCAACTATTCCAAAAATATAAGGCTGCAGAATTTCTCCTCTCTGTTTTGCTTTTTTTTTTTTTTGTTTTTTTTAAATAATACATGGTTTTGCCTTTACTTGTTAAAGTACACACATTTGATCTTTGGGTCTTGAATACAGCATGATAAGAAGCTGACCCATCTCTGGACGTGATGAGCAAGCCCGGACTTTTCCTTCTCAAGGGACAGAGAGGCTGCAAACTCAGATGCTGTTAGTGGATTGGTGATGAGGCTTCATAGCCATAGAAGATTTCGGGGGCATCTCTGGTGTTACAGAAGTCTCTGTGCCAATTTTCCTAATTAATAGAGTAAAAAGTCAATTCCCAAGATTGTCTGCCAAATCTCCACTGGATTATAATGTAATGCTCCACAGGCCGGGATGATTCTTTGACATCAGCAGGGAAGGAGGATATTTTATCACACAGAACACAGAAACACCTAAGAGAGAGTGATTGTGCATTTAGGTTACAAGTCATTGGAGTTCAGTATACAGTGGCCACGTTTCCTCCTAAATAAGACGGTACTTACTTGAGAGGAGAGTGATAAAAGGATATTGTATTCAACCTTGCAAGCTGACCTGTGGGTGACAAAGGACACAAACAAGAAAGGTGACATGTCAAGTCTGTGACGCGGTCAAGCTGGTGAATTATTTGGTTGGAAGCCATGCAGAAAGACAGAGAGAGTCCAATGAACGAAAACAGCATTCCGACCCATCAAGCAAGCATGTGCTCACAGAGTAGTCAAGGAAAACCACTTCAACGTTCTCTAGGGCATGCGTCTTGAGTGGGAACCCACGGGCCTACTATGTCCTCCTACAACTTTTCTTTGACTTTCCCTGGAAGCCACTGGGCATGGAAAGGAAAGGAGAGAAAGAGCTTAAGATTAACCGGCGAAAACTCCAGTTGGATCTTAAGCCATTAATAGAATTTCCCTTCATTTTACTCCTACAAGGTTAAGTTCCTAATTCATTAATGTAAATAAAAATCTAATATTTTATATGAAACGACTGTCTCCCTTTTAAAAAAATCTAGAATTTCAGTTACCGTTGTCACCCAAATCCAGAAACTGATATGGGCTCAAAGAGGGAGGCCTAACAGGCACCTTGAACAGCATGAACCAGAACATTGATTATTTAACCACATCCCTCTCTCCCTCTGTGCAGCAGAGCCAAATGAAATACGTGTAGGAATGCCATCCTTCAGAGTTCCCAGAGACACCCTGGCAGCTTCTTCATCCAGGCTAATTTCCCTCCGTGGACGGGTCATAGAAGTGGCAAAGTGAGAGCATTCTCCCTGGGTCTCCCCTTCAGGCAAATTTGACCGTTTCTGTTTCTGTAACATTGACTCATGGCTTTACATACACAATCATTGATTTTTTTTTCTTTTTTTTCTTTTTTTTTTTTATGACTAAGCCTACATTTTAGTTGCTTCTAAAACGTTGTTAAACTGAAAAGGCTAATGGAACATTTCAAAGGCGCCAAACTTTATTTGATACTATTGGGGTGGGGTTGGTAGGCTCCAGTTTTTCTCTTGCTACATTCTTCTTGGGAAAATATTTCAAAACAATCCATAAACATACGAGAAGTAGAGGTAATCTGTTCTTTCTGCCTCTCTCTTTTTAAAAAAATTTTAATGTTTATTTTGATTTTTGAGACAGAAAGAGACAGAGCATGAGTAGGGGTGGGGTAGGGCAGAGAGAGAGAGAGGGAGACACAGAATCTGAAGCAGGCTCCAGGCTCCAAGCTGTCAGCATAGAGCCCGACATGGGGCTCGAACCCACAGACCGTGAGATCATGACCTGAGCCAAAGCTGGACGCCCAACCGACTGAGTCACCTAGGCGCCCCCTCTCTGCTTCTCTTTCCTTCACTAACAGACTAAGAGGGGGACGCTGCTCATCTAAGAGTGTGGAAGAGGCTCGTCTGCTTAATGGACAGAAAGCCTGACATGAAGAACTATCCCAAGGGGACCTGGGGGTGAGGCAGTAGGTCTCAACCACGCAAACATCCCTGAACTCCCACAGCCTCAAGGAAACACCTGTGAATTACAGGGAGGAGAAATATTCAAGCAAGACAAACACTGCAGTAGAACTACTCCATGGGGAAAACGCATCCCTTTTAGGATGACTTACTAATCAACACTTATTCCCAATTGCATGTGTTATGTCCAGTAAATTCTCAGGTGGATTAATAGTATACCCCAGTATATATGAAAATCTGTCCATCCACACCCTGCTGAACATGGAGCCTACAGTTCTCCCCCCCACCACATTTCTCCATGAGATTTGATACTCTCCCACATATTTATTTTGACATGAGGTGGGCAGTGGGGGAAGCTGAGGGCAAACGATTCAAGGGAGGAAATATATTTATGCTTATTCAGTTTCCGGGTGCCCTGTGCCCTGTTTTTTTTTTTTTTAATCCATGAGAAAAAACATCTTTCCCAGCGATCTTGGAGGAAGATGGATTGTTTCCATCCATCCCCATGCATTTCCACTAAGGCAATGAGGTCTTTTTCAGTTTTCGGGTCAGAATTTCTAAGAATTAATGGTGAGCTGTAGCTCTCAGCATTTACAGTTCTTACTGTTTAGAATATGTGGAGTAAGAAATGCACGCAGAATATTCTGGAGAGGGAAGGTGGAAGAAAGGAGTGGGTGGGGATTTTCTGAGTCATGTCAAAGACCCAGCCACCGAGGGGTGAGGGCCCGGGGGTTGGGGGCTGGGCCTGGCTCCCCATACCTGGTAGGTTTCATCCTGCAGCTTCTGCTTCAGGTACTCTTCCATTTTGAGCTCGTTCTCCAGCTGCCGGACAGAGTCATTTTCATAGTCCTCATCCTCTGGCTGCACGTAGGGGTCCCCATCTTCTGTGACCCTGGGAATACACCACAAGGGGTGTTTGGGAGCAAATCTTTTTTTTTTTTTTTTCTTTTACAGTTTATTTAATTGTTTATTTTGAGAGAGAGAGAGAGAGAGAGAGAGAACGAGTCAGGAAGGGCAGAGAGAAAGGGAGACAGAGGATCCATAGTGGGCTCTGGGCCAACATCAGAGCCTGATGAAGGGCTTTAACTCACGAACCATGAGATCATGACCTGAGGTGAAGTCAGACACTTAGCTGAGCCCCCCAGGTGCCCCTGGGAGCAAATCTTCAAAGTACGAGTGGAACTCCAGTGTTAGGTATAGTTTGGGGCCCATTTATTTAGACCCCCAGTTCACTTCTTTGTTTCAATTAATTTCAATTCAGTGTCCTCTGTTACCTAACAGAAAAAATTTTTATAAACTTTGGAGATTTGGAGATAGACATGATCAAAGTATTCTCATATGCAGTTTTTCTATGGCACTCTGATGATCACTGGCCATCTGTGTTTTCCTCTGACTTACAGGAATGGGTTGCCCTTAAAGTGTTTGTCAATCTTAAAAAAGGCAGCCTTATCTTTTGGGAGGATATAGTCTTCTTAATCTGAGGACTTTTTTTCTTTTCTTTTCTTTTCTTTTCTTTTCTTTTCTTTTCTTTTCTTTTCTTTTCTTTTCTTTTCTTTTCTTATGGAAACCAAGATCACTTTCTACAAGGAAAGTGAGCCCTCTAGTGAAATAACGATTAAGGACATTTGTTCATAATTGAACCCTCTTTGTGTTACGTACATATGTAGGCACATGCACCCATGTGCTTTATTTTTATAGTAGAATAAGTCTTAGAATATCAGCTCCTCGGTGTCTGGAAGGTAATACTTGAACTCATAGCTCTGGATCTTAAAAATTTATACTAGCTCTGAATCTAAGAAATCTACTTAAATTATTCAGTTCTACCATGAAATAAATAGCTAGCAATGATCTCATTCACTAATGTGTGACTCTATTTCCATGTATCCACCCAGTTTATAAAAACCCTTCCTGAGACTGAACATAAATTCACGACCTAAATCATAGGACTAAAATATTCTCAGGTAAAACACAGTACATGTTTAGGTAGTGCAGATATTAAAACATCCCCTAAAGTGAAAAGAGTGGTCAAGTAGAAGTTCCTGGGTTGGAACTTAAATACCATTGTTTACATTTATTAATGTCTGTATGACATGTTCTCATTATATTTAGAGGTTTGGGGCCAGGCTAAATAGGTCTGTGAGGCCTCTATGAACTGTCTCTCCCCAATTCCCGCAGCCGTGTTGGTGGCTGGTTCTGGCACCAGCCTACCAGGGACAGTGGACTGGGGTAGACTTAGCTACAGGCTTGGATCTTGGGAGCAGGACGAGAAGACTTTAGGTGACCACATGTAAATGCTTCATTATAAAAAGTCAAACAGATATGTTATTTACCAGACTAACCTGATGACCATTAATTCACCATTCTGAATAATAAATCAAATAATTCTAAATTACAGAGGAAAGGACAAGAAAACAAACTAAAATTAAAAGCAGCAGCCTATCGCTATTTGAAATCATGTTATAACTGTTTTGTTTTGATCTTAAGGCCTGCCTTTTCACAACCAGCTTTCAAACCACATTTATAATTCCCCATTATTACTGGTCTACTTGCTACTTGGATTGAGATCCAAAATGCCAGAAAGGCTTCTGGTTAGTTTCTTCTTTGGGTCCTGAAACTGGCCAGTTTATTTTTGAAGACTAGTGGGCAGAACTTTTCACATTAAACACCATCACCCTTCTGCAGTATGTTTTTAGTTAAAGTTTTAACTTTATTTTTTATTTTTTAGAGAGAGAGAGTGCAAGTGGGGGAGAGGAGAGGGGCAGAGGGATAGAGAGGGTCTTAAGCAGGCTGCATGCTCACTGTAGAGCTTGGGGCTTGATCCCATGACTCTGGGATCATGACCTGAGCCGAAATCAAGAGTCAGACGTTCAGTGGACCGAGGCACTCAGCAGCCCTGCTTCCGTAATTTAAATGCTCAGTGATGCCTTTTGCCCTTCTGGTGAGCGCCTGCCCATGTCTCTCACAGCTTCATGAGCCTCTCTTCAAGGTTCCCTTGCTTCCCTGCCTTCCTTACCTCCCAAATGGGCTCTGTACATCTGTCCTAGCTCCCCCTTTGTTTCTCAGCTTTGCTTTCCTGTCTACTTTGAGTTTGAACTGATCCAGGGGCACAGAAAGTCTAGAGGGGACGTCACTGATTCTGCTGGTTTCTGTCAAGCTACAGAAGCCTAATTGGAAGAAAATCTTTGTAAAATGTCTTTCAAAGGTCAGATTTATACACACTCAGCAAGTCGACCAGATTGGATTTCTTTATAATGAGATTTTATATATTTACTTGTTTCAATTCCAAGTGCTTTCCTGGTGTTTACATTCATTCTGAATAGAGGCTTCTCCAGCATCACCTGGTCCTCTAAGGGCGAATACAGTAAATTTAGAAGATAGAATGATTTATACCCTGAAGTAGTCTGTGAGTCCTGGAAGGCTGGGAGGGAGTTTTAAATACTATTTTGCATACAACGAGCACTGTGCCTTGGGTGAGGGAGGCTCTCAATGAGCACTGCTTGCTTTTAGTTATCGCTATTCTCACTAAATAGTGAGAGGGCAAAGTTCCAATACCAAATTTAATGTAGCATCCTTCTACCTCTTCTGCGTCATACCTTTCCAAAATAAAGGACTAAGCAGCCATGTTTTTATTTTCTTATGTTCCCTACTGAGTATTCTGTTACTGAGGAATGTTCTGGAGCAGAAGATACTCACACGTCACTACGCATGGTGCTGGGGGTAGCGCCACCGTGGAGGTACCCAGGTTTTCGAGCGTGGATTTGTGCTAGAAAAGCCTTTTCAGTGGTTGGCGATGGAACCAGATCCTCAAACTGAGTCCGTGCAAATTCAGAATCCACATTACTCTCAGTTTCACTCCCCACCTCTATTAGGGACGATGGAAGAAATGAAGAATGGCTTAGGTTATTTTATGATTGGCCAATAAAGGGCTAGATTTAACTTAAGTCAACCTTACGTTTATACAACCTGTGCTGTATAAAACATCAACCAGTTATTGTACATAAGTCGGTGGAGTTTATTATTTTTTTTTTCAAAATGACATTTGATACATGAATTTCTAGAAAATTATTTGGTATATGGTATTGTCTTTTTTTTAATCTCAATATTATGAGGAATTTTTGTGTTTTAACTGGCTTAGTTTCTTAATACTTCTCTTTTACCCTTCCTACAAAAGTCTTCATTAAAACTGTTCTTAATTTTGCTTAATATTATTTTAATTTAGGAAATACAAACCTTAAAATACTACATTCACTTAATATTTCAATGTATTATAAATATAAGCTAATAGTATATGAAGTGTCCACATAAGAGTAACATTTTTAGTCATCATTTGCTAGGGCAGTGGGTACATGCCATTAATCATGGTGTATTAACTGCTGCCATTTTTATCCTAGTTGCTAATCTTAATCCAGACTAGCAGAAACAATTTTCATTACTTCAGTTCTTATTATAGCAGCTTTAAGAAATTTAAATCCGGAATTTTTTTAATATTGAAGTTTTATTTCTTATAATTTTTGTAATCTCAAACTATGGGACCAGAGTCGTGCCAGACAAATATCTTGCCAAGTGGGCTTATGGAACAGATGAGATGTATTAGTAACTGGTAAGATATTTATTTGCATATTCATGCTGTTAAAGTTTTAAAAACTCCATGTAGTATTATTAGCATAAAGAGTCTCACTCAATGTTATGCTCTTTATTTTCTGGGGAGATCTCTCTTTAGACATATCGCAAAGGTAAATTTCAATTTAGCCTCATTCAAATAGCCACGCGTTTCAAATTAACAGAGTTTAAATTAGTAAATAAAACATTTGACCTTCTAAAATAACTTTAGCTTCATGTCACATTGGATCATGATATTACAAGTTACAAATAATAGGTATTACAAACACTAGAATTACAAGTCAATTTTAGTATTTTTCTTTATTCCTATCGGCATGTTTCAAACTCTCTGCATTAAGCATGTAATTAACCGTCTTGTCAGCAAAATAGCAACAGTGCTGAAATATCTGAATATACCAAAAATATCATACAGATCTTAAAAAAAATCCTTTTTATATTTGACAATGAGGAGATCTCTAACACAGGCCCCTGGCACTTACGGGTCCCTCTGCAAAGAGCAGACACACGAGAGGGGACCGGGGACTCACCGGAATTCAGCTCTTTCACAAGAGAGGACATGGTGTTAGTGATGGAATCTGCTGCTACCAGTAAGTCATTTCTTAAGTTTCTTCTTGAACCTTGAGTGAAGAAAAAAATGATCGTTAAAAAAAAAAAATCACACAGCTTTTCCTTTCTTCCCCCCCACTTTTTTGTGCGGTTTATCATCTACATCGATATCCCGAAGCAAGAAAAACTTCCAAGACTTCTCCTTTTCAAAGGTGTTTTGGTTCATTTTCTGAAAAAATACATTGTCCTCAGGGTAATGGCTTCGATGTTAAGAAGACATGGCCACGGATGAGGGAGGGGCTCATTTAATTGATTGTACAAATTGGGAGAGTTTTGCAAGTGAAAGGGGGTGGTATGATAAGACTGTGATGTGGCACAACCTGGGATGGTCCCAGGTAAACCAGTATCTATTGTCGCCTTTCTTAGGAAAACTCACACAGATGCAAAGTCTGGTTTTGCCCGGAGACTTGCACCTTGCCAGCTGCTGCTACCGTTTCAGCCATGACCTGGTGGCTCAGCACATGGGATTGCGATCTCCATCACCACAGTCTCTATCTCTCATTAGGGCTCCCAGAGTTCTCCCCATCATGATAGGTATCTCTGGGGAATGGGAACCCCTGAAGGCCCCAGAGCATACAAGACGGGTGAGATTCTTCTCCCGCACTAAGACCTGGGCAGAAGGTATATGTCTAATACCCTGAATTGCAACTTAGACTAGGTTTCTCCATGGTAGACAAAGATTACGATGATGTTTCAGGCACACGAAGGGTTAAATGGGTATTTGTCGGCTGGCTTGGGTGTGAGGTAGAGATGGAACATAATATCTTTGGAAAAAAAGGCTCAAGATTCCAAACAGCTGACCTGCAGATGAACTTAGGCAGCAAGAGCTCTTTATGAGCTAGGAGCTGCCTATAGGCCACATTTCATCCTGTACTTTCTCAGAAAGTCAAACTCAGTAAAATAATAAATACATGTAAATTAAAAAATCAAGGGAATCAGAGAAAACAATTAGAAAGCTCTTAGGGGCGCCTGGGTGGCTCAGTCAGTTAAGTGGCGGACTTCAGCTCAGGTCATGATCTCATGGTTTGTGAGTTCAAGCCCTATGTCGGGCTCTGTGCTGAAAGCTTGGAGCCTAGAGCCTGTTTCGGATTCTGTGTCTCCCTCTCCTTCTCTCTCTGCCTCTCCCCTGCTAGAACTCTCTCTCAAAAATAAACATTAAAAAAATATAGAAAGCTCATAGATTTAAAATACTGTAAATTTCCTTAAGATCAGATTTAGAGAAAGGACATTTTTTCTTCTAAAGGTGAAAAAAAAGAAAGTTATTTTCAATAACTTAAAATTTTTTGTATAACTTATTTTCTTTTTCAGAAAAAAAAGCCATATTATGGATCTTTCCTTTTCCCTCCTAGCAGAGAGTACGCCATTCTCTTCCTTTAAAATGTAAGATTTTATCCCCTATACAAAATG
Organism: Panthera tigris; assembly: GCF_018350195.1. Taxonomy (NCBI): domain Eukaryota; kingdom Metazoa; phylum Chordata; class Mammalia; order Carnivora; family Felidae; genus Panthera; species Panthera tigris. Next base: position 56,017,992 of record NC_056671.1, on the reverse strand, counting down.
GATGAGAATGTCTCTTTCCTCACACTCTTGCTATTTGTGGATATTACTAATGTTAATTTTTTTAAAAATCTGCTAGGCAAGAGGTGATACTTGTATTTCTACAATAGTTTGTGAGATTAGACACCTCTTTATATCTTTATTGGCAATTTATAGTTCTTTCCATATCCCTCACTTATTTTTGTTTCGGGAATGTCTTTTTCTTACTGATTTCTATATGCTTTATGAGTAGCTGAAATTATACAACTTGATTGCCACTTAATGCTGGAAACGTTTTCCTCAAGCCTATTTTTTGTCTTTTGACTTCATTTATGTTCCTTTTTGCCTTAAAACTAGTAGTCAACTATCTCTCTTTTCCTTAGATCTATATGTGAGGATCTGGAAGGACGTTCATGATATATTGCTAATTTAAAGAAAATGCAACTTGCCGACCAAAATGCAATGCATGGTCTTGTTTGTGTGAAAAAGAAGGGTAGATGTTTATAAAAACACACTGAAACATACATAATTATATGTATATGAAGAATTGAGAAGGACCAAACTGCTTAATAGTGTTTACTTCTGGGAATGAGATTCGCAGAGTGAGGGTCTGCAGAAGCATTTTTTCCCCTGAACTTTCTGTAAATGTAAAAAGTGATGGCAAGAAAAAGTCTTAAAAGTCTTAAAATATTTCCAAATGAATACAATCACTTGTCTTGAAAGACCTTACCCCTACCCCCGGTGTGTGAATGGAAAAGGCAGCAGGTGAGAGAATACTGTTATATTTATCAGTCTTTGTGCTCCTGTTAACTATGGAGGCTGAACCTCCAACCCTTTGGCCCTGTATTACAGAGGCAATGGTCAACTCTTTAGGGCAGCTGTAAAATGATTAAATTATCTGCTTGTTCATTGCAGGGCTGCATCCCACCTCAGCTGGGACTGTTTAACCTCAATTTGAGTTTGCTTTAACATAAAGGAAATAAGATCTTTCAGAACTTTAAAATGGGTTACATTTATAAAGTTTCCTGGGATATTGGTGAAAGGTTTTCCCTTCCCTTAATGAGCAAAGACTCATAAAAAATGGAGCAGGGCGATAGAAGCTGAAAGAAGGTAAGATGGTGAAGTGAGTAACAGGCTAGCCTAAGGAGTTTCTGAAACAGCTCTGGGGCCAGGTGGGCACAAGGAATACCCTGGCATTTCCACGCTGTGGCTCCAAAGATTCTAAACGCTCAACAGACCGTGGTGACTTATGTGCCACGTGAAAAAGCAGAACACAACAACAAAACATGACCCCACTTACTTTGTGCAAACGCCTCCTGAACATCACCCCCTACCCCCGTGAGGGAGTCCTGAGGCGTGTGGGACGGGCTGGAGCAGGCAGACGCGGACCGAACAGGCATGGGGATGGGCCTGCTGATGGTGTGGCTGGGGGAGGAGCGAGGAGAGCCTGCCCCCTGGGTCTGGAGAGACAATGCGAGTCGTTAATTTGTTTTCCCAAAGCCTCCTTCAAAGGTTAAAAACAGTCACGGTGCGGTTCCCAAGCAGGAGGGCATCCTAGGTAGTTGAGATGGTAATCCTTAACCTGAGTTGCAGGTGCAGATAATTTAGGACCTTATTCTGTATAACCTGGAGTTTTGGTTACTTGTTGAAAGTTAAGAATATTAGTACAGCATCGTTCTATAATACACGATATGTGCGCCCAGGTAATGAGGCTACTGTTAAGCGGTGAAATTTACAAGGTGTGTCTGTTTCCTCCTTGAAGGAAGTTCCACGTAGAATGAAAAGACGTTTATTAAGGACAAAGTTTGCAATATAAACGAAGAGACTATTTGGGATGGATGTGGTTTTACCTTCCTAAATATTCAGTGTCTGTCCTGGCATCATCTTTGGGGATTATTTATAGGCCAGATCCTGTCAAGCAATACTGGCGTCCCGCAGGAAATGTCCTTCTCTTCATCGATGAAAAAGCAGTTAATTTCAGCAATCAGAACAGTGGGGTTTAAGAGGGAGTAAAGAAAAAAAAGGAGAAAGCAACTAAAAGCCATTTCCCTCTATACCACAGTCCTCGGCATGAAACTGTTCACACCTTGAATTTCACAGCTTTGTCTCCACACAATGAGGTTTCTTGGAAACACTTTCTGTGTTATAATAATTAGTTTACAAAGGAAGCCAGTCATGAATAAGAGGATGCAATGAGACCCTCTGGTGCATACTCAGAGGTGAGGTGTTCAGGTGCTCACATAGACTCCAGTCCAGATTGCTGGGTCCTGCCAGGGAGAGTGAGGACTCTTCCATAGCAAGGCCCAGAGATGCAGCACCAACCCATTCACACCCAGGGACGTGCACCCTGGGAGCACTGCTCTGGAGTGTTTGATTTAGACTTTGCTGAGGGTTGGGCTGCTTGCAGTTAAAACACACAACATCAATCCTGTCAAATGCCATGCTGTTAGCTTTCCAGGGCTTGGCATCACACGTACAAGTCACATCTATAAATTGAGAAAAATCTAGAATTAAACACAAAGCAAAACAGAGCAGAGCACAGGAAATAACTCATGTGATCCAGTGGGCTGGGGATTCCACTCTTTTCATTCTCAACAGTACCTTGAATGGTCTGTCCAGGCCCAGGGAACGGAAGCTTGCCCCCTCGCGATGCTTTGCAGCCTGTGGCCCCAGCCCGCTCAAGGACAGGTCTGGTTTTCCCCAGCAAACCTTGCCAGTTCATCTCAATAGCCACGAAACCTCTGCTTCTGAGCTACCGTGGCACCCCCCCTTCCCACGCCAATAATACATGACCACATTTGAGTCATGCGTTGCCCTGTAGAAGGGTCTTCATGTGCATTTCTCTCCATGACCCCCTGAAGTAGGGCATCATTACTCTCAAGATGAGATTGTGGACCCCAGTGCTCAGAGAGGTAAAAAGGTTTGCCCAGGAGGCAGAGCGGGAGAGCTTGGGCTGGTCTCTGAGCATGGATGCTCTGTCTGCCCTTGGCTGCAGGGACCTGGCTGGGTTTTGCCTGCTGAGGGCCCATCAAAGGCATTTCGCTGCCTTGAGGGCTGCCTCCCCCTGGCAAGCCCTCTTGTGTGCCATTCTCCAGGCAGGGCCCTCAGCAGGGCTCCCCGCCCTTTCTTACCTGTCCTCTTTACCCAGGACCAGTCACGGCACCGGACGGAGGAAGGACTGGGATGGGAAGGTGGACAGAGGGGCTGAAGGGAGGAGGTTAACGGCAGGGATACCTCAGCTCTGGGGAGCCAGACCCTCTTCTGGGGTAGCGGGTTCACGATAATAACAATACAACTCCACTTGTGTATGTGTTACAGTGGATAAAGCACTTTTCCGTACATTGTTTGGTTTCATTCTCCTCATTATTGGTGCTAGGAATGATAGTAGCTTATATTTGAATAGCAATTCGCAGTCTATGAAGCACTTTAACCCCAACGATTTCACTTAATCCTGCTAGCCACCATGTGAAGTATTCTATTCCCATTTTCCAGGTTAGCACACTGAGGCTCAGAGGTGCTAATTGGGTTACCCAGTGAGAGAGTGGCAGAAATAAACGAGATCCCCAGCCTTTCGCCTTCAAGCCCAGGGCTTTCCCACCGCACCACAGCCGCTTCTGAGGATCGGGGGCCCTGTGACCAATCACCACACACTTCACTCATGGAGAAAGGTTTAGCAGCCTGAAGGCTGAGAAAACACAGTATCTGGACCCACCGGGGAGGGGTGTTGGAGTAGGGGCCCCAGGCTTCTGGCTGGGCTGTGCAATAGCTTTCAATTGCCGGATGGCGGGGTGCAGTGTGAGGGCCCTGGTGGTAGAAGAGACTGTGGGCCGATTATCAATCAGTACAGATACACAGGTGCAAATCTCTTATCTGCAAATTTGAAATCCAAGAAGCAACATTTGTCGTTTCATTACTGACATGAGGCTATTTCTATGGCGTCTGCACTGTACTGCCTTTCTAAAACCCAGAAAGATTCTGAATCCTGGGACACACCCGGACCCGGTGATTTCAGATGTGGGGCTGTGAGTTTGCATTTCAGTATCTTAATGGCTGTACTGGGGCTGCACGCACACCAGCACCACTGGCACCTGTTCCATCAGGGTCTCCAGTGCAGGGTGCCCATGGCGCCGTCTTCTCCCTTTGGGCCTTCACCTGGCCGTTCTAACCTTCCAGTCGGTGAGTCTCTTACCTCTGGCAACACTCTCCCCTTCTCCTTGTGCCCTGGGCTCTCTCCTGCTGCGTTTGAGGCATTCCCAGCCCTAACTCTCCCTGCTTAATAATGCCTGGTCTCCAAAGTCAACTTTCCCCACTGCTTTCCGCCTGCTTCTTTCCTTCAAAACCCCTCTTCATGGTCTGTGTGGAGAGAAAAATAATTGACTATGGTGATGTGTTAAGGGAAAAACAATGGCCTGAATGTAAATGACACCAATGTGTAAATGACTGATAGGCACCATCTCCTAAATGAGTATCTAATTGGTGCAATTTCAAGCAGTCTGATTACGTGAAGAATTCAGGTAGAGATTCTGTGCTGGAGACAAGATCTAGTGGCATCTTCCCTGCAACTCCCAACCCCCAAGGAATGTCCAGACTCCGGCGGGGAGGCCCCTGGCTCCCTGGGTGACGATGGCCCTGTCTCTTTGTTTGGACACTGTCCAGTTTGATGCACAGTAGCTTCCTGGGACCTACTGCTGGAAATGCCATCTCTGGCCTTCCTTTCTGTTCTTTCTGTGGACTCACTAGGAAAGGACAGTTGCCTCTTGGTATTGGGGTTGATCAGTGGAGTTTCATTTTCGGGTAGTGACCACTGCGGAATGGTGGCCTCTGGCCTGTTCACGAAGTATATATAGTTGTCTGCTAACAATTTTAGAAGAGTTAGAGTGAGTCATCTCTGCAAACATCCTTTCCTGGAAATTACTTGATGATTAATGGAGTGAATACTTAAGGGACAACGGTCCATGCAGATCAATATATAGATCTAAAATTCCTGAGAGGAGAGTTGATTTATGGAGGAAGGAAAACATACATCATACTTGGCAAATTTAAAATAGCTTGCTTCCTAGTGAATAGATGAAAAATTCATTTCTGCACTCCATCCTCTGAGCCCACTCAACCTGCTGTTGTATCAATTTTTAAGAAGCCTGACAAGATCCATACATTTTCTGATTTTTTCCAGGAAGTATTTTGGTTTCCACTCGGCACCAGAAAGGAGGGAGGCTTCAGGGAAGGGACCAAATGTGTAATTGCTGAACCAGCACTGCCTGGAGACACGGCTGAGCAGATGACCAGGGGACACGAGTGCACAATCCTCCCCCTGACTGAAAAGCCTACCTCTCAGGTTTGGCTGGGAATGCAGCCCTGTCAGCCAGGTTTGACTCAGCAGCCGGAGAAGGTACAGCAGAGTAGCGTTTAGCTATGTCCAACCCTCTTTTCACCCTCTCTTCCAGTTTGAGTTCACTGACTATCATCATAGGGATTGCTGTGTACAAAGGGCTGTGGGGGTAGGGATGAGGTGACTAATCCTAACTGGTCAGGCAGGAGGCATCACTTAACTTGAGTCTTAATAGTGGAGATTTCCGGGCAGAAGAAAGGTCGTATTGCCAGGAGAGAAGAATATTCCAGGTCTTAGAGTGTCATGAGCGAGGGAAGAGAAGAGGAGGGGTATTGCAGAGAGCGCGAGGATGCTCCAGGTTTGCTGTGGGGAGTGAAGAGGGCTGAGGCTGGTCAGGGGGTGGTTTAATCTGAACCAGAAGGTCATCTCCTAAGGTTTTCAAGTAAAAAAAAAAATAATTTTTACTTTCCTAGAATGAATTGACTAAATCCCTAATTTTAAAAAAGTTTGTGTGAGAGAGAGCCTGAGAGGGCATGCTTTGAACACTGGATGCCAGTCCTAATATTGCAGTTGATTATTTATGATGTGAATTGTCCCCCCACCCCCCACCCTGCCAACACCATCCCATTTCTGATTGCTTCACCACTCCGCAGAATACCCACCAGAGAAGATGGGTGAGGGAGATAAAGGAAGGTGAACTGATGCTGATAAAACTCGTTACTTCTGGCCCGCTCATATTCCCAATGTGTTTGGGAGAAGCAGAAACCTGAGAGACCATGATTTCCCAAGTTAACTGGGCCTCCAGTTATTAATAGAGAAGAGAATGGGGGCAGGAGATGGAATTTGAAATGATGTTTCACTTTCCTCCTCTGACTGAGACACTCTTAGTTAACTGGAAGGAAGAGAAGTGAGTGTGTGTGTACATGCACGTGTGTGTGTAAAATAGGGGTCAAATCACAAAAGTTTACATATTGTTGGATGTATGTGTATAAACATATACACACTTTTATACTAATATCTGACATGCATATAGTATTTTACAAAGTGCTTTCACATCCATTAGCTTTCAAAATCTCCCCCCAAATCCTGTGGGCCATGTATTAGCAGTCTGTTTGAGATAAATTACCAGGAAGTTAACTGGCTAACTCAAGATCTTACAGGTATGAGAGAAGAACAGGGACCCTACCGTCCGGTCTAACACCAGTCACCTTTCTGCAAAAATTTTTTGAGACCTTACATCCTGAACTCAAAGTCAGGATATCTGGTTTTAGATTGGGACATGATATTGGAAACTGGAAGTCTACCAGAAACTCTGAAACATACTGTCATTGCAATTATACCCCAGCTGCCTTCATTATTACACTTTTTATGAGTGTTCTTTTTATGGTTCCTCCAATAAATCTTAAAAATACACAAAGAAGAAAGAGGGTAGGATAATTTTGATGCAAGTTTTGTAAAAAAAAATTTATTGCTTATGATACCATAATCATCATATTATATTACAGGCACTATTTTTTTTTTTAATTCATGTTCTCTCCTCAAGGGGGATAAATTCATGCATTATCTCTAACAAGAAACAGAAGTAGGAATTATATATACCAGTATCATAAAATACATTGAACCACAGAGACTTATGATAAAGCAAGTAGAGGTTATTAAATCAAGCACAATTTGTTGTGTGCAGTGTCTTAAATCTGATTTTACAAAGAGAATGTCCCCAAAGGGGTAAGGCTCATAAATAAAAATAGAATTTAGAAGCAGACGGCAGACTAAAACCTCTAAATTCTCTCCTTAGATCATGTTATACCAAGTCTATATATTTGAATGGCATATGTTTCTTTCCTTGTAGATCTGCCTGCTCAGGATTGGGACATACAGGGTTCTGTCCTTAATTTTAACTGAAGGTCAGTATAATAATCAGCCACTTAACATCTGCTGCTGCATTTGTCCCGTTTATTATTCAGCACAAATTCTCTAAAGCTCCGAGTAAAGACTTCTTTTTCATATTTTATGCCAACAGAAATTTTGGTCCCCTGAGAACTGGTATTTCTGTCCCGATAAAACCGCCAATTATGTTTTCCTTCTTTTTTTTTTTTTGCCTCATTGCCAAAAAGCTCAGAGGAACACCCTTGTCTCTTATGATTAGCATATTTGCATTTTCTCTTCGTTAGTTTCTGATCTTTCTATATTTATTTTATGAAGTCATTGCTGATGTCTTTTGTTGGGAGCTGCCTTGGGTCCTTTTGGAAAAGAGGCTTGACTATACAAGCACATCAATAAATGAGTAAGACAAGCAAATTCTCTCCCCACCCAGACATTGCATTGCTGACATCTGAGTGTTCCCGATGATGGCCCTTTAGAACCTAGGCAGCGGTACCCAGCTGAGGGCTGACTTTCAGAGATGCAGCCACTGTTGAGGGCTCCGTGGGAGGAGCTGGAAGGAAAGGAGGCGGTAATGCTCTATGGGTGCTGCCATGGTTTGGCTGTTTGCAGCCATGGGTTTATGAACTTCCTGGTCCACACAGCCTTTCAGGAATGTGTGGCCTGGGGAATGGTGGGAAATGGGCCCCTGAGGGAGATGGCTCAGCAAGGCTGATGGACTATAGGATGATTGCCCTCTCTCCACTAGGTGTGAGGTTATATTTGAGCTTTTTTCCCCTTTTTTCTGTGCACATGCTAAGTAAGAGACAGGAAAGGAAAGAGGCTGTTTGCACAGAGAAGCAGCACAGCAAGGCATTTTTCTCTACCATGATCTAAGTGCGCTGGAACTACAATAGCAATGCCCCGTGTACGCCTTTATGGGCAATTAGACAGGCTATAAATGTGCGTCCTTCACCAAGGGGGACTGTCTCTCATTAAAATTTGACTTTAGTAAAGCAACTTTTTTCACAAAATACAAAATAGTGTAATACATTGTCTTTATTGTCTGACATTACAGATTAGTTTTACACTTTCCTTTTTTACAGACCGTGGGAAGGAAGGGTAAAACTGTGTCCAGCATTTTGCAAACGTTCGTTGTTACACACAAACACACACAATGAATAACAGGAAAGAGAATACAGAAGAATAAAAGGTACGTTGAAATTGGACAGGCTGTGGTTCTAATCGATCCATGGAAATGATGTGAAACTTCCTGGTGAAACCAGCAAATGGGATATAGCGTCATACACGGTTTGGTACGTGCACCTGAAATTAAAGTTGCTGTTCTTTTGCTTCTGTTTTGTTATTATTATGTTTCGAGTAGGCTACTCCCTCTCATGGCTCTGAACCGGACCACAGGGTCAGACACAGGGTTCCAGTTGAGCGACTACAGTTAGAGAATCACAGTGTTCCTGCTTCCAGAGAAGATGTATGCAAGGGCCTTGTGAACTCCCGGAGCGGACAGGTTCTTGGTGATAAGAGAAGGGCTGAAAGTTACCCATTCTTTTGAGATTATTACGAACCAGTGGTAGGGATTCCGTTCTCAAGAACTAAACAATGGGAAATGAGCAGATACTGAGGACAGTGTTTCTCCTGGACTGAACCCATTTTGGTGACCAGGGGGGAACAGGGCTTAGTAATTATGCAATGAAAAGAGATGTAACTGGCTGACTTTTGTACAAAGAGGTCACACACCTTTCCAGTAAAATGGAAACTGAACTAAATGAGAGGATGCAGAGAGGTTAGCTTGAGTGCTGTATGTAGCTTTAGTGGCCAGAGTGGGTGTCTCTGTTCAGAGAAGGGTCTGATCAATAACCCAGAAAAGCATGAGACTGGTTGGAAACTTAGACCCCTGGAGCTATAAAAAGTCTCCAACACATTATGATTTTTCCCCCCTCTTCTAAAAGGTGTAATGGCTCTTCTTTTGATGCCCACAGTAGTAACAGTTATTAAAAAAAAAAAAGCTAAATTTTATATGTCTCAATTCAAGCACTACATTGAAAAGGAAGCAAATTAGTATGATTTTTGTTCTCTTTCCAAACTGAAGCGTGAACAGACATTAGAGGCAAAAGCAATGGGAAAAACGGCAGGATGGCAGGCCCCTCCATAGTTAGTTAAGACCTGCAGTAGGGAACATAACTTACTCCCTGCTTCAGTTCTTCTTCCTACAGAAAGATTGAATCAATAACAGTTAGGTTACCCAGGGTTCCAGGCAGAACGCGTACACAGTGTGAGGGAATGCAAGATGGGGGAAACATCAACACGGCTTCGGTGGCGGCCTCTCCTACCTCAGTGACTTTAGTCCCAGGTCTATTTAGGTATGTGAGACTACAGACCATCTCATTCCTTCCTATGTCCATCCTCCTTTCCACACGATCTATCCCTCTAGCCTGCTGTTTATACATCCTGATAGAACAGACTGTGCTGGGTTAGGCCAGGTCGATGCCAAGATGGCTGACAGTAAATAGAACCCCCCCACCCCCACCCCCACCCCCACCCCATTGCTGTGGTGACAGAAGCTATAGGAATATAAGCAGTGGGCTATTTTCCAGGTTTCCTGTCATTCAGTGAAGGGAAAGATGAGATCGACCCTCTTCATTTGGTATATTTGAAAAGGAAAACTGAAAGAGCTTTTCTGGATCATCAAATGAGACAACAGGGCAGAAACAGTGAGAGGCTATCCATTATCCAGTCCTGTCTCAATATATATAGTACAACAAAAACTGAGTTCTACACTTTACATGGCTAATATACTGAAAAGTAAATTTTGTTTAGTGAAGATAAAGCATTCCCAACACTGATGGCAGGAAAAGTTGTCTAAGGGGAAAAAAAAAAAAAAAAAAAGACCAAAGGAAACCAAAGAAGGAAGTGTTGCACTTATATGTAAGTGTGTGCCCAGTGCTAGGACACAGTAGGTTTCAACAAATATTTGTTAAATACATAAAAGAAAGATAGGAAGGAGGAAGGAAGAGAGAAAGAAAGCAATGAAAAAAGAAAAGAAAAAAAAGGAAAGACAGAAAAAGAGGAAGGGCGAAACAGTAAATGATGGTGTGTCGGGGAGGCAAGGGATCCGGGGACTGAAAGGATGGACGTCTGTCTCACAGACGAGCTGCCCCAGGGACCGGGCAAGTTTCAGTATCAGTTCCCGCCTTTGGCATATCACAGTTCCAATCCGCAGTGGTTTCTGCTTGTCTACCTCAGGCGGGATGACCACCTAGCACTGACACCTCTCCTGGGCCGACTGTGGCCATGTGACCATAATTAGCCTACTTGTGACTTGACACGTGATTTAGTATATACTGAAGAAGGGGATAGGGGTTTATGAAACGGAGAAGGCCACTTCCCAGTGAGACTAACAGATTACAGTGCTCTGCAGAGGACTTCCCTGGATCATCTTATTAAACACTCTACCCACAGAGAGCTAAGGGGGTATTCCTGTTTACAGTTCGTACTTGAGAGTCATGGAAGTTACGTGACTTGCTGCTAAAGCCTCACAGATGAGAGAAAATACTTCACTGAAATGATCAGTTAGTTACTCCTCTTAATAAAACTATAATCTCCAAAATTATGGTTATATCTTCATCTTGCAGAAGCATTAGCTTCTGCTCACTTTATTCAGAACTTCCGAAGCTATTAAATGTACAATATTCCTGAATAAATCCAGTTTTAGTACTTTCAAGGACATAGGAACTGGAAATAAGCCAAGAAGTTGTCCTATGAGGGTCCTCAGTAGTCTGGTTCCAGGAAATGGATAAGAATGAGCCTGATAACTGACTGCTATCATTGGACATATCTAAGAAAAGATCCTACATCTGGGACTGAAGCCGTATCTTGGGGAAAATCACATATAGTAATTGGAGAAATCATTGCACATTATGTGTGAACGATTTTTACAAATGCCATAGTCACAGGTCTAGGAAATATTTATTTGAAATGTCTTACCTTTAGTAGCTTCATGAGACCTTCTAACTGGACCATTAGCTCTCTCCGGCTCTCCTGGAGAGCAGACATTCTCTGTTCCAGCTCGTCCTTGCGCTGTCTAAGAAAGAAGTAGTCATCATCAGAACAGCATTCAACCCACTGAGCTGATCACACTTCCAAGTCTTGTGACACTAGTAGACCGCCAGAAAAAGGGCATCTCTGATCTGTGATGTGGTTTCCAGGCAGGGAAATGTCAAATGAACGAACAGTTACAGCTTGAGGTGTACATTTGTTTGTTAGAAGTCATACCAAAACACAGATGAATTAAAATCCTCTTGGATATACTTCCCCTTCTACCCTGAATTAACCAGTCAATGAAATCTTTTCTGAATGCTTAGTATGTTCTGGGCCTTGTGCGATGCCATTGGGCTCCCTTAAGACAACAAACAGAAACCAAACTGTCACCGAAAAAGGTCAATCCCACAGATCTTCCGAAACCAAGGATACTTCTGTAAATCTCAGAGGGCATACCGATTACCCTAGTATTTGGAAATTGGAGTTTGAAAGTTTATTTTTCATTTCTTCCATTCTTAGTATGCAATATGGTACCTTTGAGAGGTGAAATATTCATAGTACAGAGTTTTTATAGTCAATTGAAGTTTTCTGGTTTGGGTTTGACTTTATAGGAGTTCCTACACAATTGTTCCAACTGAAAATAACCTGTAAGATTTGTGTTTGTTTAATTTTGTTTGTTTTGCAGAACTTCTATTAAACTGTCAGCAAGAATGGAAACCACAAAGGACAATCTATACTCCATCATTTATATTGACACTGAGAGGTACCAAGAATATCTTTAAAAGAGGGAAAAGAAATGAAACAGTATGGAGAAGAATATTAATGGTTCGTATTTCTGATGTATATGTGTACTTTTCAAGTCAATTTCAAATCTATTATTTCATGATCATTAGTGAATAATATACACAATTTCCCCCCCGTGCTCCAAAGGCTTCTGTCTGAGTTTTAGATATTGGAACTTATATTTTAAAAATGTGTGACTGTTTTAACCATGTGTTAATGTATGAATGGATGTGCCTAGTCTCAATGGCACAGGCATAAGATTAAGGGTCACTGTAGCAGAGACTCTGAAATGAAAAACTGACAGTATGAAAATGTCACACTGACTTAGGTCAATGACTCACCCAATTGAAAGATATTTTGGGGGGAGCACAGGTTATGGATATAAATGAAACATTCCTAATTTGCTTTGATTCAGGTTTCTCTAATGAATTATGAATTTAAAATTTATAAACATCCCTCAACGCTTTTTGAATATATTTATATTTTTGGCTTTTATTGCCATTCAAGGCTTACTTACTCCCAGAACATTCCTTTTTCTTTTACAATTGCCTCTTTTCTGAATCCTGAAGGACAAGGGACATCATGATTTTATAGATTTTAATGGTATCTTATTTTAGTCTTTGTCTTCCTGGGCTGCAACATTCTAATTTTGAAAGTCTTAACTCCATTCAAAAATATTCATCAATGACAAATCCACTAGCTGTTTTATCTTTGACCTTGTCTGCACATGGTGTCCCAAATATATCCATGGTAGGGGTTGGTAGAAGGATAGATAATGTTTCTGACGTATTTGCAGTGTTCTTCTAGATACTGTTTTGTAATTTTTGGACTTTTGGTCATAGGAGCACTTTGCGAAGAGGGTTGCAGTAAATTCTAATATTGTAGGTAAAAAATACTAAGATAGGCATCTAAAAACTATGCGGAAAAGTTAACTGGTATTAATTTAGAATTAATCAACAATTAAAAAAAACTTGTTTGTACAGTTTTCTTATAAGTAGTAATCTTTCAAAACATGACATCTACTTTTTCATGCATTGATTAAATTCAATTAAAAGAATTTCACGGGGCGTCTGGGTGGCCTAGTTGGTTGAGTGTCCGACTTGGGCTCAGGTCATGATCTCGCGGTTTGTGAGTTTGGGTCCCGCATCAGGCTCTGTGCTGACAGCTCAGAGCCTGGAGCCTGCTCCGGATTCTGTGTCTCCCTCTCTCTCTGCCCCTCCCCTGCTCGTACTCTGTCTCTGTCTCTCTCAGGAATGAATAAACATTAAAAAAAAATTAAAAAAAAAATTTCATGTAATAATGTCTTTATTTAATCTTCTCTATAAGAGGCTACCAAATGTGGGTCTGATTAACATATTTGTGGTGTAGCTTCCATGGTTCCAAGTGGGAACAAGAAAACAAGGACTAAGTAGTGATTTTATTTTCATAGAGCTAAATGTATACCTCTGTAAAAGGAATGTCTTTTATTTTGAGATTCTGCCTGATAATTTCTAATTTTGCGTGTGTTTTTTAAATAATATATATGATATATATATATTTTTTAATGTTTATTTTTGAGAGAGATAGATGGAGTGTGAGTGGGGGAGTGGCAGAGAGAGAGGGAGACACAGAATCTGAATCAGGTTCCAGGCTCCGAGCTGTCGGCACAGAGACTGATGTGGGGCTTAAACTCACCAGCCGTGAGATCATGACCTGAGCTGAAGCTGAATGCTTGACCGACTGACGGAACCTCCCAGGTGCCCCTTGAATGTACTTTAAAACCTATTTTCTCTTAGGACAATGTTGGGACAACAGGCAAAATTTTAATATAGATCATATATGAGACAATAATATCAACTTTTCTGAATTTGATGATGGTGCCATGGTTATGTAAGACAATACATTTTTACATAGGAAATATACACAGAAATACTTAGTGGTAAAGGGTTATGATGTCTGCAACTTACTCTCAAAATGACTCATCAAAAATATGTATGCTATACATATACATATATACATATATATACATATATACATATATATACATATATACATATATATATATATATAAGCTTATATAGGGAGATAGAGAAGGGTGTAGTAATATGTTTGTTATCTCTAGGTGAAGTATATAAGGACATCCATTGTGATTTTCTTACAACTCTTAAATTTTTTCAAAATAAAGAGTTAAAAAAATATACTGTCATTCATGAAACTGTTGTGATAAGAGATGATGGTAATTTTAATAATATATCCCTATAGGGATGACTTAGTCAATTGAGCATCCAGCTGTTGGTTTTGGCTCAGGTCATGATCTCACAGTTCATGACTTGGAGCCCTGCGTCGGGCTCCATGCTGACAGTGCAGAGCCTGCTTGGGATTCTCTCTCTCCCTCTCTTTCTGCTCCCTCCCCTGCCCTCTCTCTTTGCTCCACCCCTGCTCTCTCTCTCAAAATAAATAAATAAATAAACTTAAAAAAATGTATCATCATATGGTAAAACAAAAAGTATTCAGCTTTATGTTATTTCCCAAAAATAATTTAAAAATTAAGCTGGTCTATTAAATTCAACTCTGGAAACCAGACTTACACCAGAGGTTACACTTTCATTTTTAATTAATAGAACACGAAGTTACCTTAATTAGTAAGTTGTTGTTGTTTTTTTTAAATTTTATTTATTTTTGATAGAGAGAGACAGAGCACAAGTTGGGGAGGGGCAGAGAGAGACGGAGACACAGAATCCGAAGCAGGCTCCAGGCTCTGAGCTGTCAGCACAGAGCCCAATGCAGGGCCCGAACTCACAGACTGCGAGATCATGACCTGAGCCGAAGTCGGACGCTTAACCGACTGAGCCACCCAGGCGCCCCGCAAGTTTTCTTGAAAAATAATTTTATACACATTGAAAAGAATGTAATTTCGGGGGTATAAAATAAAGTGCTTATTTTTTTTGCAAGGTATAGATATGGAAATTATATGTTTTTCCTCTTTGAGATTTGTAGTGTGAAGTTAGTTCCTTCACAGTTTTAATAAATGTTTTATCCTAGAAGATGGTATTGTCTTTGCAAACACAGTTCTTTAGCTATCTCTTAATCGTTTTGCAGCTTATCCATTCATGCCACAAACATCCATTTGGCACTTTTAAGACACTGTAAATAAAATAATGAGTAGGATACAGTTTTTGTCCTTGAGCGAAAGAGGAGGAGAAAGAAGTTCAAGACGACGATGGTGAGCGTACAATAAAAATATGAACAAATTGCTGCACGTGGTAACACTGAAGAAGACGTCCAGTTCCATATGGTGGTAAAAATTTAAGGAAGGCTTGCTAGATAACCTTGCAAAACTCCCTCCAAAACTCCACCCAATGTAGAAAAGGAAAGACCTCAGGAACTATGTGGAATGTTCCAGACCTTTCTCTGCTTTATCGGTGCCTCTTGGTTGCCTGTATTCTTGAAGTTGCTAGTAAATCTCCATGCTGGAGTAAGATCTCTGATTCATGTGAACCTGACTTTACATTGTAATCTGCTGTGTGGACTGGACATGCAGTTCTTCCCCCTTCTGTGGCTTCTATTGTCGGATTAACAGCAATATCCTTGAGAAGGTCTGTAAGGCCACACAGTGTCACCGTCTACCCCCACCTTCATCGTCAGCTCTGTCTCTTTCCGTACACCCTTTCATTCACTGCATTCTAGGTCTATAGACCTTTCATTTCCTAAAAAAGTGCCACATTCGCTCCTGCCATTTGGTTTTTGGACCTATGGCCTCTATCTTCCAGGAGACCCTTTCTCTGCTGTTTTAGCCCCTCTGCCACCCTTAATCCCTGTTCCCATTCATCCTTCATCCTTCAACTCAAACAATCCCTCTTCATGGTAACCTTCTTTGACCACAGTGAAGGGCAGGTTGGATTATAATGTCTCTTTATTTTTTCAAAAAACCAACTCTTGGTTTCATTGATCTGCTCTACAGTTTTTTTAGATTCTATATTGTTTATTTCTGCTCTGATCTTTATTATTATAATGTCTCTATTTAAAAGCAAGACTCCTAATAGTCTTTATCTCAGTTTGTAATTATATTCTCATTTGTGTGCTTATTTGATTTATGTCATTTTCCTACTGGACCACACATTCTGTGGGACCAGGACAGTATCTTTTTCAATTCAACTGTGGGCATCCTGCGTTTTAGAAATATTTGCTGAATGAACTAAATGAATAATAAAATGAGGGATGATAAATCTGATAGTGGTGTAGATGGATCAGGGGCCAGGAATCAATTAAGTGAGTAATAACAGTCCAGCAGGAGATGACTAAGACCCAAGAAAAGGAGATGGAATCCACATGTGCTACTCATTGTGTGGGATCTTGGGCAAATTATTTAACTTCTGTGAATCTCAGTTTCCATATCTATAAAGAGAGTACAATAATAGTGTCTATCTCCTGGGTTTGTTACAGCAATTACCTGGGACAGTGTATTATAGAGTTTAGTGCCTAGGGAGCGTCAGATTAGCACACAGAAATGCCTATCATATAACCCCACTTGGTTGTCAGATCTGGGTTGCAAAGTTGGCTTTCAGCTTTCTTGTGGCTGATGTAAAAAGGAAAATGTGATTATTTAGAAAGGTCATAGTGCTCTTACGATAAAAATGAACTGCATTAATGAAAAGCTGAGCTCTGCTCCTGTCTCCCCTCATCCATTCCCCAGCTGAAAGAAATTTCCCTGTTGGTTTCTCAATAAGAGACACCAGAAGGTTGTAATGGACGGAGAAGATCTCTGTCCAAGGAGTTCCTGTGGCTGCTGCATGTGGCCACTCCTCAGTGTGGCCTCAGTGTGAACAAAGGCCAAAGTAACTGTGCAAGAAGCCATTGTTTTGGAGTCTGAAACGACTAAAGGATAAAAGTTAGAATACCCAAAGCAAGTTTCTTGACCTAGGATGTCAGGGTATCTGTGAAATCTCCAAGTCATGAAAATGCTTACCAGAGAATTAATGGCTTATAAGGATCTAGAGAAATAGCCTTTAAGGGAGGGCATTCCTTCTTCTTCCAGGTAGAAGAAATGTGTAGAATATGGAGGCAGTTGGGATTTAGGTGTCTCGGGCCTCAGGCCTCTAGCTTCAGGCGTGGGCCACCAGCTGACAGGGAGCACCCAAAACACTGAAGTTTTTCACAGAGACAGATTCCTTAGCACGGGTTTGGGCTCAGCTGGGAATATGGGAATGCCCACAAGTCAGGGCCAAGAGGGTGGTTAGAACTATCAGTCTATTCCAAGATAGCAATGCCAAGGAGGGAAGACGTATCAGTTGGAAAACTATCATCAGTGACCCAGGTACATCAAGAAGCCTTCCTGGACGGCATCACCCAAATGGAACCAAATACTTTCGAAAGCAAATGCTAACAGGTGATCTGATGAAAATGTTTATGAAAAATTCCTAGTCATCATCCCTCCAACAGAGAATGGGACACTCAACGGAAGAGGCATAAAGAACATTTCAGGAGACAAGGTACCTAGATGTGGAGATGAATGATCACTCTATTTCCAAATTGGTTTATTCAGTTATGTTTCTGTGTAAGTTCGACTGACAGCTTGTGAGCTGGGAGGGCCTACATAGTCCTCGTAGGCAAATTTTCTTTCGAGCAGGCATTTACTTTTATATGCCTTTGAGGATAATGATATAGAAT
This sequence comes from Panthera tigris, assembly GCF_018350195.1. Classification (NCBI taxonomy): domain Eukaryota; kingdom Metazoa; phylum Chordata; class Mammalia; order Carnivora; family Felidae; genus Panthera; species Panthera tigris. The sequence goes on along the minus strand of NC_056671.1, from coordinate 56,000,342 downwards.
GTCACCTTTTCCTTCTTTCCACTTTCATCCCACCTGGGTGACATGTAGTAGAACATGCAAGGACTTCTAATACATCTCCCTGAAGGAAGGACCAGAGATTATATAGTTTGAAAAGGAAGTGTTTCTGTTTCTTCCACTAAATTCTTTAGTTATTCGAAAGTATGACATGATCCTTTCACATCAAGCAGCGCCCACAAGTTGCCGGTTCCATAGATCACCTTTCCATAACTCATGCCTTTGGTGGCTCTGCCGTCTAGGCAGGTGCACGGGCCTGGAGAGAGGGAGAATGGGGCCTCCCTGAGAGCAGGCAGGGCCTGCAGCCTGGGCCAGATGTGCTGTGGTGCCTTATCATGCATGTGTCTGAAGAGCAGGGCTGGGATGGAACCCCCGGAAACATCCATGACTACAATCAATAGGAACTTGGTAAAATCCAAACATAACCATCCAGAAGCTGCTTAATTTAGTCATTTTGTCTGGAAGAAGTTAATGGCGCTCTAATGATGACAAGGGTTTCTGAGAAGAGGCATCTGTACTTGCTATAAAAAGTATCCCTCAGAGTAAGATATACCTGGAATCTGGCACTGAAACTGGAAGATGGAAAGAATGTTATATCTGCTAACAACTAAAAGTGCCTTGTGAAATAGGACATTCCTATGAAGCAATGCCTTTGAATTTATGTTTGTGCTGTTTGCTACACACATAGGTTTGAGTATGTGTCATATTTCAAGGCATGGTGCTAAGCCGGTCTGAGGTGAAGCCCACAGCCACCCCCCATCCTTTTGCACATGAGCACAGCAGGAGTCATTAGCTATTCTCTACCTTCCTGACTCTGAAAAGTGCACTGAAATTCAAGGGTGGAACCTTCTAAGGGCCTTTCAAACTCAAATGTTTTATGGTGCCGGACTAGACAACAGCAGGTGTTTTAATTCATTAGCAGAACAAGAAGGTATGAGGTCTATTTTTTAAGGTCTGAATGTGAAGCTTTTACGGACCAAGATTGAGAGAAAATCAGACTCCTTTTTTGTGGGTTACAGGTAAATTTTTAAATGTAAAAGCCTGTGATGTTTATTTAGCTGTTTCTGTGTTTGTTGCGTTGATCACTTGTATCATAAACACATTGTCGATAGTGCAAATAACTAGAAAGAGTTGAGTTCAAATTTTTTTCAGTGAGAGATTTTGTTTGTAAAGAATGCTGTTTCCCCTTCACTGTGTCACATGAAAGAATAAAATATACACAGCAGCTCCTTAAAACCCCCAAATCTCAGTGAATAGGCCTGTGCTATTAAAAAAGAAACAGGGGTGTCTGGGGGCTCGGTCAGTTAAGTGTCTGACTTCAGCTCAGGTCATGATCTCATGGTTTGTGAGTTTGAGCCCCACGGCGGGCTCTGTGCTCACAGCTCAGAGCCTGGAGCCTGCTTTGGATTCTGTGTCTCCCCCTCTCTCTCTGCACCACCCCCCCCCAACTCTCTCTCCCTCAAAAATAAATAAACATTAAAAAAATTTTTTTAAAAGAAAAAGCAACCATGTCAGCAGCTATGGTGGCTAAGGACTGTTTTCTGGCTGGACGCCGTTAGACTTTTGGAAGATCCCAGTCACTTACATTTCCCAAGAGGCCTTGGGCTCCTCTCTTACCTGAGGAGCCGGAGTTCTGCCAGCAGAGTGGGGTTTTGCTGTGCCTTCTCTGGAGTGGGCTGAGAAGCTTGTTCATGCTCTAGCCGCAGCCTCTGGATCTCCTGTAAGATTTCTCTTGGGAGAGAGGAAGAAGGTAAGAAACTAGGGTCAGTTAACTTCCAGGATACCCAGGATGCTAACATCCGAGGGGGGCGGTCACCCTATGTTTGGGAGCAAAAGAAAGTCTCACTACCCAACGGTGTTTATGAGGGACTGGCTGTAGCTAGATGGGTGCTACGGACAACGGAAGGCTGACCTCAGCCCCAGCACGTTCAAACTCTGCAGTATGTTGTTGGAGACTTCAAGCTGAGTGTTCTCACCAGGACCTGATAATCGCTCTACTAAGTAACATAATGCTGCGGTAACGTGTTCAACTTTGAAAAGTGTGCTGGTTAGGAGCAAAAATATATCTTCCGATTATTTCTGATCACAGCCTGACACCATCAAGTCATTGCAGCTACCGGCTAAGAGGTGCTTGGAGGGAAAACAGGATAAATGGTGCTCATTTCACAAAACTAAATAACCCCATCCTCTCACCGGGAATGACATTCCCCTCACTGAATTTATCGGAGAAGCCCCCGGTTAGGCCAAAATTTTTTTTCTTATTCTTACCATTTTCAGCCTCAACAATGGATCTCAATGAGGGTAGTCTTGGAAGGAAAGTGCTTTTAAAAGGATTCACTGTAATTGAGTGTGTGACATAAGAGTGCGATTGGCGTGACCCCTGTCAGGGGTGAGATGTGTCAGTCTATTATTGATGTCGGAGCCTGGGCTGCCCTGCACTGAGGTGAACATTAGGCCGCCATAAAGGATAGGTGACCTATGCAAGGCAAATTATCCCTAAGTGAGTTTGAAGCCATTAAGCAAGGTTACAAGACACATATTCTTGGGGGAGGGGTCAGTCTTCCATCCAGCAAAACGCACAAAAGACAGACAATAAGAACAAAGCACTAAGGAATAAGGAATGGAAGGTGAACTTGGTGAGCAAGGGCGATGGCTTTCCATCCGAAAGGCTGATTTACAACTGCCTGCTTCATAAACATACCAGCATTAAGAAACTCATTATCAGTTACTACCTCTCTCACGGGTATAGTGAGGAGACTGAACTATAATTCAGGGGTTTTCCACCTTTTTCTGTCCCCCTTTGGCATTCCCTGGTGGAAAACTTTAAGACAAATTTTCTATGGAAACTCAATACGTCAAATGGTTAAAAGGGAGCCTGTTCTGGTGAAAGAAAGCCCTGCCGCAAGCCCTTCTTCCCCTTCTTCAGACCTCTATAGAGATCCCAGATCCCACAGGGCCTGAAAATCAGTAAAGCTGAGATTTCGAAGTTCTCCGCCAGGACTAACATCCTGACATTCTATGACTCCCACTTGTTCTCCTTGTCAGTTCCAAGGACAGAACCATGATGCAGCATTTAGCTTAAGGAAGGAAAAGAGAGAAGCAGCTCTGATAAGAAAAATTATGGTAAGATCTGTAAAGAGTACTGAGTTCTTAGCCTCTCCCCAGGAACTATGCTCTCCTCTTTAATCTTCTTTTATTGAATCCTCATAAAAATTGTATATAGGTCCTGCTATTATCTGTTTCATGAATAAGGAAATCAAAGCACAGACCAGTTAAAAGACTTGCCCAAGTTCAATAACAAGTAGGTGGTAGAGGTGATTTGAACCCAGGCGGTTAGCTCCAGAGGCCATGGATATCTGACTCCCTCTGTCTTTGGTGTTTGCTCTGACAGGTTTAGCCTATGCAGGCTGTGATTTATGTCATATAATGTAAAGACTACTGCTACTCCTAATACCAATCCCAATCAGTTCTTCCAAGTGTGCTATGAGGAAGCATTATCTTCTAACAATCATGGCTGAAAAGTCCATGAATCACCCAGAGTAGTCATGGAGTGAAGTGAGGAACTCTAACCTCCCCTGAAGCTCAGAGATCTGATTAGTGGGTTCATTGTCACCTTGGAGACCACGGGATTCCAAGGGCGAATTCCTACAGTGCAGAAGTTGACCTGGATAAGCTTCTGGGACGTGGTTCTGGGGTCCTTGGAGGGCATGAAGCCACCGGTTTAGACAAATGAGTTCAGGACGGACTAGATGCTCGTTAGGCATGGTGTGGGGAACTCTGTGGGCCACGAAAGGACTAAGAGACAGGACAAACTTCTCTTTCTGCCATCTCTTCTCATTCCCATTTCTTTATTCTCTCTCTGGTCCTGCAAACACACATTCAGAGTACAACATCCAGAAACGTCTTGGAAACAAGCAGTAAGACTGGTAGCACAGCATAGCTGGGGCCATTGGAACATCCATGGTGCTCCTAGCTGATTCTGGAATTCCGCGTGGGGGCCGATGTCACTGGGGTATTTCCTTAAAGGAGGTCCTGATTTCACCTCATGCTGAGTGGAAGCAGAGGATTTGAAGGGAAAATAAAGTGCTTTGGAGAGGTAGGAGAGCAGGTAAACACTGCAACCAAGATAAGATATTTGTGGGCTTGGGAGTTTTCACGGTAGTCTTTTTCTCTTTCTAAGAACAGGAAAATATGCCAACCAAGTCTGCACCTTCTTTTTAATTTTTATCATAGAATGTGAAAAAACACTTTGACCATTTATCCCTAAATTCTCACGTCAAACTCTATAGGCATGAAACAAGGATCAGAACCTCCTCCTTTATTCAGTTTGATCTCAGAAGTGACATCAGTGTTTAAGAATGGGATTCAGTGGGGGCGCCTGGGTGCCTCGGTTGGTTAAGCATCCGACTTCCGCTCGGGTCATGATCTCATGGCTCATGAGTTCAAGCCCCACGTCGGGCTCCGTGCTGACAGCTCAGAGCCTGGAGCCTGCTTTGGATTCTATGTCTCCCTCTTTCTCTCTGCCCCTCCCCTACTCATGCTCTGTTTCTCTGTCTCTCTCAAACATAAACATTAAAAAAAATTAAAAAAAAGATTGGGATTCAGTGTTAAGACAGTTTGGTGCTCTTCTAAGAGATCTAGAATGTACACGTTGGACCTACTCAGTATTGAGTTTGAGATCTAACTCTGTAATTAATTATTTTTCTCACTCAATATATATTTACTGAGCTTCTGCAACATCCTAACCATGGGCCTAGAACCCAGAGGCCCTTTGGCATGGTCTCTGTTCTCAAAGAACTTCCATTTCAGTCAGGGAAGAAGGAAACAGACACATAGATGCAATTATTTCAGATAATGATGTCTCACACGCATACCAGGAGTTGTGATAGAGAGCGGTTCCTGGCGCAGGAGGTAGTGGGAACGATTCGACGGGAGGACTTGTGAGGTAAGACCTGAATGATGAGAAGGGCCTGCCCATGCAGCGACCCTAAGGAAGAGCGCCCTAAACTGAGAGAACAGTTTAGACTGTTTAGAACTTCAGAGAACAGTTTAGAACTTTAGAGAACACAGGCTGCAAGGAAAGAGGTGAGCAGGAGCACACTGAGCAGGATTTGCTGAGGCTGGCAAGGTAGGCAGGCATCAGCCCAGGTTAGACCTTGCAGACCACGGTAAGAAGGGTAGGTTTCAGTCGAAGTGTGACAGAAACCCATCAGAGGGTTTTGAACATAAAATAACATGATATGACTTGTGTTTTACACAGTGACAGGTTGGGCTGCTGCTAATGGTGGAAACGGAGTGGACAGTCTGGGATATGTTGTGGGGGTCGGCTGAGAATCAGTCTGTGTCGAATAGACAGAGTCCTGCTGATGGACTTGGGCATGGAGGTGTTTGGCTCCAACAACTGGGGGACAGTGGTGTCAGCCCAAATGCCTGATTTGCTTATTTAAAAGTTTATTTATCTTGAGAGAGAGGAAGAGAGAGCACAAGCAGGGTAGGGGCAGAGAGAGAGGGAGAGGGGATCCTAAGCAGGCTCTACTCTGCCAGCGCGGAGCCCGACGTGGGGCTAGAACTCACAAACCGTGAGATCATAGCTGAGCCAAAACCACGGGTCGGACGCTAACCGACTGAGTCACCCGGGCGACTTCCAAATGCCTCTTTTAGAAGAGCCTTCTGTTTGTCTCTGGGTGGCACTCAGGAGGGCCCTTCTGAATGAGACAGCTCCTTAACAAAAACAGGCGTGTTGGGGCACCAGGGTGGCTCAGCGAGTTAAGCGTCCTACTCTTAATTTTGGCTCAGGTCATGATCTCACAGTTGGTGAGGTAGAGCCCCAAGTTGGGGCTGCTTGGTTTTCTCTCTCCCCTCTCCCTCTGCCCCACCCTCTGCTCCCACTCTCTCTCTTTCTCTCACAATAAATAAACTTTCAACAAAAACAAGCACGTCAGTAAAAGGGAAATGATACTGTCTAGAGAGGAAACATTAATTGCACTGATATCTCAGAACTGTATGTAGGTTTTCTCATGAAGCTTTTGAAGATCTAAAATCTAAAGACGAGCTTCTCAGACGCCAATATCACTGACTAAAGACATCGTCCTTTAAATATGCATACAGCTGAAAAACCTGGATATTTTAAAGCATACCTATAAGTTTTCAGTGAACGCACACTCTGATCAAAAAAGCCAGCATGTCTAAAAAGCCTTACCTGTTCTTGTTTTCTAGCTCTGCGATCAGCTGCCTCTGTTGCTTATTCGCATCAATGGTGAAGGAGATGTCAGGAGCACTTCTCTGCTGCGTCGGCTGCTGTAAAACATGTGGTTTATGCTGTTTAACATTGGGAATGGAAACCCAAATGTGTGTGAGGAGACAGGAATCATGAGATATGCAGACAGGAAAGGAAAAGAACTATTTCTATCAAAACAGGAAAAGCAAATACATGAAATTGCCATTCATCTCCTAAGGACCGACTTCTCTGTGAATCTGGGGGGACGCCTCTGCGAGCAGAAGCAGAACAGATTTCCCTGGCAGGCAAACACACAAAACGTAGAAGACACAGTCTTGTAGCTTTCTGACTTGAAGTCTTTGGGAGCGATTTCATTCTTGCTGTGCTGTCCCCACTGTGACAGTTCTCTCAGTGTAGGTGGGTGTAAAAAATACTTCCCTGTTGAGATACCTCTCTAGAATTACTGTTCAATCACTGTAACGCACAATAAAAAAATGTCATGGTTTGAAAATCACAGTTAATAGGATTTTCTTTTCTTCTTTTGGTCAACATACTTATTAGCATTTCTTTATTCATGTATGTAATTTTACATTAATGGATATATACATCCTTCCTCCACATTCATGGCATAACACTCATCACTCCTGGTCATGTTTTAACAACTAGTGTATATGCAGTCACAGCTTTCTCCATTCTCTCTCTCTGCCTATATATATACACATATATATATATGTGTATATATATATATATGTGTATATATATATATATACACATATATATATATGTGTATATATATATATACACATATATATACACATACACAGAAATTAATCTTAACAAATTATATATATATGCAAATTTCCCTGACTAAATACACATACATATATACATATATATAAATACGGCCTATGATTATATGTAAATACATATATACATATGTATATTTATAGACGTACTTTTTGTTGTAAAATCAAAGTATTATTGTATCAAATGAGTTCTTTTACACAATACATTGATTATAATTACAAGAGGATTTAAAAAATTTTTTTAACATTTATTTATTTATTTTTTTCAACGTTTTTTATTTATTTTTGGGACAGAGAGAGACAGAGCATGAACGGGGGAGGGGCAGAGAGAGAGGGAGACACAGAATCGGAAACAGGCTCCAGGCTCCGAGCCAACAGCCCAGAGCCTGACACGGGGCTCGAACTCACGGACCGTGAGATCGTGACCTGGCTGAAGTCGGACGCTTAACCGACTGCGCCACCCAGGCGCCCCAACATTTATTTATTTTTTGAGAGACAGAGAGAGACATAGTGTGAGTAGGAGATGGGCAGAGAAAGAGGGAGTCACAGATTCCAAAGCCTGACTCGGGACTCAAACTCATGAACTGTGAGATCATGACTTGAGCTGAAGTTGGACATTTAACCGACTGAGCCACCCAGGTACCCCAAGAAGATTTTTTACAACAAGGATAGATTGATTTTCATATTTCCAAATAAAAGTCAACTTTTACATATGTATGTACATTTACATATGTATATACATGTAATCACATACTGTATTTATATATGTACATGTATGTGTGCATTTAATGAAGGTTTAATTTGTCATTTTTTATAAAAACAGAGTCAGATTATGTATAGTTCCCTGCGCTTTGCTTTCTTTGCTCTACATTTTAGTACATTTTAGAAGTTCCTCAACTGGTTTTTAAACAAATTAAAAAAAAAAATCACAATTAATCTTTCCACTAAAGAATGCCAAGCTTTTAAAAATGGCATCAATTGCCTACGCCCCCAGAAATGAAAAAACTCAGCCTGCTTTTTAATGTCCAGACACCTGACTGTAGAAAGATTAAGCTTGGTAAATGCCTGGCTCTCATAAAGCTTTTCTATGATTTTTTAATTGGCATTTCTTTTAACAAAGAAGTGATTTGTGTTGCTAACAAAGGATTCGGGGTCCTATGTTTTATATCCTAAATGACTTCCCGTAGCTAAGCCTAGCGAACGGCAGCTTCGAGCTGTGATCCAGGTTTTTCCTCTGATTTCAGTACATAGTTTTCTGTTTCTTGTATATACTACATATCGATAAAAGTGGAAACTTATCTGAGCCAGTTGTGGATTTGAGTCATTCCTCTTTCTCTTAACTGATCAGGAATTATCCAGACACACCCGGTGTTGGGCTGGTTCAGCAGTGTTGTAATAGAATACCTAAAGCTACGATTTATGCCACACCAGACCCATAGCTGGACGGTGAAAAATAGAAGTAGAAGGCTCGTGTTTAGGTCCTGCAGGTCACACAAGTTCTCAGCTTTGCTGTCGTCGCACCAACTGTAAGGATAACAGTGAACATGACAGACTCTCACTCAAACTACTTACAGACGAAGCGGACTCTGCTGCCAGTCTTGCCGCGTACCTGGCGATCAGTCTGTGTTCTTCATCGAGCCGGTTCGAACTCTCAAGCATGCTATTGAGAACAGAGCAAGAAGAAGACCGTGAGGCAGTGAGAAAGACGGATGGATGTATATTACCACCAGAGGCGCTTGCTATTTCAATTTTTCGGTGTAAAAATTTGAAAGCTATATGAAACCCTGTTAGGTTCACGATCTCAGACGTGGATTCATGGCACGATCTAACACGTGGCCAGGAAGTTGCGTTAATAAATCCTGTCTTCAGTCAATTAAATGTCTTACTAAGAAAACTCCAAACAAGTTACTTTTCTCATCAACATTTCTGATAAAAGAATATTTTCTCTTTTTCTGTGCTGACAGCAAGGAGCCTGCTTGGGATTCTCTCTCTCTCTTTCCCTCTCTCTTTCTCTCTCTCTCTCTGTTCCTCCTGTATGCTCTCTCTCTCTCAAATAAATAAATAGATAAATAAATAAATAAAACTTTAAAAAGTAATATTTTCTCTTCAGTTTTATTGCCTTTAACATTTTTACTTCCTTATTACATAAGAAATACATGTCCACAATGGGCATGTCAGAAAATATGGAAGCACCAAAAAAAAAAAAACCAACAAAAACCAAACCCAGTTGTGGTCAGCCTGCAGTGATACCTACCTCCTGATATTCACCCTTGTGTGTGTAATCCTCCTCCTTTAGTATGGGCTGGACTTACTGGCTTGCTCTTAATGAATAGAAACAGTCAGTTTCTATTCAGTTTCATGGACAGAAGTAATGGAATGTCACTTTCAAGATTAAGACCATGGTTTCCATCCTGAGTATGATTTCTCTCTCTTGAGCTCATTGGATGGCTTGCTCTGTGGGAAGCTAGCTGCCATGTCATCAAGCAGCCCATGGAAAGGCCCATGTGATAAAGAACCAAAGCTAGCCAATAATAACCTTGTGAATGAAATCCCACACATAGACCCTTTAGATAAGATAGCAGCCCCAGCTAACAGCTTGATTGCAACCACATGACAAGCCTTGAGTCACGGGCACCATGCCGGATTCCTGACCCACTGTGGGATAGTAAATGTTTGTTCCATTAAGCTGCTAAGTTTTTGGACAATTAGTTACAAGGCAATAGATAACTAATACAAACTGTTAACTATAATATTACTACCCAGGTAACTTGCCATTTTCTATTTACTTCTAGAGCAGTGGAATTATAGGAGTGGCTTCTAATGACATTAATGGGAATTGTTTATTGTCTCTTATAATTGTAGATTGTTAATACTAGAATAAGGATGATCTGAGTCCCTAAAAAAACTAAAGCGAATAGACGCATTATCAACTCTCCTGTATTTGAGAAGGCCCTTCACTTAAGAGTAAGTTTTGCATGCCATTAAAAAGTTTCTATGAAACATACCAGTAATGCCAATGCTGTTAACCGGCTAGATGGTTACAGTTTGGCTTATCGGTTATCATGGTGAGTACCGGGTCAGAATCAAGAATAGAAACTAGTTTCTCTCATCCTTAAATATATTCTCCTCCATTTATATTCCCCGCCCATGATTCTTAAAGAAAAAAGGTCGTTACTCATGAGTATACACTGAAAGTAACACACTTCTATGCCAGTGGTAAGGTTGTAAGAATCATCCACTGCAAAGACTTGAATCCACAAGAAGCAACATGCACGTATATTATTTACATGTATGTTCACACATAAAGTAAATATGCAACCCAGTCTTTTAATTTTTGTTCAAAAGTGAGAAGGTGAGTGAACATCATTATGTGCTTCCAGAATATTAGCTGTGTCACTTCCAAATCGCTCTTCCCTGGCTGGCTGAATCCATTCCTGTAACATTGTCTCTTATCATTCAGAAAACATTCCTGTATCCATCATCTCTGTACCAGTCTATACTCCTCACACGTGTAAACTATACCTGTTGTTATCCTGAATACTTCCACTTTAGATTTAGCCCTTTTCTCTGGGCTACAATAACCACGTAGAATATTCCTGAATATCTACATTTACTAAGTCACTTCTCTACCCTCAATAAAAACTCTTCTCTTTTCCTTTTGTCCATAGCAGATAATGCATGTAAAACACATCAAGCTAATATGATGCCTAGAACACATTATTCTGCTTCTTAAGCAACCTGTTCAGATTCATTCATGATTCATGTCTCCTTCAAAATACTCCCATCCAACAACCATGTAGAGTAGGGCTTTTCAAGTATTAGCGTACATACGTATGACTGGGAGATCTTGTAAAAAATGTAGTTCCTCGTTCTGTAGCTGGGGTGATAGGGTAGGTTGCGTGGGGTAGAACCTGAGAATCTGCATTCCTAAGGAAGCTTCCAAGATACACTGATACTGCTGGTCTAAGGACAAAACTTTCAGTGGCAAGGATCTAGAAGATCTTGAGAATAAAATGGAAAATCTAAACACATGAAATAAACCCCAAATGTAAACCATATAAAAGAAATAATTTTTTATGAGTATTTGATATCCATGCAGCATCTATGGTATTTTATAAACATTCCTTAACCCAGAAAATTCTAGGTTCCAGGCTCACATATGTGTGGTACCAATCCCCAGAGACTGAGATTTCAATCAGCATAACAAAGACTTGGAGTAAGAAATAATTCTAACAGCAAAAGGTGTTAGTTCTGGAGAACTGATGCCATAAAGCAGATGTTTGTCTCTATAACACAACGTCTGCACTCTGTAGTGGTTAAAAATAATAACTGAATTTCTTGTCATCGCTTTAATAAAAAAGTCACAGTGTGTTCACTTTAAACATAAAACTACCCCACAAAGAAAACAATTTAATTTGATTTTAACGTGTTTATCATTTCTGGCTGGTATTAGAAATAATATGCCTAATTTCAGCACAGTCTGTGTAGACAACAGGGCCGCTGCTCTTAGCCCAGAGCAATGATCTGTTTGCCTGAAAGTGACTTTGTCAAAAACATTTGCGTGTGTTTTGATAAATAAATAATAAAAAAAACTGATAAAAAACCTCATGATAAAAGTGCCTTTTATCATGAATGACCAGCAAGTATAAATAATATAAAGGCTACATTAAAAAAGCCTCTTGGAGATGTAAGACGTGAAGTTATGGGATCCTGTCTAGTAAGCTATAACTCATACTTCCATGCCTTCCCTCCCCCAGCCCTGAGTGAATGAGGGGTGGAGTGATATATTACCCCTTTGTGCACACAAACGATTTATGAGTCCACATGTGCCATTTTAGTATGTTCAAATTATACAAGGGTGAATGAGGCATTCCTCTGATAAATTCCATTATTTCAAGACTCCAATTACAAATAGTTGAAAATGAATGGCCAATAATCCCCAAATCGTTAGAGAAATACCGATTCCAACGCTTTCTCCATCCCTGGCTATTCATTTCAAGACTTTATAATCAGTAATCTTGCTACAAGACCATGATGAATTGAAAAGTGGCTGCTGTGTAGACTGTATTTCAGAGCAGAAAAATCTATTATTTTGAAAGCTCTCCACTTTCTACCTTAAATGCATGGCCATTGTGTGTTGCTAGTGATTCAAAATGGCATCCTAAGAAACTTAAGTGGCCTCGGCTGAGGTAGGGCCTACTAAACTGTGATTTAGCAAAGGTTTCTGGGAACCCAGGGTTTGTTCACATTTCTTTGGTTTCTCTACAAGCCTGTACTGACTTCCCAGGCAGGACAGTCAACCAAATACTAATGTGGTCTAAAGGGCAGCGGAAATACTTCTAAGTTTTCTCTTAATATTTTTCCATCTTCCTGAACGGGTGAAAGGAATTTTATCACCAGAGATTAATTTTTTAAGGCCACTGGGCCTCAGGCACTACTCTTCTATTAAAATGCAAACAGCTGAGAGGAGGATTACCGCTTGAGAAGGCATTCCTAGTCGCCATGAAGTGGAGGTTTACTTGATCAGGTTGTTTCGCAGTTGGTTGAGAGCAACATACTATGGGAATAGAGCCCGTTCAGGCCTTTGGGAGCACAGTGAGCAGAAGAGAGGTGGGGCGGAAAGGAGCAAAGTGATTCTGGGGCCCAAGAAGTGGTTTTAGGGGACTAACGAACGCGGAGGGAAATGAACTAACTCTCAAAGCTTCAACTGGTGTCTCTTTAACGACTGGCTTAAAAGGAAAAGATAGGAAATCATGAAATGGCAATCTTCCTGGATAAAAATGATAAAACTTACCAGGATAATGGCATCCTTATAGGGATGCCTTCAAACTCCTTTATCGACACCCTGACTTTATCAGCTCACTGTTGTAACACCAAGGCCATGCATTCTACCCTCTTCAAACTCTCCATTTCCTTCCGTTCCAATGGTCACGGGTGTGTTCCAGGCCACTGTCATCCAGAATTGTCATGAAGCCCTCTCAATAGGTTCTTCCCATTTTAGACTTAGTCTTCCCTCCAATTCATTTTGCATCCTGTGGTCGGTGATCTTTTAAAAATGAATTTGGCTGTAACATTCCTATGCATAAAATCTTTCAATGGGTTCTCAGTTTTCAAACTCCTCCATAAGACTCAGAAGGTCCTGCATAATCTAGCTTCATCCTTTACCCCTGGTACTCTAGCAGCCTTACCGGGTCAAGTTCCTCAAGAAGTTCCACATTTTCTCTGCTCTGAACGATCTCTCTGCCTCCTCCACCCGCTTCCACATGGCCGATTCCTCATCATCCTGCTGTTGGCTTCAGCTGCCATTTCCTACCCTCACTTCCAACCTCTAAATTCGGGATTTTGCTCCTCACATATCCCACGGCATCTCACTGCCCTTATTGTACCTGTTACCCTTTTGCGTTTTCATTGCTTTTTCACTTGTCTTTATCCTTTACTAAACTGTAGCTTTTTTGAGGAAAGAATGGTTCCATTTTGTCACCATTAGATCTTGAATGTTTAGCACAGCACTTGGAACACAGCAGGAAGTGCCTAAGCGTTAGTTGGACAAAAGAACAAACACAGGTTAGCTCTCTGGCTTGCAGCGTCATGGACTTTGATCCACGTTTCTATATCCTTCTTGGCTCTGCGTGCATTCTCAACACTGGGAAAATCAGAAGGGTAAAGATAAAACACAGTACTTTAACACTAACCATGCCGTCTAAAATTGAACTGTGAAGTCTTCACATTTGGCGGAATTGGAATCAAGATACACTCAGTTGCCGGATGCAGATTCCTTATCTGCTCTTTTTAGGTGTTAAGGTTCACAGAAATGTCATTACACTCTTCCATATTTATCAACATCAGATCTTCCCCACCTGCAGTCATGGCAAATTCTCTTTGGTTCAAATTCTGTTGTTGTTTTAAAGATTAGGAGAGCAGATGATGGTATCTGAAAAAGGTAAGCTCCCACTCAGAAGAAATGCTTACTCTTAGGGGTGAATACAGATAGGAATGATATATAAGAGTGGGTGCGAGGTGGGACTGGATCATTTCTGAATTCAAACCTCAGCCCTCTTAGTTACAAGCTGTCTGACCTTGGGCAAATCACTTAACCTTTCTGTGCTTCAGTTCTTTCACCTATAATACAGGGATATAGTGATAATATACCTCCTGGTGTGCTGGGAGGATTATTATGTACCGTTTAGAGCAGTGCCAGGGCACACGGTGAGACTCTATGGGAGTATTCCTTTTACTTTTACCTCTACAAAGCAGGTAACACTGTCTCACTATAATCATTTTTGCATGATCATCTCCTTACCTATAACTTAGCTTTTTGCTCTCGAACGTTTGGTTGGTTACTGGCCAGTATTCTAGGGTATACCAAAAAAGAAGTAAGACCATTTAGTTGAATCAATGAAAGATTTTACGGAAGCCCTAGGGGGACTTTACATTTCTGATTTCCTAAACAGAGGGACGAGTTAGCTGAACAGTGACAGCTTTCTCTTGTTTCCCCGAAGTGGCAACACTGCCATTTATTTGTAATCAAATGTCCCTTTTATTTTTTATTTATTTATTTATTTATTTATTTAACGTTTTTATTTATTTTTGAGACAGAGAGAGACAAAGCATGAACAGGGGAGGGGCAGAGAGAGAGGGAGACACAGAATCTGAAACAGGTTCCAGGCTCTGAGCTGTCAGCACAGAGCCCGACGCGGGGCTTGAACTCACGGCCCGTGAGATCATGACCTGAGCCGAAGTCGGACGCTTAACCGACCAAGCCACCCAGGCGCCCCGCAAATGTCCCTTTTATACAATTTATCAAGCAACATATGAGACCAGGTCCCATGCCAAGTTCTTTATTTGAGCGCATTTGGAGAAAACATACTCTGAAGGTCATCCAGTTAACAATATTGATGAATACCCATGAGCTATCATTTTTTTCTACCATATTATAATGGACAGGTTTTACAATAGGAGATTTTAAATCTACTTTATTGTATGCCTTTAATCCTATTCAAAATTAAATAAGGAATCACTATGGAGTCATTCCCCCATGTGCCTAGTTCTACACTAGCTAATTTGCATCAATGACCTCATCGGATTGGTAGTGTCTCTCTTGTTTTCCATGGAAACTGAAAATGTATTAGAATCAGAGAAATGAACTCATCTTTTTTTTTATAAAGTTAAAAACATGTTTATTTATTTTTGACAGAGAGAGACAGAGTGCGAGTAGGGTAGGGGCAAAGAGAGAGGGAGACACAGAATCTGAAGCAGGCTCCAGGCTGTCAGCACAGGGCCCAACACGGGGCTTGAACTCACAAGCTGTGAGACCATGACCTGAGCTGAAGTCAAACACTCAACTGACTGAGCCACCCAGGGGCCCCGAGAAATGAGCTCATCTTAAAATCAATTTCCCATCTGAGTATTCTGAGAAAACTTCTGTGTACAATGTAGTCAATGCAGATATGCACGCTGGTGGTATGATATTCTTCAGATTGATATTTCTAGAATTCTAAGGGAATACCTTTCTCAGGAGTCTTGTTTTATACCTGAAACTCCTAAACATCTTATGGAAGAAAAAAAATAGTATTAATACGGAAATGAAAACTCATATAAAAGAGATACTTTCAGTGAGTGCAGATAATAATTTTTTTCTTTCAACAGACTGCAACACATTTACATTTTTCAAAATCAACCTTTACTGAAAAGGGTCAAATTTTTAGCTTACATATTAAAAATATTAAAGGCATACACTTCAGCGGATTTAGTGTTAATGTTGTCATGGATTGAATTGTGTCTTCCCCAAAATTCATGTGTTGAAGCCCCAACCCCCAGTGCCTCAGAATGTGACCGTATTTGGAGTAGGTCTTTTAAAGAGGTTAACTAAGGTAAAATGAGGTCGTAGGGGTGGGGCCCTAAGCCAATATGATTGGTGTCCTTATAAGAAGAGGAAGAGAGCTAGAGATGTTTCTGCACAGAAAAAAGGCCATGTAAGAACACGGCAAGATGGCAGCCATCTGAGGCCAAGGAGAGGGACCTCAGGAGAAACCAGCCCTGCCGGCACTTTGGTCTTGGACCTCCAGCCTCCAGAACTGTGAGAAAATAAATTTCTGTTGTCAAAGATACAAAGTCTGTGGTATTTTGTTATAGTAGCTCTAGAAAACGAATACAAAGTGGAAGAAATCAGAGAACGTTAAAGTGACAAATAGATTCTTTCCCAATATCACTTTTAGTTTTTCTTTTTTCTTTGCCCCCCATCAGTCATTTTCCCCATGTCAGTGAATTGTTGATACTTGGGTTACCCAGGTTTACCACTGCTCCATAGGCAAAGCTGAATACTTTGCTTTTTCACCTACTTTATACTCTTACACAAAATGTTCAACTAAAGGGCTAATTTATAATAGGTGATTTATTTTAAAAGTAGAAATCTTTATTTTACTAGTAAAAAAGATTTGCCAAGAACTTCTAATAATTTTGTTTAGGGTGAGAGGGAATTTTATACCGATAGCACTATCAATATCCCATGACATTAACAGATATTTATTGTGCACCTACTGTGCGCCAGGCTCTGTGTTAGGTGTCAGAGATATGGCAATGAACAAGTCAGAGAAACTCCCCGCTTCACAGTGAAGATAGCTGGTAAACTAATCAACCAACCAACTTATCAACCAATGATTGCAGTTCTGGAAAGAATGAAATAAATGGTAGGCCATGATAGAGACTAGTATGGGAGACCTACTTAAGGAGATGCCTTTAATCTGAGTTTAAAGCCAGAGAAGCAGCCTTTACATACATGTAAGGGAGGTCAGAGCATGGGTGTATGGCAGGCGATGTCAAGGGTCAAATGGGAAGAATGTTCTTGGCATAGGGTAGAACTAGTAACATGGTCTTGAGGCAGTTTTAGGAACTGTTTGTAGGGCTGATCAAAGTGGATGCTGCTAAGTATTGTGACTGAGTTGGGAGAAGCCCATGACACTGAGGCTGGTATGGGGCTAGGCAAGGGCTGGGTCATGCACAGGCCTGTAGGCCATGGTCAGGGCTGGGGTGCAAACCAAGTGCAGTAGAAATCTATTAAAAGGTTTTAAGCAGGCAAGTCAATAATAATTTAGACCCCATCTATGAAATCCAGAAATGGAACCAAATATATAATTTATTGGTATGGATATTATACAATATAAAAATTATTTAAATAAATTTTCTTAAGAGAAAAACATAAGCAGAAAAAATTTTAACCTATTTATGTGCAATCAGGGGTCTAATTAAGTGACAGTAATTGATCATGACATCAAAGGATAGACTGTAGCCTTTAACTGCACTCTCTCCCTTACAGAGGGGGGTCTTTTCAGAGCTGAGAATACTATGTCAGAAGCTTATGCATACGGTATCAAGGATATAATTAGAGTTGGGTAGAGTTGGAAGTTCTGGGCTGGTTTCCCATCTTCTTAGTCTGCCCATCAGTTGGTCCCAATAAACCACTAGCAAGGCCAGCACTTGATAAGCTTTAGGGAAGGGCAGAAAAAGCCCTCAACTCATTACATTTTGATATCCCTTCTCCCCCATTGGAAAAGGTGGCTGAAAACCGTTAAAGCTTTTAAGACTTCACTGAATTAGGAAGACAGCAGGAATTCTCCCTTGAGCCACAGTTAATTTATTTGGCTTATCTGACATCAGAACCAGCAAGAACACAAGGGTTTCTCTAATTTAGCAGCAGACTATTTACAAATGAGTCAGTTTCCCATTGTATTAAGTCTTTAGTATGAGGAAAAGTCCCCCAGAGTTAAGCAGGAACATACATGAATAATGACAAAACAAATATTTTAATCAAGAACAGCAGTTAGGTTCCTATCTGTAGACCATCTCATGAAGGATGTGCAGATAGGGAGCCTGAAGAATGGGGTGGAAAATAGATGGGACCCAGTGTCAGAAGACCTCTGTGCAAGCCCTTGCTAGCATGTGACGTTGGATAAGTCTCTTAATGTGTCAGAGCTAGCATTTACTTCTCAGTGAAAGAGAATTGATAATATCCAAACTTATAGAGCTTTGATGAGCAAATAATGTGTAAGAAAGGGTTCTGTAATTTTCAAAGTACTCCAGTAATGTAAAATGTATTATTCATATCCAGGTTGCCATGATGAGATACAAGAGACTGAAGACAAAATTCCTACTCTTTTGAAGATTGTAATTACAATGGGAAACAACAATGCATAGACTAAATACAAAAATGGTAACACAATCACCATTCCTATTACTAGTATGTGCTCAAAATATCTGTCAAAATGAAATAAAAATAACGTAGTAGGATTTGCAACTTCAGGAAATAGATATAGGGTAGATGCAGTGGGGAGCAGTGTCACGAAAAGCTTTCTGGAGGGCTTTCTGTTTACGTAGGCTTTATAAGAGGCAATGTAGCATAGTAGTTAGGTGTTTGGGATGAGGTAGGTTAAATCCTGGATCCACTGTTTTGTAGCTGTATGACTGTGGGAGAGTCATGTGAACTCTGTAAACTGATACCTTTCCTGATCTACAAAATGGGGATGAATGTATTTACTCTACAGGCTTACATTAAGGGCTAGGAGAAATTATGTAAATAAGGTTTTGACACAGTGCTTAGCAGGAAGCATGTGTTTTAAAAAACGGTAGCTGTTAGGATTATAACCCTGACATATCTCACCAGAGTTGAATGATGGTGAAGCATTATAACTATTATGACAGAGAAGGTGAGACATCACCCCATCACTTATATAATCACGGCAAGTGTGGGGAATGGTGAGGATGTAATTCAACAAAAAGGAAATACAGGAAAAATGAGAAATTCAAAAGAGAGTTGGGAATTTTTAAGAACAGGAGAAAGCATTGAGAAATACGGAGGGCAACAGCTATTCACAAGGAGTCGGCTTCGTTGGTCAGTCTTAAATTCTGCTTTGTTTTCCAAATAGATATGGCCTTCTGCGTTCATCAAGCAGATGTGAGGTGTCTCTGCTGAGACAGTTTTACTGTCTTAAGTGACCATGAAGTCATTGTGATCAATCACTTGAGTAGGGAAAAGGGCTGGTGGTGACAAACTGTGAGATTTCCTCTTTGGAGATTTCTTTCTCACAAATTTAATTAAGAAAAGGTCAAAGAAGAGTGCTGGAAGTAGCTGGAGTGTGCTCAGAATTATGGGGGAGAGGACACAGTGTGAGACCACAGCTTCGCCTTCAGACACGATTGAATCTGTATTGACTTCTTCTTTGAGGACTGTCAATACATTTTTTTTTTTTTTGGTAATTCCATATTGAGTTCTATTGTTTCAGATACCATATAACATTGGGGAACCAAATTCACTGGGAGTAAGATTAAAGCTGTCACTCTTCTCGCTCATACTTTTGAGAGGCTGAGATATAATAAAGAAGAGGAACTGTGTGACCTACAAGCTCGGCAACTTTGAACAAAAGGTGGGGTTAACCGAAGAGTGCTATTTAATTTTATCTTCGTGAAACTAGGACATGGTATAAAATGAAACTAGGGTGCTGCTTATATATTTTTAAGATACAAATTAAGGTAAATATGTAACTTCTAATAGATGTACATCATTATCTCCTAAAACACCTCATGTACTAATTTTGTAAGAACAGTTACAGGCAACGGGAACAGGAAACAGTCCAGGAAGGAGAGTTCTAGAAACAAAGAAGTGGCTAACAATACCAAGTGGCGAAGGTGATGAGGACTGAGTAATGGCCATCATGTGTTTCAGGGATGCTTTTTGTGAAATTGTAATGGAAAGGAGGCCAGCTATTTTAAAGGCAATTTAATCCCTTGGTTCACTTCATAGTTAATAATTACAAAAAAAAGAAGTCCATTGGCTTTTAGTTCAGAGAAAGTTAGAGCTACCAAGCAAAATTCACATATTTCTAAGAAACGGGTAAACACATTTGTAAAGCAGGAGTCTAAACTAGGCTGAAACATATGATAAATACATAGTCTGTCCACTTATCTTCATTTTTACCCCATGTATATTATCACAACCAAGTAACTTTAACCAATGAGAGGAATCTCCTACGTCGCAATTAAAATAGGAAGAGAAAATCTTTAAGAATGCCTTTATCTGAATACACAGGGGCTATCTGAATTCGTACATTTTAACACATTTGGAAGAAAGCTTTGCATATTCTGGGACTTGAAAGCAGACTTTATCAGGATGGCTACCCAGAAACATTCGTAAGCCAGAGAAGAGTTGAAAGACAATTTCTCCCACTGTTATGATTAGGGAAATGATTTCCATGGTATGATCCCATCCTGTCACTTTTCCTCTCTTTTACTTCAATCTTAAATTAATGGAGCATTGTCTTCCAAATCAGTGGAGGTATCCATGTCCTTGGAATAAGAAAATTCTTGCATCACTATTTTGCGGGCATTTGACATGGCACATATCATACAATCGACTGGGGAGACCCAGAGTCCGGCATCCACTGAAGGCTAATATCTAGCACGGCATCCATTTACACAAATTTTGCCTTTCACTATGTTTAAACAAGGATATGAATTCCATGGTATATGAGTGGGAAGTGTTCAAACTAACGTCATGAAGGACGTCTAATTTGAATCAATTCAAAGATGACTTAGTGAGCCTTAGGTCACTAAGGGCATCCACTTGCCCCTTGCTGAGACTTCTTGTCAAGGGAGCAGACTGTTACCCTCTCTAAGGACAGTCAAGCAGCCAAACCTGCACTAACCATGGTGGGTTGTTCCGGAGCCTGTTGACGTACAACCCGATGAGAACATGTTCATCAGCCAGCCTGTCTGCCACATTCAGGCTGTACTGTATCCTGAAACAGGGCAGGAGGAAAGAAAGGGTGTTGGGAGGAGAGGCGGACAGAAATAGGCAGAGCAGGTGGGAGTGGGTTCGTGATAGAAAAGGCATTTGGAAAAGCAAGCAGGTAGAGGAAAAATAAGTGATGTTCTATGAAAAATCCAAGCAAAATCCAAGCAATGAAATACACAATTTCATTTCACTAAGTTTAAAAATAAAGATTTCCAATTAGGTAAAGTAACTTTTAAGAAAACAGAATTGCATTCTTCAAGCCAGTAAAGCCAAGAAATTCATCTGTACGGTAAACACATTGATTGGGTTGCAAGCAAAGAGTAAGTATCCTTTGGAAAATCAAATCTGAAGTTTAGTCATTTTAAAAAAAAGGAAATCAGGGAAAGTGAATTACACAGATGTGTCTACTCAAAAGAACTACTTGGTGCCGTTAGTTGGGTTATAATAGAGCTGCTTTTGCTAAATCGAAGACGGTCTTTCAAACACAAAGCATTTTTGACACAAGGAATCTCCACTTTTAGTTGAGTTAATTAAGGGTTTCAGGACACTCTGGCTTTAACTTACCCTTTGCCCTTCAGAAAAGCTGGAGCAGCCCTAGCCAGCAGTTTGTTCTGCTCTACTTCACTGTCCTTGGGAGGAGAGCTAGTTAATAAGATGGGAAAGCCAAGAAGAGGGTAAACACAGCAATGCATTCAAGAATAGAACTGGCTACAGACACTCCCAAGTCTAGATCCAAGCTCCATTTGGACAGCTCTCTTGGTATTTTGAAATGTTCAAGATGTTTGCAGATTTCCACAGAGTTGAACTAGGAGTAGAAACCTGGCCCGAGAACCATAATTGCAATTACACAACCATCCATGATCCACGGGTTGACCTCTGCAATTTGTTTAACAAATAGATTGCATTGCCTGGACATCATGAAAATCCATTCAACATTCATTACAGACTATCAGGTCAACAGTCGAATAGTTCACGAAATCCTGCCAGCCTTTAGATCCCACTTAAAAAGTATACTTCTCCAGCCTTCCTTATTTTGTCCAACTTTCTGAATTGAATACACACTTGAAAATTACCTAGTTAGAAGATTGCTGTCATATTAGAAGTGCTTTACCACTCCAGGCACAAGTCACCTGACCCTTGCTGAGAAGCTGCAAAGAAAACTTTCAGAGAAACAGAGAAATAGACCTTTGCTCCTTATAAATATATATTCATCTTCCCTGTGTCTGTAACTGGTGACTAGAATCCCATCATTATAGCAAATTCTTAACATTTTAGGTTCATTATGAGGAATACTCATTTTATTTAGTAATTTAAATGCCAGTTTGAAAAGTTTAAAGTGTAGTTTTATTAAGGGATAAATAGAAATAGAAATAATAATTCATAAAGTGTGGCCATGCCAAAGTGACCCAAGATCTACTGGTCATGTTTCACTGGGAAAATAGTATTGATTGTTGGTATTACAATTGTACTTGTAATGTGCTTAAAGGGAACTTGCTCCTTTGCAGGTTAAGAATTTTTTCCCTGTAACACTGGTGGACCTAAAACTATCCACCCACCCCTTTCATGGTGAATACAAAAATTAACTGTCTGATTTGTTTGGTGGCAAGTTGTTAATTTCTTGGATTGAAATTACGAGGTCTTATCAAAAACTTGCCCAACTTTTCAACAAGTTCTAAAATGTATGTACGTATTAAGATGGCTTGTAAAGTAGTTAAAATCTTAAAAACTTTATGAGTTTTAAGGATTTATTACAAAGTATCACTCTTTCAGACCATGAAGCACACACACACAAAAATACAAATGTGCAAGTAAATATCACATTAGGATTATGCATATTGTGATTAGAATTCTTGTTTTAGTATTGTATGTACTATAAGGTCGCTGGAAAACTTAAAAATAAAATTTGATTTATAAAGCAAACGTCTAGGAGAGAGTAGGCACTCATGTTTGTTGAATGTGTGATCTCACTTAGCTTTTCAGGAATGCACCTATTACTTAAAACTACACAAATGGAATTGACTTTAAGAATGAAATGATTAATGTTCTAGGAGAATTTAATTTCTTGATGAACATAATGATTTTTTTTTCCAGCATTTTGATCTTCCCCTTCTAAGGTGATGAAACTGTCCATTAGGACAAAATAGCCACCTTACGTCACCATCATTGTTGGTATTTTCCCATCATCCCACCAAAACAGCATTCCAAACCTTGTCTCCTGAAGCATATCCCTCTGTATTCGTTATCCAGTAACTACAGTCTCTCTGCTGCCCAATTACCACCCTCCCCAACTTTTTGTTTTAGAACTCAAGATAGATGTACCTATTATATAATTGGTTTCCAATCCCTGCAAGACCACTAAAAACATGGCATGAAATATCAATAATTCTTCCTTCCAAACGTAACTACTTCTGCCCTGTTATGCTTTTTGTCTCCCTCAAATCCCAGAAATTGTGATGGTATTTCCTTAAATCAAAAGCCTAATAATTACACAGGTACAACTTCTGGTGCTGAATGCACAAGAAGAAAGAAAGGACCACTGAAGAAAAGAAACACAAGAGGATCAACCGTGAGGATGCGTTTGCCACCAATTACTCCAGTGAAGTCTCACAGGAAGAAGGTGATGTGTGCGCAGAGCCCCAGGAGTGCATCCTGCCACTCGGTCATTGCCAGGCACTAGCACAGGAGGAAGTCTGCTGATTTCAGGAAACGAGCAGTGGCCCAGATTGTCCTTTGGTGGCCTTATTCTTTTCCTAATTCTTTGAGCCCCTCTCTCCTTCCCCTACTCCATTTGCCTGTCTCCCCTCTTCTCTTCCTTTTCTTCCTTTCTTCTTCTTCCCAAATCCTTTCCTCCTTCAAAGGGAGGAGGAGCAGACATTCTATCTGCATACATCTCTTTTCATTTTGTTGTCATTTTCTTTGCACTGGCCCTTGGCAGTGTGGGTTTGAAGAAATCATTAAAATTCTTTTATGTTTTTTCTGCCTCCCACATGACTTCTTGGGAAAACCAGTTCTTGGAAAATATGGAAATTACACTCTCTGCATTTATGAGTTTGTGGAAATATACCATTTACTTCACTTTGCTACAGCTCTTAGTATCTAGGGCCAAGAGCATTTCTGACTTTTGGTACTCATTGTCCACATAGTTTCTGTACTTCCTAGAACTAGTCTCAAATTCTCAAATTCTGGGAAGCCAAAAATATAACCATGTATAGAGGAAGCCAAGTTCATGATGAAGACAAGAAAAAAAAAAGCCACTCTTTCTAAATGAAATGGATCAAGAACTTACAGAGTCGACAGGAGAGGCAGATTTCACCTAAGGCTTGGGTCTATAAAGACTTTTCATGTGAAGTATCTTCACCAGAATTTCTTTTGTGGCTCCCAAAGAGCCCGAGGAAGGAAAGCAGAGTGAAAAACTTTTCTCCTGAGTTGTGAGGAGACTAACAGTATATAGTTTATTATCATTTCTTCAAAGCAATATACACTCACCATGTTTTACAGACTATACTAGATTTTTAAACTTTCATTTTGTAGCTTGGCTGTTTGTGTGGAGAAGTTAGGTCGTATTTCCAATTCATTGTGGGCTTTGGGATCAGGCACATTAAAACCTACATTCTTCCCCTGAAATAATGCTTTCGGCATGTCAGTGTGCAAAAATGCAACAATGGCTTGCACACGACTCTATCTGTAAAAGCCTCTCCTTCTTCTACATGCCTTGTTCTCAAATCAAAATGTGTCCTTCCTTTTAATTTCTGAAGGTGGGAACTAGTTGGAGCTCCTCTTGACCATGTACGATAAATCTTTTCTAATCTGAGTCCCGAGGAAAAGCAGGGTCACCATCTCTAAAGCTCTGTACACATATCTCTTTTTCTCACTGTTTCTTTTTTTCCCCCCACCAGGTCCTTGGCATTGTATAAGTTCATTCCTCTGTGCACACACTAACATTAATGGCTGTGGTGACCATCGTACCCTGGAGGGTATGACAAGGTAAATCTGAAGTTTATGTGCTCTGCTGGAAGAAAAAAAGGCAGGAAATACTCCTTTAGGTTTTTTTGTTTCTAAAAAATTTTGTATGTTCTTACTAATTCCTTTTCAGACTTCTGGAAAACAGCAACTATAAAGATAAATGGCCTTTTCCCAAATTTTTTCATATGCACACATACAATGATGAGTTCTGGAACAATAGAGCAAGTTCAAAATGTCTCATATTTATTTATTTAAAATTCACCTTCGGTTTTGAAGGGTGACAACAGGTGTCAGTATTTTTGCTGAAGCGCAAACATTTTTGGGGTGGTCTAAGGTAACGTGATCACACAGAAATGTTCCCTGGAGTCTTGCTTACACCTGAAATATGGTTTTAAAAGCCACTTTTGTTTATGCTGTGTTACTATATTAGCCCTGGTCAAATATTTTTTTTCTTTTATTAAACATGAAAATAAAAGAATTTAAATAAAAGTCCTGGATGTAGTCTCACAGAGCAGCAGTATTACATAAACAAATTATGTAAGGTAAAATAATTCTTATCACGATGGTTAAATGGAAAATGATACGTGAATAATGGCAAATTAAAAACAGATATATTCATTTTTATTGATTTTAAATAACTGATAACCTTGCGTGGTGTTCAGACAGGTGAAGCATGGAAGTTGGTCCCTTCTGAAGTAACTGTTAATCGTGAACAAAATTTTGCTTCTCATGTATGTATGTAAACACATGCACACATATAGTGTATAGCCATACTTCTACGTGTGTACACGCACACTTATAAACATATATGTTCATAACATATATGAACATTTAATGTGTATGTTCACATACGTGTATATGCACATACGGCATTGTTTATATATGTCAAAACTTACTGAATTGTGCACTTATTTTAAATATATTCATTGAATTGTAGGTCAATTATATCTCAAAAAGCTGTTTTTTATTTAATTTCTCTCACTATAATTAACCCAGACTAGCAACAAGGGCATTAAACTAATTTAAAAACCATAAAAAAGTGTCCACAAGTCAGTTTTGTCGAGATAATTTCTGGACAAATTCTGTTTTCCTTTCCTTCTCTAGCTTTCCATATCTGAGATCTGAGACAAACCATCTGCCCCCTACAAATCAGCAAACAAGCATAAAAAATAGCTCAGTGTTTCGGCGGGAAAATTAGTTGTCATCAACTCAGGCTGGCATGAAAGCCAGACCATCTTTTAAGCAGGTACTGTGGAGGAAATAATAAGAATTCTTAGGCCATATGTGATTCACTACATTTACTATGTCGTCCCCCCAGATATCATCAAGCTGTGTCGATTGCATTTTAGCCAAAAGAGCATCTAGAAAAGTTTGCTGGGTGCAAGGCGCGCACAGAGAAGAACTAAAGCAGCCGCAGGAAGAGAATAAAGCTTACGGAAGGGCGGAAGGGAGGTGGCTGCAGGTGTAATCACGCACTAATAGTTTTGTACGGAAACAGAGTGGAGTGTAAAGACCAGTGTACTTCCAATTTGAAAATAAAACTAGCACATTAGTGGAGCTCTGGGGCTACATGGAATAAAGAATTAACTTCAAAGAGTAATTATTTCAAATTTCATGAAATTTCAGACAACATAAAGAGTGAAAAAGAGTGAAGAAACCTTCAGGGTGGTCGGCTTATAAGTTTGTCTATTTTACGATGCTGATTTATAAATGTATCTATTTTCCTGACTGGAAAGGATGGGCTTTAATCTTAGAAAAAAATGAACCATGGAGAAAACGTTGATTTTCAGAAGCCAATTCAATGCCTTGATTTTATTTCAATTCACTTCTGATTACCAAAGCACAAATGCTTAGAATTTAGTGTGACTGTTTTAAGTCTGATGAACAAATCTGGGTTGTGAGGCAAAGAATCTTAGGATAAGCAAAGTGTTTGAAAAAAACTGAAAAAGACACAGTGGATTAGCCTTTCTGTGGTTGAAAACCCAAACCAATCCACCAACTGACCAATCAGTCGACCAACACAAATCTCACAAATGCTGCTCCACTGGGAAGAATCCAGATTGGCGGAGTGGTTGGGGTGGATGGTGTGCCTTCCCCATGCACGTAACTGAGTCTAATATGGTATCAGTTGTTAACCAAATGTCATTGTGACAAACCAGAAACCAGCATATTAGATTGTGTTTGACACACTCTATGAATCACAAGCAATTTTCTGGTATTTGGGAGAGCGACAAGATCTGGCTATATATATAACGGACAAAGTGATTTGTGAGCAGTTATTAATTTAGAGGTTGCATTTGTGAAAATATACGTGAGACCTTTAAGAAATGGTTCTAAAATTGGAGGTAAAAGAACGTAGCCATTCAAACTTTTACTATGTTGTTGTGGCTAATGAAAAAGATGGCCGTAAGTAAAGAAACTTATTTTACAGAGGAAAGGCCTGGTTAACTTTCTCCCATAAACGAGGCAAGGATTTTGACAAGGTGATTGGGACTTTACAAAGGGGGCATGATGCCAGCAAAGATAGTAGATGCAGGGGCTGAAGGTGGTGAAGGGGAGAAGGGACCCTTTGGGCCTGGCAATACTACTTACAATAATGACAGTCTATGTTTCATAAGCTTAGAAAATGTTGCTGCCACACCATACATGGCTACTGGAGCCTTTTCCTAGTGGTGATGATAGACTTCCACTGATCCAACATTTTTTCCCTTAAATTGACGCATTTATGAGAAAATAATCTAGGTTTAGGGATATAGTTATGATCACAAAAATGCATGAGGTGAATTAGCCCATGAATTGGGTCCTTTGGCCCACATTGTACCTAACTGCGCGCGCGCGCGCACACACACACACACACACACACACACACACACACACACGAAGACATCAAACATTTAAGAGAGAGCGCCTTTGAGAATTTCCTCTTTTCTTTTACGTAAGGGAAAAGTGAATCAAGTGCACAGCTAGGAAGGGAAATAAGAACCGGGGGCTGTGGCAGATGGTGGTGGTAACCAGAGCTATACACACTCATAAATCTGTGTGAGGTGTATTGCTAGGGTGTCAAAAGACTTCAAAGATATACCCTAATGCCTTCTGAAGATCAAAGTGGTATGCTTGTAAAGGACTCTAGGTGAGTAATGCCAGGGGTTTGTAGAGAGGATTCTGCAGTGGTGATTTCAATTCATCCTTGTCCTGCTTTATCTTTCCCCAATCTGTCACAATACGAAAGGCCAAAAGCTCAGGCTAAATAAAATACCTGTGTGCTAAAGCTCCCTAATTTCTTAATGCTGCCTTAACACTGACCAGTGCCATCCTTGCTTGCTTAAGTTTTAGGTTTTATTAGATTTTAAAAAGCGCGGTTGGGTTTGGGCAGGAGTGAGGGCAGAGCTCTAGGTCATATCTGTTTGGTTCAGTTCCAGTTGTGGGAAGAACAGGACCTATAATTTATGCCTACA
Source organism: Panthera tigris (assembly GCF_018350195.1). Lineage (NCBI taxonomy): Eukaryota > Metazoa > Chordata > Mammalia > Carnivora > Felidae > Panthera > Panthera tigris. The sequence continues at coordinate 55,972,103 of NC_056671.1, read as the reverse complement.
TTTGGCATGATGGGTTTCCATCGACCTTTGTGTATGAACGTGGTTAAGAAATAAACAGTGGGTCACCAACCAGCATTATCAAGTGATAGAAATTAAGCACTGAGAGCATGAAGTTCGTTTTTAAATTGCTACTTTAATAGGAATCAGGGGCACCTGGGTAGCTCAGTCGGTTGAGCAGCTGACTTCGGCTCAGGTCATGATCCTGTGGTTTACGGGTTTGAGCCCTGCATCGGGCTCTATGCTGACAGCTCGGAACCTGGAGCCTGCTTCAGATTCTGTGCCTCCCTCTCTCGCTGTCCCTCCACTGCTTGTGCTCTCTCTCTCAAAAATGAATAAACATTAAAAATATATATATATAAAATAGGAATCAGACTGCCTGACCTGGGGGAAGAGTGGTCCAGACTTAGTAGGATAGTGGATACAAATTCTCAAGTTTTTTACTACAATATGGTCCAGCCATGTGGCATTGTCCTAGTCTTAGGCCATTAGTGCTAAAGATCATTCCAAGAGGCTCTTTGATTCAAGAATCTAAGAAATCACCAACTGGGGTCTTGCAAACTATACAAAAGCAGAGTTTCATCCAAAGAAGAAGATCGGCTTGGTACTCTTCATATATATGCATCTCATGTATACGGGTATGAGGCTGTGAAATCAATTAACATAAGCAGAAAAGAGAGGAAAGAGCTGAGAAGCCCAGTTCGAGTTGAAAATTCTCCACGGAATCTCATGAAATCCCGGAAGACTTCTATATCTCTACTAAGACATACTAGAAGAGGATTTTAGTGATGGAGGAGAATGACTAGCAGTCTAGCTATGGAACTACTAACTACGATTAGTGATTGAGCGCTGGGATACTGACCGTGAGCCGTGGTCAAGCTGATTTACATACAGCTTTATGAGCGAATGCTCTTCAGCCACAGGGCTGGATGCACTTATCCCCTCAGGTGACCTGAGGGGTGCAAACAATGAGACCTCATTAAAACCTTCCACGGACAGAGCAAGGCCCACTCAGAGAGGAAAGGCATTCAGTGTACACAGCTTTATTGAACAGCACCCTCAAAACAGAAACCAGAGGCTAACCTCCGTGGTGACAGAAAGAACTGCAATCTTTAAACAACGTTATCTGTGGTTCACAGAGAACATTCCAACAGGACTGAAAATGGGAAAAAGGGGAAATGATCATAGTTTGGGTTAACGGGTACCATGCACCCTGGAGGAACCAGAACAGCTCAAAGTATATTATAGGGATATTTTAGAGGAGAGGAAGCCATGTTATCCATCTAGACGCATCCACCATAAGCACCGTCCGAGCTGAAATGATATAAAACGACCTTCAGTAAGGATGGGGTCTACCTCTGCTTGACATTTGCAGAATGCAGGGTTTCCTAATAAAAGCACATCTTTCTTAACATCATGGCAGATCTTCCCTAGATAGATGTACAGGCCCGTGTCTCTTACAGATTTTACAGTTTATGATTTTGTTTTGGAAAAGATGGTTGAATATGCTTGTGGCTTTGAAAAGGAGCGCTTAAAGGAACACACAGCGCCTAAACCATGTTATTTCACTGTGGGTGTTCTGCAGTTCAAGTGCATCCTCATTTCCCCTTGTTACAGACCTGCTTAATTTAGAGGGGGGGGCAATACCGCCAACTACAACATTCTATTTATTACTCTAATTACAATTATGGGGAACATCTTCATCTCCCGCTCCTGCTGATGGGCAAATACAGGAACTCAGGGAAAAAAAATCAGCAGTGTTCTGAGTCTCATTGTCTGCAAACCCTCACTTGAATGTACCAGGATATTACAGTGAAACTGGTACTTCAGAAACCTCGCCAGGGGAAAAGGCTGATTATGTTCGCTTTATGAAACATGAGGTTGCTTTTTTCTTTTTTTTTTTTTTTTTCCTGCTGAAAGGCATTTGAAATCTTAGGTTCATTACTCACTCCACTTTTCCTTACCTTTGTTTCTGCTTTCCTGTGAGCCTTCTCCATGTATTGATAAAATAAGTTCCTGGTACTTTACTGGTGAGATTTGATCAAATGATTTGGAGTATCTCTTGACCCTGCGTATTTATCAAGCTAGCTCTAAGAGAAGTATTTGCTTCACCTGTTCTTTGCTCACATGGGAGTGAATCTTTGTATAAAAAACAGGAGACCCTTTTAAAAAAGTTCTTGTTATAATCCCTGAAATCACTTATGTGGAAACTATACTTCCAAGTTTGATCTCCAGCTTTTAGCCCCAGGAACTCCAGAGTTCACCAAATTTTGAGATGAGATTATACCATGTTTCAGAATGTACGTAATAAATTTCCCATTGCATCTTGAAATTCCAATTCCCCGGCTTAAATGGGCCATTCCAAGTGATACAAAGGTGACTTTCTCAACGAGATGGAATACATGTGTGTTGATCATAAAACTTAAACATATCCCACATTCCTACTGTGGGTGAATCGTAAATGCAAGTTTCCAGAAGTGACATTAATCCCAAAAGCCATCCCAGCCATCTTCGAAAGCATCCAAATGAGCGAAAGTGAAAACTGTGACAGATATTTACAAACTAGTTTCAAACAGTCATCTTCCACACTTGGCTTACATTAGAAAATTTTTCTTAACCCAGAATTAGGGGTCATTACCAAAGAGAGGGCTTATTTCATAATAAGATGGGAACTTACCTCCTGGTAATGAAAGGACTTCCTGAGGAGGGGACAGAGTGGGAGAAGAGGGTGTCATTCATGCTGGTTACAGGTCTGGGTGGCCTAAAACGAAGTACAGTGTGGGTGGAAAGTTAAAACAAGTAAAAGTCACAAGTTAAAAACTATCCACCATCTCTCCAGGAAAAGGGCTGCAAAGATCAGAGATCTATCATCCCCAGGATCAACACAAAATTTTGTATTTTGCACTGAAATTATTTAAGTGTTCTGGGAAGTTACATTTCCTTGAAAACGTGGAATGTCCATTAACAATTAGGAGGAAGACCTCTGGATGCCATAGGAATATTTATCCGTGAGCTTTGAGTCTTGCTGTTTCACTGAGTCACATGCTTGGATGGAGCAAGGACTCTGGGGCAGCTTCAGATCCACTGTCTTCTAAAAGGAGAAGCTCTGAAAAATTAATGATAAGCAGAATCTACATCCTCTTGGAAAGCAGAGGATTCCTGGGGCTTCAGAAGCTTTTCCTGTGCTCCGCGTGACAATGGCCCTTTCTCAATATACCTGGTCTGGAGCGACTCAGTTGCAAAAGCATACCATGCCCTATTTGTTCTATGTGAAGATGCTGTCAAACACCACAGGGTTTAGTGAGTTTCTATTATCTGGATGTTCCGTATAATAGGGCACATAGTGCAAGGCATCCCATAAACTTCAGTTCTTCTCATATGATGAGAGAAAGAAAATAGGGTTCAGTATTTCTCCGAATTGTACACGGCCTCAAGCTCCGACTACACGGGGTCTGCCATTCCAACGGTATTTTTCATTATTGCCTGGCATTCTGTCCCTATCACTAAGGTCTTGGTTCAGGCAAAGTGGTAGAGCTGAGATGCCTGTCTCATCTCCAAGTGGTTTTTAGTCTTATGTTAGGTTCGCTGGAATATGCTCTATGAGATGGAATTGAGAGTTCAGAATATGGATAATGAGGCAGGGCATCATTTTGAGTCAGAGGACATTTGATCTCAGGGTAGTTCCATATTCGAGTTTGACGGTGCAGAATTCTTGAACACTAGATATTAATCACAGTAGCCTACAGAATCTAGTTGTGTTGGCTTGATCAAGAGACACATTTGCAATGGTTTAGTTTCTACCTTAGGGAACCAGCTGGTGTTGGATTCCACAATGCAGAGATCCTGGGGAAAAGGTAGACTTGTTTGTCTCAGTGCGTTTATGGGAGTGGACGCGATGCTATAATTTTGACAGCACTATTTGCAAAAATTCACTGAAATTTTGGTTCCCGGTACTTGGTGCTGAACAGTATTCTAAGATTTTTAAAGACGTTATCTGTTGGATGAGGTCAAAATAGCGCTTAACTATTTTATCTACTGTAAATATATTAGCTGGAGTTTTGAAGACTATCTTAGCGTTTTGCATTATTTATCTAGGATGTGTCTTGGCCCACATGAGGCTAGTTTAAAACTAATTCTACCTTGAGCACAACACTTTCATTTCGTAAGAAGGATGTTAATTTTATGCAAATGTCCTATGTGATTTTTGAAAAGTTAGGTAAATCGGATTTTAAAACAGTAAGAAGAATGAAATACCTGCATTGTTAACTTTGCAAGAAGTTTGAAACTATCAACTTGACCCACGTTTCTGGTTTTCTTTTGTCTTTTTTAATTTTCCCTTTGTGCTCTAGCTCCAGGAAATGAGAAAACAAGTAGAGTTGGAATGCTTTTTACCGAGCCTAGTAAATTTACTCTATGGAACCTGGCCACCGCAAAGCTGAAACTGCAGTTTCTTAGCGAATGGCTTCATGTTTCAGGTTCATCATGGAAATGTTGAACTTGGGACACAACTAGAACTAACCTTGGCACCAAATGGTGGCTGTCAAAGGAACTGAGGTTCCTATTTCCTCCATAATCAAATGAGAAGTTACTTTACCTAATAAGTAGGTCACGCTGGGAATTTTAAACGTATTTATTCTTATGAACAAGAAATAGCTCCACAAGATAAAGTCACAGGGATCTAGCGCAAACTTTTCCCTGTGGACGAGACCTTCACAGAGGACGTTTTTATAAAATTGGCATTTGTCTTGTGAATGGAAAGTGTTCAGCTGAAGGCAGAATTACCTTTAAAGTGGCCTCACGTTACTCACTTGTTTTGTGTCTCATAACCACTTATGATTATAAGTCTTTATAAGCACACAGGGGACTATTGAACTACTTACCAAGTATCACTTTTGGCAGCAAGGAATTGAATAGAATAGAGACTGTTAATCATGGTAAAATTGACAAGAAATACAATAGCTAAGAACAAATGCCAAAATACCAAAATGTCACCACTTGAGCAGCCTTATGTATCTATGATAATTTAGAATAGCTAAATGAACAGCATATTTTAAAATTAGAAGTCTTAGATACCCCTATCCAAAAAACAAAAAGAAAAAGACATGGGTATCTATTTAGGAAAAAGACATTTGAATAGTAAATGAGAGAAAAACGTCTAAAGTTAAAAACAGAAAAGAAATTCTGGTCTAATATAGATTGGGCATTCTGCGTGCAGAATTTCTTGTATGTTATTTCAATAATGAAATATTTTCTACAATTTGCATTTTAAAGTTGAGACATTCACCCTGGAAAAATATATTATCAGTGAGTATAGATCACTACTTTGATTCGAGGACTATTTGGAGAATCTGGTTAAATATATGGAACTTTTTCCAGAAAAAGGCATATTAGTGGAGAATTTTAAGAGAATCCTGAAACTCTTCAAGGAACTCAAATTGTGCAGAGATTGCCCTCAGTTAGTTCATTGAATAACACATCAGAAATTAAGGTTAAAAGTTTGTTTACTCATTAGCCAATTAAATAACACACACACACACACACACACACACACACACACACACACACACACCAGGCCGGAGCACAGGCTTTGTGCTAGGTAATACTGCAGTGTGACTGACCATGAAATTTATTTCACTCTGCCTCACTTCCTAATTTTGTCTCCAAGTGGGAGGAAGCATCCTAATTCTGTTCCACTTCAAAGCTCTTGGAGTCAGGCTGTTCACATCCACTCTCCATTTTCCTTACACCCATCAGCTCTGATTGAACGTTGTTCTCTGGGGTGAAACTCTTAGCCAGGCTGGTAGGAAATGACTCCATGGCAGAGGTCAGACAGCATAGACTTGCTCTCAGTTTTATTCTTTTATTAAAAACTTAGTGATTGTCTCTGGCTATGGGAAGAACAGTTGAGATCTTAATAAGAACAGCTCGTATGAGGTCGTTTTCTGCAAGTGATTGGCCCTTTGGGATACTCCCCAGATTTATTTACCCCTGGCTTATTTTCAGGATAAAATTTCCAAAAATAAGTTAACCACATTCTACCTAATTGGTTTACATTAGTTTTTTGGATGCTTAGCCCATGCCTGCAACAAAAGCCTCCAGGCTGTGTGTATTGCTGAAGGCAGTGAACCCTCAAAACACACTTGGGAGCAAACCAGACAGAGCCTTGTAGTATTTACATAAAGCCATAGACATGTCACAGCACAAATCATTTGATGATATTTGCTTAGGTCCATCAGAGGAAAGAGTTACTACTTTCATAAAGGTCGCATCCATCACGGCATCTTTAATGGGTCATATTCTGAACTGCCTGAAGCATGGACATTGCCCTGGTGGATTCCTAATCTTGATAGGTCTGATCAGCTCAGCTCTGGATGTCAACAAGCAAACATAGGCCCTGCGGTGCAGGAGGTCCTGCTGAATGGTGCAAAACAAAAAGGAGTTTGTATAGAGGGGAGACCACCTTTTCTAGAGCCTTTCTGACATACCTTTGACTACATAATTCCTAACTGGGCACGGATGCAGACGATATGCTTGTTTCTTCTTTTCAGCCCAAGATAACACCAAGGAAGAAATATTTTCTTCTACTTCAGCCTCCCCTGTAATCTGGCCATGCAGGCCTGAGAGAGGCTCCCAGGCATGAGGCTTCTGGGGGGTGGAAAGAATGGGTGGTAGCACTCTTTCCTAGCCCACTCTCTACCCACCAAACTCACAAATACTTTGGAGAAAGAATGTTTTAGTCTATTTTTGGATGTTCTGATGAATTTTACCACCCGACTCTCCCTCTTCAACCTTCCCACGCACAGGTCATGATTCTTCTAAAGTTGTGTAGTTTAGGATAAGACAATGACAATTTCTAGATTTGTTGACATCTTTAAGATGACTGGCTCTGCAGATAAATGCAGCAAAGAGTTTTTATTTTGGGGACCCAAAGCACACATGATATTAAGGCTTAGTGCGCCTTAAAATTTTCTTAAAATTAATTCCATTGATTGTTAATGTTCAATTATAAAAACTCTCTCACATCTATATTTTATAATGATGCTTTTTGAATATTTTCCACCTACAGGTGATTTACATTAGTGTTGCATACTTTACTTGCACATCAAGACAGAAGTACTGTATACCCCTAGAGTAAAAATTATAATCACGTTATTTTCACTTTCTTTTTTTTTAAAATTAAAATGTAAAATGTGGTCCCTGACAACAAACATGAATTTGCCTTGTATGTATGTGGACGTGTGTCAATGACGAAAGATATCTTTTCATCTGGAGGGCAGAGATACTCACACGATGTGCGCCAAGTTGAGTGGCTTCTCAGGCTGGTCAGGGAACATGGGGTGCAAGGGTTCACGGCTGGAAGCACAGCTCAGAGACTTGCTTAATGCATTAGTTAGCTTCTTAGCAGGTGATTTCTGGAAAGGAGAAGAAAGGTAGAAGTGACAATAATATTTACGTAGTATTTTATGAGATGATTTGCTCTCACAATAGATACTCGTTCACTCACTCATTCATTCACTGGTTTATGCATGAAGTCTTCTGTGCGTGTCTACTCTAAGTCAGAGAGTTGGCTCAGTGCTGGGACTAAAGTGCCGGGACAAGCCACCAGAGTACCTGCTTCCTGCTGCTTAGTGTTAGCAAATGCTGTGATAAATGGAAGCAGTCATTGTGCATAGGACATCTGAGCTGGGACTCAAGGGACCAGCAGGAGTCCTTCTGATCAAAACTCAAGGGATTGAGAAGGTAATTCCAGATGGAGGAAGAAGAGACCCCACTCTGGAGACAAAAGCAGAAGGCAGATCATTGAAGTCCTTCTATGCCACATCAAGGACTGTGGTCTTTATCTCAGATGCAGAGGGAGACAATGAAAGAACTTAAATCATAGAGGTGACAGGGTCAGAGGTGATTCTAGAAGGATTGCTCCTGCTTAAGAACAGAAAATGATTTGGGAGGAGATAGGAGTGGACGTAAGAAGATGAGCAGAAGCTTTCACAGGCATCCAGGTGCAAAATGTCTCAGGTGTGGCTGGATACATCCAGTAAAAATGAAAAGTGGAGCTTCAATTTGAGGCTTTAGGGTTTAAAATTCATGTTCTTTCCAGAGCATCATGATCGCTCTTTTTCATTTAGACCAGTAGGATGTTTATCTTAAAATCTTCCAGCCAAATCTATCAAAAAGAATCTATCACACTTAATAAATCTTTATGCCAACTTTTCCATGAGAAGCCACTTACAACTTTGTCGCTTTCTTTTACACACAGAGCCCAGAAGTGGCAATACAATGAAGTGACTTTTGTCTTCATTATTTAAAAGCTAAGTGATAGGGGGCATTTAAGAAGTCCCTCTTCTTCTGCTAGGAGATATAATTCTTAGAACATTTAAAACGCAGCCACAGCAACAGCCCTTCACCCCCATAAACACTGGAGCCTCTTTATCCTCTTGAGGAGACTGATTCTACTTTGGAAAGACATTGCCCTGCCATATAATTTTAAGAGCCCACGATCCCTAAGAAAGAGACTCCCAAACTGACTTTAGTATTTATATAAAACAACAACGAAAAAATGCTTAGTCTTTGAACACTAGCCCTCCAAGATCTGAGATAGAGCAAGTTTGAAAATTGGTAGGCTGCTGACCATAAGAAAATAGAAAGTGTTTTTTCCTATCTTCTGCACTAAATTGTATTTCATGATCTGTGTTAGTATATCCATCCTCAGCATGTGACATAACCAACGGTGGGAGGTGGCATCTGAACTGGCATAAAGCCCTCAGTAGACGATGCCTTAGTGAATCACTGTGATGCCTTGAATTCACAACCTGACAGATGCTAGAAAAAAAAGTAATATATTTACACTGAATCTTGGTTCCCAATAATAATTCCTAGAGAGAACATTCTGATTTAAAATGCATTTTCTGAAGACCTCCTTTATAAAAAAAGAACAGTAAGTTCCTCTTTAATAAAGACTATAGGTTAATTGAAATACAGAAAATACAGAAAAAAACTCAAAAGAAGTTTGCATTTTCTTTTAACGCAGAAGTGTTCCAAGAGGGGTTGACAGGTCTGATGGTTCATGCAACAAAAACCAACCCATATATAGAGCAATACTTTCACAGAAGTACAAAGAACAACATCGGGGAACTGATCTTGGAGTGTAACTGAGACACAGGTCAGCCAACTAAACTGCGTGAACAGCAAGCTCATGGGTCAAATTCCTCCCACACATCCATCACATGGACAGACACTGACAAGTCATTTTTGGCAAGTTGGTCACTCACACTATTTACAAAAAGATGATTTGCTCATATAGACACAATCTCCCCTCCTCCAAAAAAGTAAAAAAAAAAAAAAAAAAGACGCGTGGCTCACACGTCTTTCCTTTATGCTCTAGTCGCGCGCTTAACAGAACTTCGGAAACCAAGAAAAAAAGAAACAAACTATAATTTTTAAGCGATTCCCACAAACAAAATAAAACAAAACTTGGAAAGAGCCTTAACCTACTGTGAAAAAGAAATTATGTTCCAGAAGGTGCTTGGTCAGTTGTTATCTAACCCAGTACTGAGTTGTCTGTATTCCAAGAAGTAACATAGTTTGAGTCTTCCTATAGTTTAAGTCTTAGGAAGCGACCCTGGATTCAGATACAACAATTAAGACATCCCAGTGAGGTGGGGGGTGGGACGGAAAGGAAAGGAGGGACTGTTAGAGAAGGTAGGTTTGCTCTTTAATTCTCTCCCCATCCTTGATGTTCCCTTGCATTCTAAGCGACACTCATGCAGCCAAGTGTGTGTTGACTGGACCTGGCCTTACCCATGATGTGTACTCTTTCATTTGGTGTTGGTTGCTATGGGAACCACCGGCATGTCCCCTCCAGAAGCAGTCCTGACAGAGCTGGTAATTGTGACACTGTTGGCATCGGTAGCGGAATCCCATCATACTCTCGCTGTGGCAGTAAGAACATTCCACCGGATGGAACACTAAGGGGGGTAGTAAATGGAGAAAAAAATGAGCAAATCAGAGTATGAGCCAGAATAAGGAAAAGTACAGCCGAATGGGAATTGCATTGTTTTGCTGTGTGCCATGATTTCAGATGATAGTCAATTTTGCCTGAGAGAAGCATCATGTTTATCCCTGGACTCTCGCTGTCCTTTTCAAGCATGTGTGTGGAAGGTGGAGGAAATGAAATGGGATAGAGGATAGGTCTTCTTTTAATACCAGATTTATGCAATGCCATTTGCTCTTTTACTCCCATCTCTTACACTACAAGAATATAAATTCCCCAAACTGACCCGTCTTTCCCCCAAACTGCTCTCTGTCTCTAGGAGACTAGCACAGCTCGCTGGAAGACTCAGAAGTACAATGATGAACACAACGGACTGTCGCATGGGTAGAGGGCAAATGTTAGAGAAATGGAAAATGAGAGGGAGAAAAAAGAAAGGGATATGAGGGAGAGTAGAAACACTGGATGAGAATGGAATTTTTTTTTTTTTAATAATGGAGTGGCTAATGGGCTTATTTCATGGGTGACATTGCCTCCATTTAACATTTTTTTTTCTTTCCTGAGAGGCAGATGGACAGGCAGATGCCCAAAGAGATGTGTAAATTATCTGAATACAGTTCTAATTCAGGTAGTTCGAGAGACGCTTCACTCTCATTGGCAGACAATTTGAATTATAAAGCAGGTGAGGTAAAATACTTGAGACTTGAAGCTAACAAATAATCAGATCCAAGTAACTGTCTACATGCTACCAAGCAATGGCCTTTGGTCAAGTTATTTATGTAACCACAATCACCGAAAGCTTCCATTTGAAGCGTATAACTACAGAGGAGCAAGGTACCATAACCTAATTTCTTTCCATCTCCTCCACCTATTCTTGGCCAAGTGCCCAGGAACAGTCAATGCCGTGAATACCAGTATTGGAAGTTCATGCCTAAACATAACGCTATCATACTAAAAAATGTTATATTCATTATTGAAATTCTTCTGCGGCTAGAGCCAGTCTACAGCCACACTCCACTTGTAAGTGAGAGGCACACAGCGAGATTTAATGAGTTTATGGGATTGACTCTCCTAATTTTGCAGTGAGCCTCTAATGCCTTACGGATCAGGGAGAAAGGGTCTTTCGAAACTCAAAACGACTAAGCGACCTTGGCTTAATAACTGTAGACTTGAGAGAACAATTTCAATAATTTTAAAAACTGCCGTAGCTCAGTAGTAACTACTCACCATTTTCTACATTTGCCAGCCGATGCAGAAGGGGCAGCCAGACCAGACACTGCGGGGGAGGGTCGGACATGAGTGTGTCCAAGAAACCGTTTAAGGTGACCTTTTTCTGCATCAAAAAAACCCCACAAAAATTTAGAACAGAGAATAATGTGAATTTACCTGCTGTGTACATGCCCTTTGCGACTAAAGAAAGAGGACATTCCATTAACCTCTAATACATGAAGAACGAGAATATAGTCTAATACCTAAAGAGCTAGTTCTGAATTTAAACCATTGGTTGCTTTAACACTTAAACACACATAGGACTGGATTATCTCCATTGAGGCTGAGTCAATATTGTCATAGGGAGAGCAACAATTCTGAGAGGGTCGCTTTTGTGTATGAGGGGCAGTATGAAAACGGTAAGGAAAGACAAAGAGTAGACTTGCTCTCTACAACTTTACCCAGTCGTGGTAAAGCCACAATTCCCATAGCAGTCGCTCGGTCTTCTACATTTGTAGGACAACTTCCCTTCTAAACTTTCTCCACTTCTGTAAGTACTAAATACTTCATGGTTAATGTGAATGGTTCTTGCCATACAAGATTAGGAGGAAATCCTGTGAGGAGGGAGTGACCCTTCGCTGTTAGAACAGTCTACACTTTCAAAAATTCTTTTTCCCTTCTTGATATATCTTTCCTCTTAACTCAGTTTGCATCTGTCTGCATTATCCTGGTCCTTTCTGATATGGAAAAGGAATGGATTTTAAATTTCCTTCAAAATGACAAAAATAAGAAGTTATATGAATACATGATATTATAGCAGGATGAATAACAAAAAATAACAGGTTTATATGCAAAAATCACTATTTTATTTGAAATTTTGAATTGTAATATCAGATGGATGGGGTAGTTTTTGGTTTGCTTGCTTGTGTTTTTTTAAAATTTTATTTTAATTCCAGTATAGTTAACACACAGTGTTACATTAGTTGCAGGTGTACAATATAGTGATTCAACAATTCTATATGTTACTCAGTGCTCATCAAGATGAATGGTACTCTTGGGCGCCTGGGTAGCTCAGTTGGTTGGGCGAAGGTCATGATCTCACAGTTTGTGAGTTCGAGCCCCGCGTCAGGCTCTGTGCTGATAGCTCACAGCCTGGAGCCTACTTCAGATTCTGGGTCTCCCCCTCTCTCTACCCCTCCCCTGCTCACGCTCTGTGTCTCTCTGTCTCTCAATAATAAATAAACATTAAAAAACAACATGATGGTACTCTTAATCCCCATCACCTATTTCACTCATCCCCCCACCCACCTCCCCTCTGGTCACCATCTGTTCTCTACAAAAGACCCCCCCAAAAAAGAAAGCAATCTTGAAAAATCTTGAAAAAGAAAAACAAAGCTGGAGGTGTCACAATTCTAGATTTCAAGATATACTACAAAGCCATAGTAATCAAAACAGTATTGCTGGCACAAAAATAGATACTTAGATCAATGGAACAGAACAGACAGCCCAGGGATAGATTTATATCTTTAGATAAGAAATCGGTTGTGAAGAACTATCATACCTTTTCAAGGCACCTATCTGATACTAGTCCTTGTAGTTTCACACACAAAATATTTTGGTACTCTTTAATTAATCTTTTTTATCAGCAGATAGTTACAATGGTAGCTTTCCCTCAAAATACTAGATAGCTTAAGTATTATAGGGTGGTAACATTATTATTAAAAGATATTTATGTAGGGGCGCCTGGGTGGCTCAGTAGGTTGTGTCCGACTTTGGCTCAGGTCATGATCTCATGGTCTGTGAGTCTGAGCCCCTCATTGGGCTCTGTGCTGACAGCTTGGAGCCTGGAACTGCTTTGGATTCTGTGTCTCCCTCTCTCTCTGCCCCTCCTCCCCCTCTCGAAAATGAATAAACATTGGGGCGCCTGGGTGGCTCAGTCGGTTAAGCGGCCAACTTCGGCTCAGGTCATGATCTCGAGGTCCGTGAGTTCGAGCCCCGCGTCGGGCTCTGTGCTGACAGCTCAGAGCCTGGAGCCTGTTTCAGATTCTGTGTCTCCCTCTCTCTGACCCTCCCCCATTCATGCTCTGTCTCTCTCTGTCTCAAAAATGAATAAACGTTAAAAAAAAATTTAAAAAAAAATGAATAAACATTAAAAAAAGCTATTTATGTAAAGTATAAGTAATGAGACAACATTTTTTAAGAAGTTACCACAATTTGTAGTATCTGAAATAATCCTGTCTTTCAAAATAATTACTTGGAATGGCTTGTACTTTCTCCAATGAAGCAATGCAAACAATTTTAGAATTTCATCATTCAAACTGCTGTTATAGCCAGTTTATGAAGCACAAATATAAACTGGTCTTATTATTTATTTATATTTGTGTTGCCTCTTCTTATACTTAAAAAAATCTTATCCATTTTGATCATGAGACTGGCTGAAAATCACTCCTGGAAGTCTCCAAAAATGCTATTATGATTTCAACACATATAAATTTTTCATCATTGAGGATATATAAGAAAATTATGGAATAAGACAGTCTATAAGATATTTCAAAAGGAACTTTGTGCTGTGGTAACATCATATATAAATCTTATTGAACAGGTAGGTTGTATTAAAATAAAAGACAGTCATCAAGGGGTGCCTGGGTGGCTTAGTCAGTTGAACATCCAACTCTTGATTTTGGCTCAGGTCAATATCAATGGTTGGTGAGTTTGAGCCTCACATAGGGCTCTGCACTGACAGTGTGGAACCTGCTTGGGATTATCTCTCTCTCCCTCCCCGCCCCCCCTTCTCCCTCTCGTTCTACTCCTCCCCCACATGTGCATGCTTAAGTTTTCTTTCTCTCTCTCTCTCTCTCTCTCTCTCTCACAAAATAGATAAACTTAAAAAAAGTCATCTAGAGAAACAAGAAACAAAATGAACTATTGGAGCTACACCAAAATAAAAAAACTTCTGCAGAGCAAAGGAAACCATCAACAAAACAAATAGACAACCTACAGAATGGGTGAAGATATTTGCAAATAATACATCTGATAAGGCGTTAACACCCAGAATATATAGACAATTACACAACTCAACACCAAAAAACCAAATAATCCAATTAAAAATGGGCAGAGGACCTGAATAGATATTTTTTCCAAAGAAGATATACATATGGCCAAGAGACACATGAAAAGATGCGCAACATCACTAATCATGAGAGAAACGCAAATCAAAACCACGGTGAAATTTCACCCCACACCTATCAAAATGGTTAGAATCAAAAAGACAAGAAATAACAAATGTTGGCGAGGATGTGGAGAAAATGGAACCTCAGGCACTGTTGATGGGAATTAAGTTGGTGCAGCCACTGTGAAAAACAGTATGGATTAAAAGTTCTATTAAAAATAGAACTACCATATGACTCAGTAATCCCACTAGTGGGATTCACCCAAAGAAAATGACAATACGAATTCAAAAAGATATATGCACCATTGTGTTTACTGCAGCATTATTTACAATAGCCAAGATATGGAAGCAGTCCAAGGGTCCATCCATAGAGGAATGGGTAAAGAAGCTGAAAAAAAATTAGGCTAATAAACTTGTGTTTTGAATTAATTCACAGTATTTTAACAGTTAATTTCAGTTAAAAGGGAAGACTCACTCTTTTTTTAAATTTATTTATTTTGAGAGAGAGAGAGTGAGAGAGAGCAAGTATGAGCAAGAGAGGGCCCGTCAGAGAGACAGAGAGAATCCCAAGAAGGCTCCTTGCTGTAAGTACAGAGCCCGACATGGGGCTCGATGTGGGGCTCGATCTCACAAACTGTGAGATCATGACCTGAGCAGAAATCAAGAGGTAGTCACTTAACTGACTGAACCACCCACGTGCCCCAAGACTCACTAACTCTTAAATCAGTAAAATTCAGTATGGTAAGCATTTGTTATGTGCCTTTTATGAGATAGGGAAACAACCTGTTTAAGATATGAAGATGGTTAAGGTAGGAGGCTTTATGTCTTTTGTAAAAGGCTTCTTGGGGAAAGCAATGTTTGGGCAAGAAAAAGGAGTTGGAGACAAGAAATGGGAGGACATTGGAGACAGAGAAGCACAGATTCAGAAAACGGAGTGGTTGGAGCAGGAACGGAGATAGAAGGCTGCATCTGGAGGCAGAGGGGTGAGCTGGAGAAGGATGGAAGGGCTCTCAGAGTCTGGAAGAAAGGGAGATTCATCCTGCAGGCGATTAGGCTGCTCAGCAGGTGAGTGGCATGGTTAGATGGGGTGTTGTGAGGGATAGATGAGAAGAAACGAAGCCTCCTTCATGTTCTCTCTGTACAGTTTTACCCTGTTGTACTACTGTATGCATTTTGAGAACCTCTGAAGATGCCTCTTGAGAATGGCATTCGGAAATAGTTTGGAATGCAATGGGGCGTGCACCAAATAAACAAATCCAGGGGCCAGGGGCCCGGGTGGAGAATAATACAATAGGGCAGGCAACAGGTGCTGATGAGGAAAGTGACTGGAGACGCGTTTAGAAGGTGAAATGAGCGGGACTTGTGGACTGATGAGAGCTGCTGGGTGAGGAAGTGGTGTAGAAGGAGGCTTAGGCGATGGAACCGTTCTGATGTTACCAACTCAAAGGGAGATCTAAAGGGGAGCATGCTTCATCTGGAGGCAGAGATGAGGGACCTAAGCTGGCCTGGGGGTGGGGGAGTGGGAGAGGTCAGAAAGGCTGTCTGGATGACTCAACACGGGAGCAGAGTTAGCACTTAGTGTATCAAACCATCCCATCTCTCATTGGTTGTTGTGTACAGTTGTGATTCTACATAAATCCATGACCTGCAGGGATCTGAGGCACTTTCGACCTCCTAGGTCACAAGTAAACAGATGCACGAAGTTTACTAGCCAGGCAGTTAAATGCAGCTTCTCACTAGCTGCTCTGCACCGATTTCTTATTTAAGGGATCCTTTTAGAGGACATTCTTGGTTAGTTTGGATTTTTTAAAAATTTTAAACAAACCTTCAGTTTATGGATTTGTAAACTACCATTGCATCACTCCAGAGAATGGTGCCAGACACGAAGACTTTCTATGTGACTGGACAGGTATAAACACAGAAACCCTCAAGTACTAAATAGCTTCTCTGGGCTAATTTGTACCACCCTCAGTTAAAACATGTAACTCTGAACCCCTAATGCATCACGTTGTGGGGGATGCAGGCATCCGTGTCTGTCATATTTTGGGCCTCCCTGGTGGTGTGTTACACGTGGTATGTGATTCCTTTCTTGTTTCCTCTGCTAGACATTGGAGAAGCTTGGCGCTGGCCCAGACTTACGTTTCATACGAGGCTGAGTGACAATTCGGCCCTTTTGATCCTACAGTGATAATCGCAGGCATGACGCCGAGGGTATAGGGTTGTCGTAAGGATTGCATTGGACAATTCGAGTAAAGAACTTAGCATGGTGCCTGGCTCACGGTCAGGAGCCACCAATTATTATTTTCCAGGTATGCTGAGTTCAGTTCCTGGTTCAGAGGTCAGTTGTCAGAGACTGGAAGATGCGCTACAGTTTGTCATGAAGAATTTGTCTAAGTAGTGACTTGGAGGAACATACA
Organism: Panthera tigris; assembly: GCF_018350195.1. Classification (NCBI taxonomy): domain Eukaryota; kingdom Metazoa; phylum Chordata; class Mammalia; order Carnivora; family Felidae; genus Panthera; species Panthera tigris. The sequence continues at coordinate 55,955,323 of NC_056671.1, read as the reverse complement.
GAAGAAAAACTACTGTTTGAGAGATATTTCCTTTAACATGTCCTTCCCCCTGACCCCTCCCCCCCCACCCCCCACCTACCTGTTGAGAGAAACAGGATCTAGCTGACTGTTCTGTGTAACCAAATGAAGGACCTTCAAAAACCGCCGTGGGTAGTTTGAGAACTTCCCGCAGGAACTGATCATATCGTCCATAAACCATCACCCCACTGGAGTCAGAAATCATTGAGAAAATATCTGACGGAAGGGAAAAGGAAAGATATTTATTCATCACTTAAATATTCCCCGCTGTTTCAGTGCACCATATCTGCTGCAAATAACCGAAAATGTAGCAGAATAAGTAATTTTTTTATGAAAGAGTAACATAAAGGTTAATTGTTATGCTGAAGTATTCCTGGCATTGTGTTTCCTTTGGTGTCTTTTAGGGAGCTGATTCTGGAACACAGCATTGTGTTGGATAAAATTAGCATATTTTGATAAGACAGAGAATATCCCATTTTTATTTTAAGGTCAATTATCAACTCATACATCACTCAATGGAAGGAATTTTTGTATATCTGAGGAATCTGCTGACCTCATTGAAACACACAATGAACATTTTCTACAACAATGGGGTATGTATGTATGTATCTAGCTAGCTATTTGCCCATCTATATTATCACAAAAACCTTTGAGTTTGGTTTAAGGTACTGAAAAATGAAAGATGCAATGGGGATAAGAACATAATGAAAACACTTGATTAACTTCCCACAGGAGCAGAAAACTTTCTATAAATCACAGTGTGCTAGGTGGAAGGTACGTCCTTGATTTACAGGGAAGGGTCTTTTGACTCACGCAGTGGAGGGGAAGCCTGGCCTTGGGGAAGATCAGTGAGGTAAAGTCAGAGTCCCAGACAGAGCCCGTGTCTTCATTGAACCTCTGTTCTTCCGCTCTGCCACTACGGGCACTTAGTGATATTAATGGCATAATTTCTCAAGGTACTTTATAATTCCTCTGTGGAAGTCACTATGGGAATGAAAGCGTCTGCTATCGTAGTTTGTCACTGTGCGAGACTGTGACTAGGAGGGTACAGCTGTTGGGACAAACTGTTGTAAATTCAACATGCTGCCTCTGTTCAGTTTGGGCTTAGTGTCTCAAGGTCAAAATGCAGTGTGGGGACATGGTTTTTACACTGCAGTCAGATGTTAAGCACATTACAGGCTTTAGCTGGATTATGTTTTGAGGCTGTGAATTGGCGCTCATTTCCTTCAAATACTCCAGTTCTAAAGGATTTCTACTGTTTCAAATAGTTTATCAATTATGAGGCTAAAGAAAATTCACCCAAGCAACAAAATTAATGTTGTTTTCATTTGCCTTCACAACTGTTAACTTGGTGAATTTTCTCTCTTATGTTTCATTTTAACTGATTAAAAAAAAAAAAAAGCAAAAGAAAGAAAGAAAAGAAAAAAAGTTGCCCAAAGCAAAACACTCTTATGTAATCCCATATATAGAAACTCAAGAATTCCAATAAAAAGAGGGAAAAGGAAACCCAGGAAAAGTAAGTGGACTTTCTTATAGGAGCGTAGGAGCTGACACCTTGTGTGTTTTTAGACAGGTTGGTTAACTACAATTGGGACATCCTGACCATCTTCTGGGCTTTATTTCTAGGGCAGGACACAGTTTTGAAAAGTAGCCTAGGCCTTTCAAATCTCCCACTGAAAAAATTTAGACAACATTTCTAACTAGAGCAAAGGCAGAAGGAGTACCAACACTGACCTTTCACAAACTTGAAGCTCATATGAAACTCCTTTGTGCTGATGAAGTTTTGCTAAGCAATAGCCGAACTAGGGCTAGGTCACTGGGATTAATGGGACGTGGCTGTTAATGGCCACTCTGGTTTTTAAAAATAAACGAGGGAACTCTGAGGAAGCTATCAAAATGATATGTGTGTACCTGAGTCCTGGGCTTTCTGTTTTATATATATATTGTTATATGACTATATATATATATATATACATATATATATATATACACACACACACACACACATATGTATATAGCCATATATACTATGCAATATGCTGATAATATGTAATATATGTGTACGTAATAAAATATAAGGCTACTTCAAAGATTAAATTAGTTAATGGATGACAAGCATGCAGATGTAAAAGACACAGAATAGTGCTTGGCCCCTAGTATGCAGTACAGAAATGTTAGTTACTTTTACTATTGATTTCTTTTCACGTTTTTTCTGTCATTTACTTCATATGCTTAGACACTGCCTCCCCAATGGGATTGCTCTGTAATGTTCCCAATCATACTCTAAATCACCACTGTGATTTAGATACATACAATAATAGATTAGAAGAATTTACATTCATTGATTCATTCAACTAAAATTCACTTAGCACATACTAAATGTGTAAAATTGTGCTAAGCAATGAAGGTACAGAAAAATCAGGACATAGTTCTTTTTTTGTATTTATTTTTTTAGTGAATTAAAACAAAATTTTATTTTTAAATGGTATCAAACTTAACAAAAAATTGCAAGAATAAGAGTACTCCAAAGGACACTCACATACCCTTTATCCAGATTCATCTATTAACACTTTATTCCATTTATTTTATCATTCTATCATCTATCTATCCATCTATCATCTGTCTACATCTACTTGTCCGTGTGTACATATGTATGTACAAACATGTTTTCTGAATTGAGACTAATTTGCATATAGCATGGCCTTTACCTCTGAACACGGCTGTGGGTCCTCCCTAAGAATAAGGGTATGTCCTTTTATGAGACTACAGCAAGGGTTAGCAAACTTTTTTGGTAAAGGGCCAGATAGCAATATTTTAGGTTTTGTGGACCACACATGGTCTCTGTCACACGTTCCTCTTTGTACTTTATACAACCCTTTAAAAATGGGAAAACTATTCTTAGCTGATGGGCCATAGCGTGTTGACCCTGGATTACAGTGTAGTTATCCACTTCAGTATATGTAACATTGATACGCTAATCTTATCTAATATTATCTAGCCTACTGGCCATATTCCAATTTTGTGAATTGGTCAGTGACAGGGCATAGATTTTGACCTCTGGGAGGTCCCAGTCCACTGGGGATACAGAGACATGCTTACATAGTGCATCATATGACATCATAAATTGTAACACGGTGGCGTGAATACCAGAACAGTAGGGTGTACAGGAGGCAGCAAGGGTTCAAAGAGGGTTTCCAGAGTGAGGAGTGGGTCAGGGAAGACTTCCTTTCACAGGTGACTTTTAGGTCTTCTTAGGTGATAGAGGTGGTTTCTAGGCCAAGTATAAAGGACAATCAGGGGCCAGTGAAGCTTTAGGAAATAGCACCAGGATGTGCACAGGCATGCTCAAGCATGATGCACTCAAGCTCTGCAAGTAGTTCATTGTCAAGGGGCCTTGGGTGCACATAAGGGCTCGGTGGGAGATGAGGCAGAGATATGAAGAGCTTCTAGCCTCTTCTAAGGAATTTAGGTGGTGTCCAGGAGATGTTGGGGAGATACTAAAGACTTAAGGCAGGCCAGTGAGTCAGAAATATTACCGCGGAGATAGGTGTGGAGGCAAAACAACCAGTTCCGTTATAGAAACTCAACAAATCCACGGTGTTTGCTATAATGCTGGTCTTTTAAACAAAACCAAACAAGCCCTCCTCAGAAGCTTTAGAACAGCACCTGATTTTCTAGGTTAATGGCATTAAATTCAGAATTCTTTATGGTTCTTAGGACTATCTGGGAGCCCCGAGAAAGAAGCATAAACAGGTGCTCCAACTCATGACAACAGTAGCTTATAACTGGACCAAGAACAATTTGACAGAAACAGGTATTTTATTCCGTCAAGTTTACGTTTAGGTCCGTGTGTGCTATGGCTGCAGGGGGCGCCCTCACACTCTAAGCAGCTCGGAGGCACGCAGTGGACACCCTGCACAATTGGTTCCTGGTGGCCCTGAGCACTGGAAATGGTGATGCAACATGGAGTTGTTGTCCTTTCTAATGCATTTTAAAGCACTTTGAAAAATTCAGTTGAAAATTTTCTGTTTTCTGCTTTTTGCTTTCTCAAATTCCTAATTTGTTTTCAGCAATTACTCTTGCCCCACACTCACCGGCAGGGGCTAGTTGGAACAAACTAAATATCCTTCATCCCTATGCACAAAAACAGAAAAATTGCCAGACAAGCACAGCTGGCCTATTGGCTGAAGCGAATTAGAACTTAAAGAAGGGAAAACAAAAACCCTCAAATCCTGAGAAATTCCATATCCTTTCATTTGATTTTTTCTTTTTGACAAAAGCAATGCAGAAAATCATTACTTCGCCTGTTTTATCATTAAGTGCAGCCGAAGCCGGCAAAAGAAGACCAGAGAAAACAGAATCCTGCTCGGCAAGAGTCAGCCACTGTGGTCTATGGGCAGATTTGCCTATATTTGCATATTTAGTTAATAGTTACCACTGAAATTAAAAATATCGGTGACTCAAGATATGCATTTTTGACTATTAACATTTTGGAGAGATTCTTCCAACCAAACTGCTTTCAGTTAAATTGTTTTTATCAAAGTGCTCTCAATCGACTAACCAGAATACCACTAAAACCTTCCTGGGATTAAGTACACAAAGAGTGACTCCTGAGCCCCAGAGCTGGGGGCATATTAGGCTGTGATTCAGGTCCACTGCTCTGGGAGAGGGCAATGTGATATATCTCAAGATCGCACTCTCTGTTTTTGTGGTTCTACAGAAGTTGTGACACCGAAACTTATTTCCGCAGACTGGAGAACATAGTTTACTCCCAGTGAGACTCATGTGTTTAACTTCTTTCACTGTGCTGAAAAGGATTTACTTTGGCCACAGATAGCATGCATGCTTTGCTCACTGATGGTGGGGTGAGGAGAAAGCACCCTAGCAATTACATTGTTTGCTTTGAATTCCTGGATGTGCCGGGTTTTGACACTTGGTGAAGATCTGCTCAGAAACTTAGTTACCTTGAGCTTAACTCTGCAGACACAGGTTGCTTGTTTACCTAACGACCATTCCCTTTGTCTTTATTGGCCCCAAGTTTCTTCCCAGGCTAAGAAGGGAAAGCAGAGGTCTTTCCCAGCCCAGGGGGCAGAGGTGGGCTCCTCCCTCACCATCATGGGCACCCCTTTCTTGTTACCAGTAACTGGTGTAGCAACTGGTTTCTGATGCCACACTGGGGGCTGGGGGCCTCTGGAGTGAGATGGGACTCTTGAGATTGCAGTATCCTTTTTCCCCCAGCAGAGGGACAAAATCTGACACTGAGGAAGCCTGAATGGAGAGATGGACAGCACTGTGAACCTTGTTGGCACAGCATTAATTAGCCTGGTTCATGCAAGGCCCCAAGGACCCCAAGGAAGGTCAGAAAACTGGTTCTCTTAGTTAAGTTCCTCAAACGTGTTTTAATATGGAATCTTTTTGTCTATGTGCCTATTAATATAACATTGAGTAAGTATTTGGAAATGTTTCTCAAGACTTAAAAAAAAAGTATCTGATGTCCTCAGCATAAGTGGCCAATCATGACATGAGATCATCAGGCAAGGCCTTCAAGATTTTTTCCTCTGCCCTGGTTCATTTCGCTAAACTTTCTCCTCTCAGCCGAACCCCGAAGGAAATGCTTCCTGGATTACTCTGGAGCTATGCTTCAAAAAAGGACATTGGGGGGAGCCTGGGTGGCTCAGTTGGTTAAGCGTCCCACTTCGGCTCAGGTCACGATCTCACAGTTCATGAGTTCGAGCCCTGCGTCGGGCTCTGTGCTGACAGCTCAGAGCCTGGAGCCTGCTTCACATTCTGTGTCTCCCTCTCTCTCTCTGCGCCTTCCCTGCTCATGCTGTGTCTCTCTGTCTCAAAAATAAATAAACATTAAAAATTTTTTTTTTTTTTTTTAAAAAGGACATTGGTCCCATCACCTTCTCATTTCACTACTATCCTCAATTAAGCACTGAGGCAGATAGTTTTTAATTTTCAAAATCTCTTTCGGGATAACTAAAGAGAAACTAAACTCTCCCTTCTCAGGTCTGCTTGGGCTTCTCTGAATCCTTACTTCACTTGGCTCGTCCATGAAAGGAGGTTCCCAGGGTGAGGGGAGATGTGTGGTTGTGGGGTTTCCATGTTCCTTCCACCACTTATCTACTGGCCCAATGACAGAACTCTGCTGTGCAGCATGTCTGGGGAAATTCCAGAGGATTTTTTTTTTTTCTTTCTGTATCTTCCTTCATTTTTCAGTCTTGGTGCATCAAGAAGCAAGAGATCACACTCAAAAGCTGACAGGCAGCAGGTGAGAAAAGGGCCTGGAGGCGGCGAATCACAGATGATTAGAGCTGGGAGGGAACCTCCAGGTGTCTAACAAAATCCCCAAGTTTGGGACAGAGATGGAAGCTGAGGACTAAAGAAGTGAGGTAATGTCCACAGAATAACTCAGCAAATTAGTCACATGGCTGGGCTTGCAAGCTGGGGTTCCCGGTTCCATGACAGTGCTCCTTTCCCACACAGCATTACAGCCCAAACTCATAATATTTCAGGTAAGGGAAAGGGGTTAAGTGGAAATTTTTCTTTTAAACACTGCATCACTTAAAAATAGTTAGAAATGAAAATTCTTGCCCCCTCGTCCCACCTTCGGTCTTCTGAATCAAAAACTCTGGGAGTGGTACCCAGAAATCTGTAGTTTAAAAAGCTCTCCAGATGATTCTATAGATCCACAAATTTCAGAACCACTAGAGAAAAAAAAGTCACGTTCAAATCCTGGTGCCATCTCAGCTATAATGACTTCATTCTACCCGAGTCTCAGCTTCTTTACCTAAAGCAAACAAAATGCCTGTGTTTTCTTGGTTAAAAAACTACCACATTTAGTGACAAAATGTACATAAAAGGCCCACAATCACTTGATGCACCCTAGCTATCACGTTTTTATTGGAATCCAGTTAATTCTCAGTCTATAGCGTCTCTGTGTGATTCTTATGCCTGTAACCCTGGCAATGTCTATTTTGGAACCTTCGGAATTCCCAGTGACTTGAACAGCACCGGCTGAGAATAATGAGGAAATGTGCCAGGAGTCTTGGCTTTGGATTACCTAAAAAAAGAAGGCTTCTGACATGGCCTTCATGTCCCTGTGACGATGGACTTATACCTGTGAGGCAGCACAGTACAATCAACTTGAAAGAGTATATATCTTACTTTAATATTACAAAAAGCCTAGTGGGTGATAGTCAACAGGTTGTAATATACTAATCCATAAGTAGAAGGAAAATATTAATATCATTAACATTTACCTAATATGAAAATATTTCTTTGACACAATGCAAAGATCCATGAAGATTGTATCTCAAGTAGCTCTTGTAGAATGAGGAAAGTCAAAGTGGGTGGCAGGACACAGAGGAAATGGGGAAAGGAGAATGGTATACGGGAGGGATCGGCGAAGAGAGACACAAAGAATAACTTACATCTTAATTTGTCCATGATCTTCCCTCCACACAACGTGGCTAAAGCCATTTTGACAGCAAATACTGAAATTTTACCATGGCCTTCCCTGTTTAATAACAGAAAAAAAAAAAAAAAGATGTCATTTGGAGAACTTCCAGTAATGCGATTTGACATTTTCTGTTCTGTAGAAATCATAGGACACCGTAGCTGCATACATTATGTGAACATAACCATTTTAGAAAAGACCATGAATACAATTGAACACAAGTTTCTGAAAAGCTGACTATTCAATGTTTCATTTTTTCAAGAGAGAGCAGAATCTTCAAGTTATTCTTTGTCTATGTCACTTGTTCAAAGCATGAGCTGGCAGCTAGAGGGATATGTACTATTTAGCCATGGATTACAATTACAGAACATGATTTTCACTTGGGGTTTCATAAAATAATTTTATGCACGATGATTCCACAGTCTCCATAATTTAATTAAACATGGTTTCAGGAAAAAAAAATTTGGTAGGAGAATTCCTGAATTTTATTAGAGTAACTGGGGATTTTTCCATCACACCTTTTTTTTCTTCACCCATCATTTCCTACCCACAAGCTGTGTTTGTGTGATACATTTACTTTCCAAAGAGAGTTGATATTTTAAAGGGGCCAAAGTAAGAGCTCTGTTTGAGCTCCTTCTACCAAATTGACATTAGAGCTGCCAAATCTTCATCGATTCAGGAAGTGTAACTGACTTGTCCTTCACAAACTGTGATATAAAGGGCACACTGTAAGAAGTATAATATTTCAGCTAAATGATTTTGCAGCTGGGATAAACTGTTCATTCTTGTATCCTTGGAATCAGAAAGTGTATCACATTAGTAACTCATTTCTTTGATAGTTGCTCCTCTTAAGAATGATCAACAGAGTTATTTTAAATAATAATGTGGCTTAAACGTAAGTAAAGTCAGTACTGACAAGGGTTTAATATATAGAATAAATCATTTATATGACTAAGATCCGTATATATGACATTTTAGAGGAATAAGGTGCAATTAACAATTGTGTCTTTGTTCCTTATTAGACTCCAGAGATAGATGATATTATTCATCCTTGCTGCTGTCATTCTTAGCATAGTAAGTACCTCAAATACAGCCAGCCAGAATGTGAAAGTGACTGAGCCCTATGCTGTTTGCTCTCCTGTTTATATTTCTAAGCCTAAGCACCAGATCTGTGTAATTAGTTATTGGATACCTCATGTCAAACTAAGTATGTTCAAAGTAGAGCTCGTTATCCTTACAAAGCCCTCCCATAATACTCAGACCAACCCACTACTATCTGCTTCTGGTTGTTAGTCCCTCTTCTGGTTGTCAGACTCACCATGCACCTAGTTACCCAAAAATGAAGTCTGGAGAAGGGGTTAACCTTGATTTTGTTCTCTTCCTTAATTCACCACCACCTGAAATGTGTGAGGGACTCAAATATACGTCTGAACTGTACATTAAGGCCATTCCCTGCTTTCCATTCCAACTGCCATTGCTTTATCAGCTCTTGCTGGAACACTGTAATAATTTCTTAAATGATCTCTCTGCTTGCACACTCACATCACAAAATCGACCATATTAATTTTTTTTTATGTTTACTTTTGAGAGAGAAAAGAGAGAGAGACAGTATGCGAGCGGGGGGGGGGGGGCAGTGCTGAGAGAGAGGGAATCATGGAATCCGAAGCAGGCTCCAGGCTCTGAGCTGGCAGCACAGAGTCCAACGTGGGGCTCGAACCCACAAACGGAGAGATCGTGACCTGAGCCGAAGTCGGATGCTCAATCAACTGAGCCACCCAGGCACCCTGATGATATTATTTCATTATTTAAAACTCTAATTGCTTCCGTTTGCCTACAGGCTACGATTACAAGTTTATCTGTGTTCTCCAGTCTTCCCTGCTACCATTTCTGTTGAACCTCACTCCAAAGTCCCATGTTTAATGCCCCTGCCCTTCCTACCACCTTTTGCCCAGGACTCTGTCACCTGTTCATCAAAGACTCAGCTCCATATATCATCACTCCATTTGCTCTGAAAACAGCTTTTCCCCTGGATGTGCAGGCAAATGCTCTTCCCTCCACTTCTACTTACTATTTGGCACCTATCACACTGAGTGACCTTTGTTTATTTACATATCTGCATGTAATTTGACCCCACACTGTGAGATTCCTGGGGGCAGAGACCATATATGTCTTCTCAATTAGTTGAATTCCTACAGCCTTGTACTTCGTCTCCCCCATAATTAGTGAACAATATATTTCTTATATTAATTAATGACTATTAATCTTTATGATAGGTGCCCCTAGAATTTCAAATGGCCACTCATTTAGTTGTTTGCTAATTTGGGAGCAGGTAGCTGTAATAAAAACGCGATGCTTTTGTCAAAAAAAAAAAACCTCATTCAGAATTATTCCATGTGTATTGTATTCCCAACTGCATGGATAACTTGAAGTATCAAAAATTTATTCTAGGAAATCATTAGTTCCCTTTCCTAAGCTGAAACATGGTTCAAATTATGAGAACAGGGAAATCTACAAAATGTGGAAGAACAGGAGAAATGCCAATGATAAGGTTTTCTCCAAAATGCAGAGAAATTGAGGAGCATTATATGTGAGATTTCAAGAGCAATACAAGTTTCTTTCAATGAATCAGAGAGAACAATTTAACTCAAGAAAGAGGATAGACCACAGATAATGATGGAACAGAGAGTTCTCCACAGGATGAAATGATGATAGCTCACAGATGAATTCTTAAGCCTTAGCTTTTAATGAAGAAGATCCTAGGGAGATCGCCAGTTCTGTATTGTTCTTGGAAATGCAAGATTAATGCTATTACATCCAGGAGTGGTTGTATCAGAGCTGTTCTGCCAAATTGACACAATAAATCTAGATAAATCACCAAGTGGAGGGCAGCTCAATGAGAGTTTTGCAGGAACTCAAGGGTGAAATTAGGCCACTGGAATGTATTGTTATGCAAGCCACTGTGCCATATTGCAAAGGTGACCCTGGTCACAAAGAAGGATTCAGGGGGTATGCAGGAATGTAGATCTCCATAAGCACACCAATATTGGGTGAATTTAGACCTTGCTCAGCCCTAGCAGTGGATAAATCTTGAAGGAATTTAAGGAGTGAGTGGAGACGAATGATGTCACAATGGAAAAGGGGGACACACCAAGGACTTAAATACAAATGGATCTTTTTAAAGAACATTTTCAGTAGATAAAACAGGATGAAGAAAAGGGTTGGGGAGAGAGATTTTCTAAAGACGTTTGACAAGATTCCACACCGAGGGCCATTACTTAAACTCATCTTGGGATCAGGGTCCTGTGTGCGTGTGTGTGTGTGTGTGTGTGTGTGTGTGTGAGAGAGAGAGAGAGAGAGAGAGAGAGAGAGAAAGTGGCATTAACAATGCAAGTAAGGAGTAGGGAGACATCGGTGCACCCCGAGGGGAGAAGTACAAGAGTTGTGCTCATCAGGAATCATCCCTAACGGGGCCATGTGATTCACAAACAGATTGGGAAATCCCTTAAGTATCTAGGAAGTGGAAAGTCAAGCTCAGGAGGATGGATAACAGGAAACTCCCAGGAGTCTAGTGCAAACCAGCAGGAAAGCAGCATATTGTTCCAAAGTGAGTCTGCACATGCAATGCCTCTAGGAGTAAAGCAGTAAAACTGCCCATATGGAATGTTGGCCGTCGGCCACAATTCCGGAAGAAGACCTGCCAAAGTGTACTGAGGATGAAAAACGTAGATTGTCCCTAATGCTGCAGGCCAAACAGCCTTGGAACGGCAACACTAGGAAGAGTGCTAGAAAAAGTCTATGCTTTTGTTTGTACTAAGAGCTATGGCAGCACATCTCCAACTTCATGTGTGCCTTTTTAAAAAAAAAAAAAATTATGTTTACTTATTTTTGAAAGAAAGAGCATGAGCCGGGGAGGGGCAGAGAGAGAGGGAGATACAAAATCCAAAGCAGGCTCTAGGCTCTGAGCTGTCAGCACAGAACTCAAGGACCGTGAGATCATGACTTGAGCTGAAGTCAGACGCTTAACTGACTGAGCCACCCACGTTTCCCCACGTGCAGTTCTAATTGCCATCTAAAGAAAGAGCAGAGCCAGGTATGTTTGCGAATACTGCATGCAGTATACAGTGTATCTATCAGAACCGTCCACTTGATGGGTGGGCTGGGCCTTCGAATCAATGACAAGACTGACAATGAGCCATTCTTGGTGGAGAAAAGTTGCTAGTGCAGTTGACTGATTGGTAGTGTAGAAGGTACAGCAAAAACTTTAAAGTGAAATGCACTATTGGCGTATCATTTTTTGTTTAAAAAATTGTACTTTTAAAGTAAAAATTTTATTTTCATATTTTCCCTTTTAATGTAGAGCAGGAACACAATGCATAATACACGCTTTCCTCTTTTTTTCCCACTATTTGGTTTTTAGCAGAATGGAATATATTCTATTTTTTTAGGCCAATCAGCCGGAAGCTTTTGCCAATACAAACTTTACTTTCCTATTTAGCTTGAGGTCAAAAACTACCCAATTAAATTGCTATGCTGGTGCGTAATTAACACCTTGAAAGGTATTTAAGACAATCAGAAAATTAGCAAAAGTGCAAACTGAAATTGCTTTATAAATCAAGGTTTCCTTAAATCTTTTATTTCCCTTATACTTTGTTTTTTCACTCTGAAAACTTCCAAATTTTCCTAAGAGGTAACCAATTAAAATGGAAACAAGAGGGGTGCCTGGGTGGCTCAGTTATTTAAGCATCTGACTCTTGTTTTCAGCTCAGGTCATGATCTCATGGTTCATGAGATTGAGCTCCATGTTGGGGTCTGTGCTGGCAGGATGGAGCCTGCTTGGGATTCTCTCTCTCTCTCACCCTCCTACCCTCCCCCCTTCAAAATAAATAAATAAACATTTTAAAAATATTAAAAAATGGAAATAACAAAACACCCTTTAGTTAAAATATATACAGAGATTTGTAGAGTGTCTGTCTTAAAAACATACATTACTTTAAGGTTTGACTCATTCATCATAATAAAAAGTGACTAACCATTACACTGGGCTTTTTTCATGACCTCAAAAAGAGAGAAACTGATTTCTTTTAACTAAGAAGGTATTAGTTTTAGGGAAAAGTTGTCTGGGAGGGAAAATCTGCTTTCGACAAGAAGGAAAAACAACAAATAGATATTGATAGGTCTGAGATGCTAGGCTGAATTCAGAACAGCATGTAAATTTTCTCCAAGTTGCCAAGTGAGTTTCCTGTTTGAAATTAGAGAATCTCATGATAAATTTTAAGTCCTTGAAAGTGAGATTTGGATTCTGACTCTATTTGGAACAGGCTGATGGAATTATTTTTCTATTTGAGAGCACAAAAACCAGAAGCTCTTCTTTTACCAACATATTTCACAAAAACATTTGGTAAGCATTTTGATGAGCACAGAACTCAACTTTCTCTTTCTCACACATTTTGGTAGCTTAATTAACGGAGAAAATTGTTTCCTCCTCTTTCTTCCAAAACACGCCTCTATCGTAACTCATTTCTTTATCTGGGCGTCATTTTGTTCATATGGATCACTCATTTCATAACTCAACAATTATTTATTGACCATGTCTCACAGGTTGGGGATCTAATGATGAATAAGGTATGGCTCCCACCCTCAGTTTGCTCATAGTTTATTGGAGAAAAAGAATCAAAACTCACTAATATTTTTTTTAGAGTTTATTTACTTTGAAAGAGAGAGAGACAGTGGGAGAGGGGCAAATAGAGAGGAAGAGAGAGAGAAGCCCAAGCAGGCTCCGTACTGTCAGTACAAAGCCCAGTGAGGGGCTTGAACTCACGAACTGTGAGACTGTGACCTGAGCTGAAGTCAGACACCTAACGACAGAGCTCTCAGGCACCCCAACACCGGTTAGTTTTAATACAGCATGTTTTTCAGAGGGTAGGGACCTCACCCCACTCATCTTTCATCCCCAGCCTATCATGGCACCCAGTGCAAAGCAAGCTCTTAATATACGTTAGTTAAGTTAATGGATGCACACGTGAAAAGAATTTTTTTTTTCGATTTACCACTTAAGTTTTATATCAAGAAATACTAAAATGCTTGAGAAAAATCATGAAGATTGGCCTTACAGTCCCTAATATTAGGTTGTGTGGTCATGTGACACCTTGAATTTGGAAGTAAGCACATACATAATTACTCTTATTTGGGGGATGATGAAGTTAACATGTGCACAGATAGAAATCCCTTAATTGGCTGTGGCATCTCTTTGGCCTTCCCATCATGTTAGCAAAACATTTGGGGAAAGAATTCGTCATAACACCTGGCGACGCGAGTTTGCCAGGAGTTTCTCCAGCATGGAAGGAGGCAATACTGTGGACATATCTCCTTTACCCCTATGAAACTCTTTTTGCCACTCACGCAAAGTATAAGTCTGACATAAAGGCAAGTGACATTAAGAATGTTCATTTTATCTACAATTGTAGAAATTCTTTAGAGAGAGTCTATTTTCGTGACAAGCAGGAACCTTGAAACAAAGTATTTTCTACTAGAACAAAATTTTAGCGATTAGAGGAGAATGTTCTGTGGAAGTCTTGAGTTTAAGATGTGGTACAAAAGAAAATCACCAAGCAAACACTATGTTAAATATCTAGTTCTAGCCGTATAGACAATAAAAACAAAAAAGAACGTTTGGTTTTATAGACCTCGTCTCTTTTTCCTTTGCTCTCACACAACCACACAGCCTCAAATGTGAACCATCCATTTCACTGGTGCGCAGAGAAAGGGCTGTGTACTTTGTACCACATCTTGCATTAAACATCAAAATTATTTTTTAAACTCAAAAGGCAGACGGATTTGGGCAGAGTTCCAGAATATTTTATATCGACGAGTCTGAAATAGTGCTGTGGTACCTTTCATAGCATTGGAGGGGGTGTGTGGGGAAGCTCAGGAGTGGGAATGGATGTTCAAATGGCTCAGCAAGGTGCAATACGTCAAACAGAAGATTCTGTATTCTCTGTGAAAGACTATTATATGATAGATTTGGAATTCTGGATGGCTGTCATAAAAGTGACTCTAAATCTACAATGTAATATGTGTTAAGTCCAAATATTTCCTTCACATACACTCTGTCAGACATGTCTGAGTACCACAAACTGGAAAGGTTAGGAATGTGGGCATCATAAAACTATCCTGTAAAAGCTGGGTAAGTTTGGGGGGAAAAGTACCTTAATTTCTCATTTAAAAATGTAATAGAAAGCATGAATACAGCTGAACTTACACTGATGCCTGAAACAAATGATTCTTTTTCCCCACTGACCTCACCTAGTGTGACACTGTATTACTTACACGCTATGTAACCTCCACATGTCCCAGCCGTATCGCTTACTCAACCTGAAAAGTTATAATCCCTTAGTGCCCAACCAGTAGGACTGTGGGCAAACAAATGGTATTAGCTATTAGTACAATGAGTAATATGATTACTAATTACATTAGTACATAATCACTATTAGTATATATAATTACTGATTACATTAGCATATTATTACTATCATTGGAGAACTGGCTTTAAGAATATAGCGTGACACCTGAGAAGAGGAACACCACCATTCTTTTTAATCTTTATCCTTGTCCTCCTATGAGATTCGCATGGCTGAATATATGTGAAAATAACATTTGCTAAAAACAAGGCCACTGTCACCTAATCTACCTTAGGAAGAATTTCCCTAAGAAAGAAGATTCTAGTGAATTGAAATGAGATTAAGTCAACAGACTAAAGTTGTTGTTCATGTTTCCCAAGAAATGAAGAAGGGAGTACGAGAACTACAGGGAAGTCTTTTGTGAAAATAGGATACTCCCACACTAGTAGTCACAGCCATCTGTTTTCTTCTCTTGTGGAACAGAAGTAAAAATAGAGGGTATGAATCTAGGTGACAGAGCAAACCTGGACTCCCTAGTCTTGGTAATATATTAGAGATTAAGGAGGACTTAGTTTCAGAAAAAGAATGAAAAGAAATTAGTGTGTTGAGCTAAGAAAAGTCAATCTTTGATCTTTATTCATTCATTCATTCATTTGTAGATTCATTATGAGCTGGACATTGTCTCAGGTGCTGTGTATACAAAGAGTAAGCCATGGTCCCACTGTATAGTAGCTTGTGGGAGGCAGTCATATAAATAGGAAGACATGCACCATAAAAGAATAACAAAGTCATTTGAAAGGAACAGTAGGACCTGGGGAAGAGGGGGGTCAACTCAGCCATGAGAGGTGAAGGGCTTCACAGAGGATCAGTTTGTGACCCCATCTCTTTGAAAGGTCAATATAGACTTTTAAGAATTAGTGTCAAGGTCACAATTATACCTCAATAAAGCTGTTGAAAAAAATTATTGTCATCTTGTAACTTTCTGCCATGTTGTTTTTCTTTTGTTACTCTCAGTTTTCCTAAAAAATAATAGTGAACAGTGGGAAGAAAAGCTGCCTCCAGGTTGTTAGCAAATAAGGGAAAGAGGCAGGCTATTTCCTGGGGTGTGCAGAAGAAAAGAGAAGAGATACAGAGACTGGCTCTGGCTGTTTTCTAATTCTTCTTCACTCTCAGTCCCTCATCCCCGATTTTGACACCTTTCCCACCCTTCCCAGGTATACCTGTCATTTTCCTAGGGACTCTGGAGGAGACAGTGTCTGGGATGGAAAGGTCTGCTTAGAAGTTGATTGGTCATCGACCACTGGTTGACTCTTGCTAGGATACAGCCATTTTTAGGAGGAAAGTCAGGAAAAACAGACACCTTCTAGACTCAAGGGACTGATATTCAGAGACAGAATGGCAAACAAAAGCATAGTCTCTGGGCATGAATCCTAGCTCCTAACATTCTAGAAATCATCCTACATCTGTAGCAATGCACTCTATCTTCTAAGAGGCTGAGTTGGTGGAGAAACCTTGCAACCAGGAAGCTAGCTGTGGTCTGCAGTGAGCATGTCTGGGGGAGGACTGAGACGCAGGTGTTTCTCTGGGGAGAGAAGGGAAAGAGTGATATTTTGGGGGAGGTATGGTTGCGAGAAGGCAAGTCTGGTTCTCAAGGATACAGGCAAGTGCAGTGGGCTTTGAACCTCATTTCAGGTTACCATATTCATGGAAGACTCCACCAGCTGGGTCTGGTGAATCTGAAGGCATTGCCAAAATAATGACCAAGTTTCTCTGAATGCAAGTTCTTATTTTCAGTCTTCGTGAATTTAAATTGCTATACTGTCCTTCCTTCAAAAAAAATATACACACATATATAATCTCTTTAGAATGCAAGTTTAAATTTTTATTTTAGACTTTTTTTGTTTTTTTTTAAATGTTCATTCAAATTACAGCAAATGAGAAAATCTCCCAAATGTTTCAGTGATTCTATAAGAGCAACAGCATATCCTTGATGTACTAGGCTCATTCACGTCTACCAAAATGCAGAAGGCTCCCTTAAATGCTTGGGTTCTGTCGTGGGATAGGTGGTAGGAAGCAACATCAGATTTCCATACTGGATCTCATTTGGAGAAACAGGAGTTTACTATTATAAGAAATTGAATTGAACATTCATTTTATTCTTAAGTTTCGCTTCTTACATTCACTTTTAAGTGAATATTTCCGGTTATAGTCTCTTTCCAGCTACTGATACTTCCTTATGGCTCACATCCCACATCGTCTAGATTTTCAAAAGCCATCAGATGGAAGTTTGAGAATCAGCAGAACTGCCTATACTCATTTGCAATGCCAAAACAGAGAAGGCAGAAGCATCTGTAGACTGGGGTCTCTATACGGATGTGTCTGTAAATCTGTAAAATGAGATTTCTCTATGTGGATGTTTTAAAAAATCTACTATAATGAGATTACTGAAAGTATACATCAGGGCCCTTTTTATCTGTAAGGAGAGTAAGAACCAAACAGATATTCCATGTGAACGTTCACGTTGATGGCTCCTGACCTTGGGATAGTCCTTAAGCTTAGCATTCATCAACCTTGAAATGATTACCAGTAGCTACTTAGAGAACATCTACAGCCCTATTTTTTAAAAGTGATCTTCCCAATATGTCTAAACAGAAGGGAAAAATCTAACTCTATTGTATATTTCTCATGTTATGAGAAATACTGAGATATGATATGTCATATAAAATATGAGACATGTATATAACTCTAACATATTTCACAAGGTCCTCCTTCCTTAATGTTAATCTGGCCCAGTTTCTATATTTATGGAGTGGATACAAATTATTTTTTTATCTTTGATTCCTTATGAATCCTCCAGCAATACTCTAAGATCTGGCAGGAATTCTGTTTCTCTTTTTACATTCTCCGTTGTTCCACTTATAACAAATAAGCCCCCTGCAGACTAGTGGCAAGTCTGAAAGCTTCTGTGCTCTTGTCAAGGGGGGAGGATGGAAATGCCATTACAGAAATTCCATAGCCTGGCTCCATTCTGTCACCTGTCATGTGGAACCATAGCCTTCTCTACCTGCCTGCCACTTGGTTACCATAGTGATTAGGCCAAAGCAGTGCATCAGTTCTGAAGTCCGCACAGGCTAAGCATGGGATCTATCAAGCCGGACTGCTTGTTTCAGAACTGTTTATTTCAAGTCGAGAATTACTCAAAATTTAAACATCATGAGACAATACTCTACACAGGTCAAACCAAGCACGGATAATTCTGTTACCACTCTAGGTTGTAAAGTGACAGCTGGTAGCTTTCGTGACCGGCATAATAACGTTAGCCTGGCTGGAACATCTCCAGTGCCAGGCTTAGATATCCCCAAGCATTGGCCAGACAATGAGACTAAGCAAAATCTTTTGAGAGTCTTAAAATGTGATTGCTGAAAGGTCAAGTTAGCAATTTTCCATTTTAATATTCAAAACCAGTAGTGAAAGTGGGGATGCTGATACCATATCTAGACTAAAGGCAATCAGCCAAAGACCTTTTGAAATCTTAGGCTGATAAAGTAATTCAGGGGAGTTTTTACAGTTCACAAGGCTGCCACATATGCCTTGGAAAAGAAATCTTAGCTGAATACCTAAATCCCTACTCTGCCACTAACATGCTGAGAGACACTGGTCAAGGGACAGCCTCTTTGTGCTTCAGGTCCTTCATCTGTAAAATGAGAGATTTGGAAGAACAGTCTTTAATATTTCAACCAGCTCTGAAATTCTCTCATTCTATGAGACAAAATTATAAGATAACGAGGCTGAGATTTAATTATCATGTGCGGAAGGCATTACATTGCTTTATGTGGCACATTATTGACTGATCCATTTAACGCAAGCCATGGCTCCTTTCACTAGGCTGATCAAGAAACCCTCTTCAATCTCTCTGTTTGCTCTAGGATCTTGTTATGACACCTCAGAAACACTGTCTTAGGCAATCTGCAAAGAAGAGAGTTGAAAACATCCTTCCACTGCACGCTTCATTAAACTGCTCCACAGGCATGCCATCGCGCGACACTTTCAAGCATCTGTAGCTTTTAGGAAGCATGGGATGAGTTAAAAAAAGGTCAGCATACAAAATAACAATTGTCCTCAATTTTCTATGGCACTTTTTTACTGTTTTTTTCCCTCATGGCATTTAAAATTTATGTTAAACACAGACAGATTTAATTGAGATAAGTTTCTGATCAAGAAAAAGAGGCAGCCAGCTACTCTAGAAAATCATTTGGAAGAGACTAAGAAGGACAAGAGGAGGGAGAGACCAAACATGCAGAGAGGAACGGCTATTCAGAGGGAGCTTACGGATCAAAGGCTGCCAGCAGGAAGTTAAGCAGGAGGCTGATGGACTGTTCCACCTGGATTTGGTGAGTGGTTGGCATCCGTTTGTTGAGCTGGTAGAAAATGGTGGAAAGCACAGCCTCCAAGCGGGCCACACTGAGTTCTATGTTAGGGTCCAGGTTGTTCAGAGCATTTTCCCGCAACGCTTCTATGACGTTCCAAATGTCCACCAGGTGCACTACATACAATTAAAGCAGAGTGAACACATCAGCCCAAAATGCAGGGAAAGGTAAACTCATTATTTTACACGTACCATCTGTCCTATTTTGTCAAGGCACCTCAAAGTCCTCAATATGAGTTCAACTCTTGTAGGGGTTGACATAAGTAAATGTACATAGACAGTGCATGATCTCAAAGACTTGATGTACCGTGTATAATACAAGAAAATTATTTCCTGAAAACCACAGTAGATAGTTACTTCTAATCTTCAGCGTGACCCTTGAAATGCAGCTACTATCTTTACGTTACATATGAGAAACTGAGGACCAGGGAAGTTAACTGACAAATGCAAAGGTCCAAGGCCAGTCAGTGGCAAAACTGGTATTCAAATCCACGTCTATCCACGTCATTTTCAAAAAACGCTGAAATAAAAACTGTTGACATACAACATCGTGTATGTGTAACTTCAAGGTATACAACATATTGATTTGATAGATTTATATACTGCAATGTGATTACCACCCTAGCATTAGCTAACACATCATGTCCCAGAATTATAATTTCTTTTTTTGTGGTGAGAACATTTAAGATCTAGTTTCTTAGCAACTTTGAAGTATATGGCACTTGTGATTAAAATTAACAAGTCTCTCTGGCTTTAAAGCATTTTCCCACTGTACACACCGACCCCTTGAAAGAAAGACATAAAACCAGCACTTAAATTCTAGCATTCGAAAAGATATCAAACCTGCGTTTATTTAAAATATTTTAATTTATTTATATATTTTTCATAGTATAAGGTTTGAAATAAAAAAAGAAAAAGTTAAGGAACGTGGGAAGACAGGCAGGGGAAAAAGGAAAAGTTATCAGCAGAATTAAGTCACGGATCACTTATTTAACCTGGTCAAGAACAGCTTCTTGGCTACACTATTGACTAACTCATAGAACTTAAGTCATGGTTATTTTCACTAGTGTCAAGAATTCCATTTCTATTTCTTCCCTGGTCATGCTCAAGCCTTGTTATAACACCCCAGAAAGCATTGCCACAATCAGGACAGTGATCGTCTCCATCCCAAAGGTTTCCTCTGGTTCCTTTTAATCCAGCCCACTCCTCACCCCAGGCAACCACAGATATACTTTCCAAAATGGTTTTCCAGGATTCTAGATAGCTGGAATCATGCGGTACGTACTTTTATTTTGTCTGGATCCTTCTACTTGGTATAATTACTTTGAGAGTCATCCGCGTTGTTGCATGTATTAATAGTTTGTTCCTTAATATTGTTGAATAGAATTCTGTTCGTGGATAGATCACAATTTGGTTTTCAACTCACCTGTTGATAGACACTTGAGTTGTTTCAGTTTGGGGTTATTATGAATGAAGTTGCTATGAACAGCCACGTACAAATGTTTGTATAGACATAAGCTCCATTTCTCTTGGTAAATACTTGGAAATGAAATGGGCTAGGTTGTATGGTTGGTATATGTTGAATGTTTGAGAAACTCCCCAGGTGTGTTCCAATATAGTTGTGGTATTTCACATCTACATCAACAACGTATGAGAATTCCAGTGTCCCCACAACTTCGCCATATTTAAGGTTCACTTTTCATCATGCTTTTGCTCTTGAAACTAAATATGTTGTCTTTCTCAATGAAATACACACTTAGGTTTCAGTTCCTGAAAAATGTGCACTCCACGTATGCGTTTCTACTTACTTGTAAGTTTTAGTTTCCTGCTTCTTTACTCATTTCTGACACTATATTAAAAAAACACTAACATGTATTGAACTTCTGGACTTGGGAGTCCAAATGAGCACTGGACTTGAAGTCCAAAGACCGAGGTCTAAATATGGCCCTTCTACTTCAAGTGCATGCCCTCATAGCCTTGAAGACATAGAGCTTCATTGTCCCCATCTACAGAGTGAGGACAGTGTTCTTTACATGGGAAAAATCATGAAGTCAAAAGTGGTAATGCCTGACACACAGGACAATATGTTGCACTTGAACAAAGGTACAATGTGAATCATGTAAAACTAAAAAAAAAACCAGAATAAAACAACTTTCCAGCATATCTCTTATTTGGGACAGAAGAATACAAATCACTTTCTAACTGAAATACTTACATACCTATTAGATTTGGATAAATTCAGACTTATGGGATTCCAAATTTATAACCTTCTCTGTATGTCCTACAAGGAAATTATTTGTATTTCTTAATGCTATTTATCCAATTTTTCAAGTCAGTATCCAAGGTACTTCCAGGTAGACGGCATCTATAAGTTTTTGTTTGTTTGTTTGTTTGTTTGTCTAATTAACTTCTTGAGGAATTAAATTAATTTCTGCAGGAACTGGGTTCCTATAGTTATTCCCTTTATGTTTGATGTACAGATCCTCTGGATCTAGTCCTTGGGGATACGTCTGGGTGCAGGATGCA
This sequence comes from Panthera tigris, assembly GCF_018350195.1. Classification (NCBI taxonomy): domain Eukaryota; kingdom Metazoa; phylum Chordata; class Mammalia; order Carnivora; family Felidae; genus Panthera; species Panthera tigris. The sequence continues at coordinate 55,933,494 of NC_056671.1, read as the reverse complement.
AAGATGTTATTCCTGCCTCAAGGAACTAACGGGTGGGGATTTGGACATGACTCACAATTACACAGATAATCAGAAATGATGACCTATTGTGGTGGACAGGGTGCTACATACAAAATGGGATTATGAGATGGTCGTGAAGGGCCCAGAGGAATAAGATAAGGCTGGAGGAGTACTGTGGCTACGGCAAATCTTTTGGCCTTTACACTAAAAGTATGAAGACACAGGTGTTAAATAGAGTGACACACTCAGAAATGCAGCTGAAAACTATCATTTCGGACAGTAAGGGCAAAAAGCAGTGGAGGTGGACAGGCATGCATGGGGGAAGTGGCTGGAGCCTGTTACCGTCATCCCAGCAGAGATGATGGTCTTTTTGCGTAGGGATGGCGGTACACAGAAAACTGTAATCATGCACACTATAATACTTATTTTCCAAGAGTGGCAAAAGACAGATTTTGCAGTCACAAAGATTGAAGTTTCACCCCTGGCTCTACTAATAATTATAAAACTGTGGGCAAGTTACTCCTCCTCTATATACTTTACTGTTTCCTTTCTAGAAATGAGGAGAATACCATCCAGAGACAGTTATAGCGAGGAGAAAAGAGAAAATGTATACACGGGTGCTGGTCACAGAGCTTGGCACATAGATGATAACTTGATAACTACTAGTGTTAAGATAATTAAACACCTTCTGATCTATAGCCATGCTACGCCATTATCAACTTACAAGGTCTGTGAATCCAAACTCAACTTTCAGCCCAGTGCCCCCAAATTCGATAAGTTAATTAACATGTAATTTTGAGCATATATCGTGTTGGCCATGCAAAAGAAGGCCAAACTACATCTCAGCCCCAAAGACAGATAATATTTAGTTTAACTGTCGTTACGTTCTCAGTTAGTGGAGTTTGAATCGGTTTTACCGTGTTTGATAATTAGAGACGTGGTGAGGAAGGCCCTCTTTCATAAAGACTTATCAGAAATTTTATTCCATTGGTAACTGCTTTGGGAGGTGCAGATTACAGTGCAGAATAGTGCAGGTTCCTGGATGGTAGGTTGGGTTTCGACTGGCTTCTCCTATCGACTATCCATGTGACCTTGAGCAAATCACTTAATGTCCTTAAGTTTCAGTTTCCACATATGTAAGATGGGGACAACAAGAGTTGCTCCACTGCAGGGTTATTGGGGGGATCAAATGAGACAATCCATAGAAAGCACTTAACTCAGTGCTCAGTGCATAGAAGTATTTAATATCTATTAATTATTATTAAAAGGTATCACAAGCCTTCTGCTTAATGAAGTAGGAGCACTAAGAAATGTGCTAAGTTTAGAGTCATAAGGAAGCTATTAGGAAGTCTGTTTTAAAAGTCTGACAGTTGTATAAAGATGTTTACTCTTGAGCCATCAAAATCACTTTGGATTTGGACATTTAGGTTTTGCAGTGATGAGTGAATACCACTAGATGGCACTGTGCACACTTTGCTAAATAGCCATCAAGCTTTAACTGTCCTTCACAGAGCACCTGCTATTAAGCACAGATGAGACGAAGTGGGGTTTCCTCATCTATAAAACTGCATCCATTTTATACTAATATACTAGATAAGGCAACAGTTTGTATAATAAAATTATTTGGTTAACATTAACCATATCAAAAATAAACGTGTTCTTAACGGTAGTATTTAGTACTTCATAGAATCTTAAAAATAATATTGTTAATTTTGGACATTATTAATACCTAAAAGTTTGTATTCATAAATAAATGGAAATATACAAAGCTTCAGCAGTTTGTTTTAAATTCAGGCAATCTTAAGTAGAAAAGGGCTTGGTCCGAGGCAGGGGTGTGGGGGGAAGTGTTTGTATGTGGCTAGAGAGGAGTTTGCTTTCTCAAGTGATGTTTCTTATCTGTTTGCTGATGTTACACTATTTTTTTTTTTAGGAAATGAACTTTTTTTTAAACACTTATTTATTTTTTGAGAGACAGAGAGCATAAGCAGGGGAGGGGCAGAGAGAGAGAGGCAGTCACAGAATCTGAAGCAGGCTCCAGGCTCTGAGTGGTCAGCACACAGCCCAATGCCGGGCTCGAACTCACTAGCCATGAGATCATGACCTGAGCTGAAGTTGGAGGCCTAACTGACCGAGCCACCCAGGCACCCCAGAAAAGAACTCTTTAGCTCACTGTTAGCAATGACTTAAATCCAAGTATCTCTGGGAAAAGTGCAAAAATACCAAACTCATTTGTATCTAGGTAGAAATGACTGATGTCATAAACTTTATTAGAAGTAGGAGAATCATATAAATAGGGGAAAAGATGGAAGAGAGTGTACAGAAAGTGTAGGAATATAAAAAAAAAAACCAACTTTAGGATGTAGTCTGTTTCATTATTTAGTCCAGGGCTGGCCTTACCTGGACCACATCACAGAGATTGGGTCCAGGTCAGTGAATCTAAGCACGGCACTTTTTTTTTTTTTTTTTTTTTAAAGCATGTAGCGATCTCAAAATTCCCAAGCCCACATTATACCACTTACTGATTTCAAAATTTAGGAAGGTGGGAAAAGCGGTTCCTAAAGCTCTCCAGGTGATTCTGATAATCACAGATTTAGAAACCTTTAGGCGGCTTTCAAAGGGCTTCCAGCTGGGGAAGGTCAACAAACAATCATAGCCACTTAACTCCGGTCCTTTTGGTGTAGTGGCTTTTAACAATGGCTGCACACTGGAATCACCTACAAGGTTGTAAAATAGCTCCCTGGTGCTGCCTCAGCTGGTCCAGGACCATACTTGGAGTCACAAGGCATTAGGCTTATTAGAAATGCAGAATCTTAGGCCCCCACCCCAGAACCAGAAACTGCATTTTAACATCCCCAGGCAGTTTAAGTATGACAGGCATGCTGACAGTCAGTGGTTCTCTGTCCTTTGGCATTAAGACAGCCTGCTACGTTCTCATAGGTTGTGAAGTGTGTTACAAGGAGCTGATAACTATAAGTTAACTTATGCAGTTTAAGAATGATTTATGGGGTGCCTGGGTGGCTCAGTCACTTGAATGTCTGGGTCTTGATTTTGGCTCAGGTCATGATCCCAGGGTCGTGGGATAGAGCCCCGTGTTGGGCACTGCGCTGAGCATGGAGCCTGCTTGGGATTCTCTCTCTCCGTCCACCCCTCTCCCTGGTTCACACACACACACACACACACACACACACACACACACACACAAACACACACACACACAATCTCTCTCTCTCTCTCTCTCTCTCTCTCTCTCAAAAAAGAATGATTTATATAATCATGTATATATACATTGTTTTAGAGGGGGTGTGATTCACTTCTATAAGAAGGTCACTCATTGCATCATGATGTGCTTTCTTGCCTGGGAGAAAAGTAAATTGCAGTTATGCTGGGAATTGATATAACCTGTTGATATACCACTGGGGATACATATATATACACACACACACACACACACACACACCCTCTAGTGTGTAGACAGGGGTGTGTATGTGTGTATGTGTACGCTCATGCACATACCCTCTCAACCCCCACCCACCTTACTTAAAGTGACGGTAACTGTTGTCTGAGGCTTTGTTAGGATTCGGTTTCCAATCTCTGAGACAAGCAGGTGCAAGCAGGGAGAATTCTGATGTTGACTTACTCATCAAACGCCATCGCAAAGGGGGTAGGTTCTTTCTCCTGAAACCAATTCTTCCCTCCCCAGATCTAAGTTTCCTGACTTTCAGGAAAATTCCCCAGCAGGAATTTCCCATTGTGACCACTCTGTAGATTAGGAGAACCGAGTTCAGGTGCTTTTTCCGATTAGGTTATACTGCAGGTTTGAAGTGTCGAACTGTGTTCATTCACATAGTGGATTATTAAAATATGTTTGTAGGCTTATAGGAGAATTCATTATGGAGATCCATTCACTTAGTTTTCCAATAAAATTCTGATGCCCTTAGCACTAAGAGGAGCACACACGGAAGCATTGAGTTTTTCCTAGGACAGCTCTCACATGCCAAGTCTCAGTATTCGAAATGCCAACTAGATTTAAGTAAGAATGCTTTCAAGGAGCCTCCCATGTGGGTCAGACTGCCACATGGGCAGGGTGTGAGGAGGTGGAGAGAAGAACATGTCCCCTTGTGAGTGTCAGGAACAACTTCAGGTTCCTCTTCAAACTCATTGTCTCGGCCAGGCGAAAACCAGCCTTCTATCTTAGCCTTCCATTAGAGAGACTAACAACTTCATTCATAAGTATTTATTCAGCCCTTATTATGTTTCAGTATTCTTCTGCGTTCTAGAATTAGAGTCAAGAAGACAGGCAGGTCCCTGAGCACACAGAACTTACAGGTGGTGGAGAACAGAGGGACCCAGCAAGGAACATGGTGTAGGCAACAACTATCTAGTTTCTCTTACAGAGAAAAATGGGCTTAGAGATCGTGGACTTGGATTCAAGTGTTTCTTCATGCACAACAGGAATAATAATATCAAACTTTCTTATAGGTGTTCTGGGGCACAACAGAAATTACATGGAAAAGAGTAAACTCTGAAGCACCATCTACAGTTTAGGCATTATTCTTATTTTTGAGAGAAAACAGGCATTAACATTTACTTTCATAATCCGATAAAACTATAACCTCCCAAGTCTTTCAATTCTTTGCTCCACTTTGTCAGTGATAAAGATGTTTGTCCCTTAATATAAGATTTCTTCTATAATTTCAGGTTTGTTTTTCTCTTTTTTTAAATGTTTTCTTTATTTTTGAGAGAGAGAGAGAGAGAGAGAGTGCTAGTGGGAGAAAGGCAGAGAAAGAGGGAGACACAGAATCTAAAGCAGGCTCCAGGCTCTGAACTGTCAGCGCAGAGCCCAATGTGGGGCTCAAACTCCTGAGCCGTGAGATCATGACTTGAGCGGAAGTTGGACACTTAACTGAGCCACCCAGGTGCCCCTCAGGTTTGTTTTCCTCTTAACGGGTGTGATGATAGAAATCTGTAAGAGACTGTACCAGAGTGATGACTAGTTTAGTTGACTTCCAGATCAACTACTCATCTTGAAATTCAGAAAGCCTCAGCTCATGAGAAGAAAAGAGTATGTCAACGTGTCACTAACTTATCATACATCTATTGCACATACAGGCATTAACATACAGAGGGAGACGGCCATATGCTTATACATCCAGAGCTGGGAAAGGAAGCAAGAAATGAGATTCCATCACATTTTGAAAAGAAATGAAATCCAACCAGTAATTTTAAAGATTCTACGATACATTATGCTTGATGTTAGAGGGGACTAAACAAAATATGAGAGCCTGGGATTGTAATTCCCACGGGCAGAGACATGTTCAGATGGCCTAACCGAACATCAGGATGAGACACTCTGTCATCAAAGGGCCACATCCATAGAACAGATTAAAAAACAAAACAAAACAAAACAAAACACTACTGGAGTTCAAAATACAGTGATGCTATGCAGGCTGGAAACTTTGGAAAGGTGTAGAGGAGGAAGAGGTAGGGCTCGAGTTGGTTTCTGAATCACAGCAGGATCTGACACATAAAGATGAGTTGGGGAGGATACTCCGGGAAGAAGATGATCTAGTGACTGAGAGCAGAGAACAATGAAGGAAGAAGGCGCAACCAGGTCTTGCACTGACCTGACTGGGCCAGTAGAGTTTACATGCTGAGTGTACTGGGAAGCAGGGTCTGTCACTTTGTAACCTTTCCTATTGTTCATTATTTGACACTTGTCTAATTTTTCAGTGAGCAAACAGATCGAGAATTTGCATCCCGTGAAGTTTCATACTAAGTTTCATTTTCAAAATACCTAATGTGAGCTAATTCCCATCCCTGTCTACAGCCAACCAGTCCAGTGGTGAAAATCAGAAGTGCTCTTTGGAGCAGCGAGTGCGTCTCGAACTGTGGCCCCCGATTCCACAGGTCTGGAGTTTGGCCAGGGTATCCCCAGGTTTTGGCTGTTCCTTAGGTGATTTTGAAGAGCAAGGATGTTTGGACCACTGCAAGGGAGCATGACTTAACGAGACAAGAGACAGGAAGAAGAGGAAATGGATGTCTTGAGCCAGGGGAATTCATATAAAAGGTATCACAAGAATCCCGGGAAAATTGTGGTCAAGAAAGCCTTGTGCAAATTAGCCGGTCGTTAAGATTTTCTCAAATAAATAATTTATTTTTATGTCCTACCAGGTCTTTGATCATGACAAAATAGTGTTTAAAAAGCTAGTAGGGAAGAGAAATTCAGTTCAGTTGCATGCTTTGCCAGGGTCGACAAATGCATTTTCAGGTGATTACACTGAAGATATTAGCCACCTTGACCAAACATGGAGTTGGGAAAGAAAATGTTAATAAAAGACAAGTTTTGTATTTGATTTCCATTCATGAGCCATGAGCTGCATCTTTCTAAAATACGAATCTGAACAGCATTTGAGTAGCTCACCAAATTATTTTATGCTTCCAAAGTCAACATCTTCCTTGCTCCCACGGTATACCTTTATCACCAAGATGGTACTCTTTGCTAAGGATCCTTGGAGAGAATCATCATAGCTTACAAAGATCGCATTTTAGTTTTACTTTTAGTTTCCTGGGGAAGGTGCATGATAGAACAGAAAGGGCTTCAAGAAAAGGCCTACAACATATTTTTGGTGTAAAATCAGATAGGATATCATGCCAATCCTCAAAGGCCCTGGGAGTACATCTACTGCCTATTAGGAAAAAGTATTCAGTTTTTCCTTAAATTGTGTTTGTAGACCAGCATCATTATTCAAAATGAGGTATAATAATTGTTGGCTCAATAGCTGTCATACTGTAAATTAAATTTAACTAAATTCAATTGAGCAAGCATTTATTAAGCCTATTATTTTCCAAAGTATTGTACCAATGATTGTAAAAATAATAAGAGAAAGTAAATGAAAAGAAAGATCTGAACAATAACTAATTTCTCACTGCCAGCGTTTAACTTTGTTCGGAATATATTTAATAACTTTAGAAGCAGGAAGATTTAGTATCTTATCTCCTTTCTGGGTAGTCATTTTAGCCTTCACTACACGGTTTGTTTCTTTGATGTCCCTTTAGCATTCCCTACATTGTAGTGCCCTAGTTTGGGCTTTTACTGCCTTCTACTTAGATTTTTACAGTAAGACTTAGTCATCGCCAGTGTATGCCCTTTTCCATCTGCCCTACGAAATGGTATAAGTCCCAGCTCTGGCTGTGCCAGTCTCCATTGCTTATCGAGTAAAATCCAAGCTTCTAAGCTTGAAAACCAATGTTTGAACTCCAGTCTCCCAATCTTTAACCTCATTTCCTACTCATTTCCAGCTTTTTCCAAGAGTCTTATGACCCAGACATGTTGGGCTTCTTATAATTCCAGAATGTGCCATTGGCTTTCTTGCACTGGCTTTATACTCTTCATCAGGTGCACTCTTCATTTGGCTGTCTTTCAAAGCATTACATACATGTGTGCCCGAGGAGGCCCCAATACCTTTATGTGGAACTATGCTCTCCCATTTGTTGCTCCTGGATAACGTCATATATCAGATCATTCACGACACTAAATTTCCCACAGTTATTAATGGACAGGCTGTTCCCTCCACTTTTTAAAAATATTTATTTATTTATTTTAAAAGAGAGAGAGAGGGAGAGCAAGAATTCCAAGCAGGCTCCACGCTGTCAGACACAAGCCCTGATGCAGGGCTTGAACTTACGAACTGGGAGATCATGACCTGAGCTGAAATCAAGAGTCGGACGCTCAATTGACTGAGCCGCCCAGGTGTCCATCTCCACCTTTTTTTGATAAGCCTTTGACTGAACTTTGGAAGAGAGGAGGGTCTCTGAAATGATGAACTAAATTTTATGGTTAGGGTCATGTATGCTTTTGGGGGAAAGGATCTGTGGCTTTCATCAATTCTCCCAAAGATACATGAGGAGAAAAGTTTAAGAACCACAGCACTAAATTATACTAACTTGAAGACATGTACTCTGTCTTGTTCATCTTTGTATTCCTCAGAGCTACTTGCATAATGCCTTGTTCAAACTGGGTGCTCACTAATGCTTAGTGAATGGAATGGGGTAGAGTGTCTACTCCGTTTGCCAGACCCTACATATAACCTCTAGAAGCTTTCCCTTTACTGCAGCATGTCAGGAAAGCTCAATGAGACCCATTGAGCATGACTTCGCACAGGACTTTCATTATTCCTTACACACTATGACTTGAACAGATGGCCAGAATCTCAGATGCCAGAGGCCACGTTTCAAGAGAAAGAGCATCCACAAGGCTGGCAACCATGAGGAACAGTCTTCTTCTTTATAGCTCTCAGTTGCTCTCAGTGACCCTGCATCATGTGCCAATGCGGCCATGATGAACACTAACAAAGTGCACAGGGACACAGAAGAGCAGGTAAGGGGCAATCGGCAGGGAAGTGTCACTTTTTTCTGCACTCACTCTGTACCATTTAAGTATATAATTAATTGTCTTTGTGCAATAGGAGTAAAAAATGGGACAGAAATTGAAAATGCATTCGATTCACCCATTCAGAAAATAGTTATGATTCAGTTTCCTAGTGCTTGGAAAATTGTCTGGGAGATACGTTAGCATTTGGGGTGAAGAGATCTCTAGATGGCTAATCAGCAGTACAGATTGTCTGCAGGTATCTTGAATGAAATTAACATGAGAAATGTATCCTTTTAAATTTTTTATTTAATTTTATTTTTTAAAAATATTTTAATGTTTATTTATTTATTTATTTTTAAAGGTTTTTTTTTTTTAATGTTTATTTGTTTTTGAGAGAGAGACAGAGACGGAGTGCAAGCAGGGGAGGAGCAGAGAGAGAGAGAGAGAGAGAGAGAGAGAGACAGAGACACACAGAATCCAAAGCAGGCTCCAGGCTCCAAGCTGTGAGCACAAAGCCCAATGCAGGGCTTGAACTCATGAACCACGAGATCACAATCTGAGCCAAGGTCAGATGCTTAACCGACTGAGCCACGCAGGCACCCCTAATGTTTATTTACTTTTGAGAGAGAGAGAGAGAAAGAGATTGGGAGGGGCAGAGAGAGAGGGAGACAGGATCTGAAGCAGGCTCTAGGCTCTGAACTGTCAGCACAGAGACTGACGTGGGGCTCGAAATGATGGACTGCGAGATCATGACTTGAGCCAAAGGCGGACGCTTAACCGACTGAGCCACCCAAGTGCCCTGAGAAATGCATCTTTTGAAAAAAAATCTTTAAAAGGCATAAAACACTAATGAGGAAATGTCCAACACAGAAAACCAAGATACACAGGAGGCAATGTTTCAGACCCCTCTCTTGTATCTTTTCAAAACCTTGGCTCACCTCTTCTCCAGCCCCTGCAGAAGGAACCATCATGGCACAGACTTTGATCAGCTCAGGGCAGCTGCAACCAGACAGCACCTGGCCTCAGGCCCTTGCTCCATACCTTCAATGGAACACCTGGAACCTGCCTAGCACTCACACAAGTGTAACCCAGAAGCATGGGGGTATTAACACTTGTAGGCCCCCCTTGACCAATGCAGGACAGAGCAGCTAGATTAGTACTTCCTCCTTGTGTCCCCTGGCTGGAGAGTTCTGCGGCCTTTCAAAAGGTTCCTTAGAAATTCCTGCATTGTCTATTGGCTTTCTTCCCTCGTTCCACTTCTGCTCTGGAATGGCAAATGAGCAGGCTTCCACAGAAGCCTTGTTGTGGAGTCTGCTTTCCGGAAAACACGGGCTAATGCGCTGATTCTAGCCAAGTCCCTATAACTGGTTGAACCCTTTCAGAAAATAAATGAGAAGAAAATGGTGATTCTGACCATGTTCAAAAACAGATTCTGATTCTGTGTGGTCAACATAACTTTTTGTCCACTTACCCTTTCCCACAATATGACATCACTTTCTTATTCAGCAGTGTTGGATTTGGGAATTAAAATGTATTATACTTGATCTTACAGTGAGGTTTATTATTCTTGAGAAACTAAGCTGCTCAGGGCTGATGCATTATTAGCTTTGTAGCAGGTTCAGTGGTCCATATACTTGACCAACATTGCAGGACAGGCTCTCTGTTTACCATGGCATTTGGCTAATACTTGGAAGTTAGAAGCTGAGTTCTCAGATGATTTTACCTGGTGTTTATTCAGGGGAATCCACCTAACATCTCTTATGCTATGCTCTCCTCATCCGGAATGAACAGAACCTTACCGTTCCTGATTAAAAAGGAGGTGAAGTGGAATTCGTAGCCCAACACCATGAATGATCAAAAATAGCTAGACAATTTATTTCAAGAGCTACAGATATACTTGATTTCTTTAACCACCACACTTATAAGTAATTTTTTTTCCCTCAGAAAATGACAGTTTGCTCAGGGGGCTGACAGGCTAGATATAAGCTTACATAGCCAAGTTTTACAGCATATCTACTATTTGATACTCACAAAATCTGAAGATTTCTAAAAAATAGACCATATCATTAGATTCTAAACTTGAGGTTCTTCTAATACTCTTCTAATACTAATTTATACACTAAGGAATATTATCATACTTCCCCCCCCATGGTCTAGAATAATGCTTGGCATGCAGTACACCTCAGTCCACATTTGTTGGGTGAGTAAATAAATGAGTGACTGCTGGTAACACCAACAAAATGTGAACACAACCTCCTTGGTTTAGTTGTCATGGATCACAGGTGCGGTTATGTGGGAGTGGCCACTATTCTATCCTTGTCCTCCTGACTGTCTTTGGTTTCATCTTAGTGTTTACCAGAGCCCCCAAGGTCCTGGGAGCCAGGCTGTGGGACAGCACCCTCTGGGGGGCCCTTCATTGCTCACTGGCTCTGGGCTGATCCAGTAGGTGCCCATGAACACAGCTTGGCAGACCATAAGGGAAGGCCATTACTTGCTGGATGGGCCTGGGAAGCTTGAAAGGCATTCCTGTGCGCGCATCACTCTTTCCCAATGGGCTGGGGCATTTAAAGATAAGGTTCTTTCCTAAACTGCTAGTGCAAAAGTGTTCGGTTGTCCTGATTTCCTGGTATAATGCAGAAGCAGCAGAAAGGGAAGAAGCTGCTTTAATTAGACCCATATCACATGCACCAGAACCTTAAAGGCATAGCTTTGTGTCTACCAGAAGTGTGCTCTAGTTAAGAGGAAATGACTTTGCCATAGGTCCAGGGTGCCGGGAAAGAAGCTGGGTCTTCATCCAGGGTGCCTGGAAAGGGGCAGGTTCCTCCGTGCAGGGTGCCTGGAGAGGGGCTGGTTCTCCACTGCCATATCACACAGGCATCTTGAATGGTCTTATGTTCTGCTGTCCCCACCAGCTTCGCCCCAGGGAACTTTTAGGAATGTAGTATTCTAGCGCAATGTCCTTCTCTTTATTCTAAACAAGTGTCTAGAAAGAATTTCATCAAGAATGAAAATATGTATCAAAATCACTTGGAACACAGATCATTATGCTCCAAGGTTTTGCCATCTGCCACTTGTTTCCCTAATTGAACATTCCTGCTCTTCCTTGTGACTCTTTGACAGGAAAGAGTCCTATCTCTCGCCTTCAGACATACCTCTTTTGGGATCTGTTCCTATTGCTTGAGATTTTACTTTGAACTTTGGTTTTTCACCCAAGGCTGTCTATGTCATTACCTGGAAAGCAGAAAAGTCCATGATCTTGGGCAGTGTGGTAGGCAGAACCCTAAGATGCCCCCTTCCTCTTCATACCTCCCTGGACAAGATTCCTGGTCCTCAGTGTTGATATACCTTCTCCATTGTTTAAGCAAATGCTAATTCAGGTACTGCTGTGAAGGGATTTTGAAGATGTAATTAAGGTCTCAAATCAGTTGACCTTAAGATAGGGAGATCTTCTGGGTGAGCCTGACCTAATCACTTGAGTCTTTTATTTTTTTATTATTATTTTTAATGGTTATTTTTGAGAGAGAGAGAGAGAGAGAGAGAGAGAGAGACAGAGAGAGAGAGATGAGATCGTGTGATCTGGGCATAGAGAGAGAGAGAGACACAGGATCTGAAAGAGGCTCTGTGTTGTCAGTGCAGAGCCCGAAGCGGGGCTCAAACTCATGAACCAGGAGATCAACACCTGAACTGAAATCAAGAGTCGGACGCTTAATGGACTGAGCCACTCAGGCGCACCCATAAGTCTTGTAAAAGAGGAGCGTCTTCTCTGGCTGATCCCAGAGGAGGAAGTCAGAGAGACCCACTCTACCTAGCATTGAAGTAGAAGCAAACATCTATGGAGCCACGTGGCAGGGAAGGCAGGCGGCTTGTAGCCTGCTGGGAATGGTCCCCAGCTGACTGTCCACAGGAGTGGAGACCTCAATCCTTCAACCATAAGGAAATGAATTCTGCCAATAGCCAGTTCACTCAGAAGAGAGCCACAGACCCTGTGAGACCCTAGGCTGTGTTTGATTTCTGACCTACGGAAAGTGGAAAGAGTAAGATAATAAATGTGTGTTGTATTAAGTTGCTAAGTATGGGGTAATTTGTTATGTAATGATAGAAAACTGGTACAGGCCACCAAAATCCCACATACTTAAGAATATGGCAGGGAGGAAGAATATGCTAGCACACCCAATCAAAGAAAAACAAATGGGGTATTAGTATTTATTTCTAAAAACATATGTAAAGCCTACTCCTGAAGCATAAGACTAGTCAGTTGGCTGGTGAAAAGTGAATCTAGTGAAGCATACTCATTCACTCATAGAAGAATATTTATTCAGGACACACCACATATATAGCACTCACATGGGTTAATTTCACAAATGCAAACTGGTGTCTGCATTTTTGTTGTTGTTGTTGTTGTTGTTCTAGAAACCCTGAAAGAAATTTAGAGCTATTAAAGGCAAAGCATGTGTTCTAACTTTAAATTATAACCAGATGAAGAATACTTATAAAAATGTTTCTTTTATTAGAGGGAAGACATTTGAGAAGCTCTGAAAGCTCAGATACTAATATATACCTTTCCTCTTTCCCTTTTAAGCGAAACTTTAATTAAATTTTAGCTGATATGAGTGACAAAAGGAAAATTCAGACTGTGACCAGAAGAACTAAAGGAAAGTGCCTCCGTACTTTTGTTTCTACTATTAAACAGGAGGGATTTGAGATTTCTGATTTATTTCTCTCATTCTCTTTTATTGTTCATGAACTTAAGGCTGCGTTCCATTGACTCCAAAGTAATTTCTGAAAAATGATCTGCTGACATTACAGGGTATCTGGATCATTAACCATGTCAGCGCTGACCGAGGAAATAATGTTCTGGCAGAAAATAGTTATTTGTTTAAAACAAAGGCTGAGAATGTTGCCATTTCACACATCCTTATGCCTACATGGCATATAGGGTATATATTTTTGTGGAAAGTTCTTAGGAAACCCAGAAGTTAAAGAGAAGGCTGTTGATTAGAAAGCAGTATTAGGAATAGTATGCATATTCTCCATTCAGTCCTATTCCTCCTAGAAAATAAGATTGCCAACTTGCTGCCACCTAATTTTTAGGGGTACAAATTCCTTTGTTCCATTAGGGAATGTGCTAGTCATGGCACAGGGAGGGAGGGTATGACAGTGTGCAAAGATGAAGGGTAAGGGAAAGAAGCTGACTTAAAAATAGATCCCATGGAGGAAAGTGGAAGGAATAAAGAATCTTCTGCTTGAAAAAAGAAAAGATAGGGCACCTGGGTGGCTCAGTCAGTTAAGTGTCCAGCTCTTGGTTTTGGCTCAGGTCATGATCTCATGGTTTGTGAGTTTGAGCCCTGCATTGGGCTCTGTGCTAGCGTGGAGCCTGCTTAGGATTCTCTCTCTCTCCCTTTCTCTCTGCCCCTCCCCTGCTCACGCTGTCTCTGTCTCTCTCAAAAATAAATAAACTTGAAAAAGGAGAAAAAGAAAACAGAAAAGATGGCTTCTCACAATTTTTGTTTTCTTTTTGATGGTTTTTTTTTGAGACACACACACACACAGCCACGCACACACACACACACACACACAGCACGAGCAGTAGAGGGGCAGAGAGAGAGGGAGACACAGACTCTGAAGCAAGCTCCAGGCTCTGAGCTGTCAGCACAGAGCCCGATGTGGGGCTTGAACTCATCAACTGTGAGATTATGATCTGAGCCAAAGTCGGCTGCTCAACCGACTGAGTCACCCAGGTGCCCCACAATTTTTCTTTTATAACAGAGGTTGGTAAATATCTTTTGTGTGTGTGTGGACAATGGGGCACTACTGTATTACACAGTAATATTATGTAGATTTTACGATGGCATATATATAATAAGAGAAAAATTTATACAATGATGAAATTAAAAATATAATAATGGAGTGTGATTTTTTTTTAATGCTTGTCTGCCAATGAGAAGACTGGAATTTTTGTGGGGAGGGATAACATTTTGCTTAACAGGGATTATAAGTAGCATTCCCTATTCTAAAATTATTAAAAATATTCATCTGTAAAAACTCCTATTTCACAGTCTATACAAAAGTTAGGGCTGCATTTAGTGCACAGGCTACAGTTTTCTAGCCTTTTATAATGGAGGCTTTTTAGAATCCTGGGAACCAGTTATTCTCAGCATCCATCAGGAATTGTATTAAAGGGAATGAACATGAATGGTGGTGATAGGAATCAGTGCTCTATATGGGAAACCATAAAGAGAGTAGGCAAGGGCTGTGGGGACAGAAATACAGGGAATTAACTAACCCTTCTGATAGCTGAAATCAGATAGAAAACAAATCTCTTAAAAGTCTATATCCAGACAATGTTTTTTTGTAGGCGATGACTTTACAAGTGTCAGTTTTTATGTTTTTCACCTCTATTATGTAGCTTGTAAGTTTAGTTTTGTTAATATACAAAATCAATTTTACCTGTAAATAAGGTCTGGACTGAAAAATAACCTGTTCTCCATTAAAGTCCATTGATTTCTACGAAGTAAATGCTATGTAAGAATTTCCAATAAAGCAATGTACTTACAAACACACTACCTGGACTTTTTGTTCTTATTGCTTTCATTGTAGAGTAAAACTGCATTACAAACTACAATTATTTATGGTGGATTATGTTTTATTGCAGACAAAAATGACCTTCCTCTAAGGGGGGTAGGTTCAACATTGACTGATATTATGTCACATAAGCATCAGGTCCTGGTTATCTTAAAAAGAAGGCTCTACCTTTAAGATAAAACAGACTCAGCTGCATTAGCATTTTGCAAGCCCCTCAAGATCACGACTGTTATATTTATTGTCAGGAAGGAAAACTCAGCAAACACATATTGTATGTGCATGTAACGCTTCTGCTCAAGGTGGAAATGATTTTATAAAGCAGCTTCATTTAGCATCCAAAACCTGCTCATTTCTCTTCCTTAAGCCTTAGTTTTGTATAGTTTGTATAGAACGTAATTTTTTCCTCATCTTAAAATAGATGAAGTTTGTCAGGCATAACACTTCCCTGTGTAATGTCCACTAACTCTTTAAGAATCAGGCTAGATGTCTCCCTCTGCAGGGAACTCCTCTTACTGGCCCTCACACCCAGGTAGGGCACTGCTTCCCTGGTGCTCCCACAACACTGCACACATATCCCTACCATTACACTTCCACACTGCGTTAGGAGTCTGTTTAAAATTCCATCCACCCAGTTAGACTTGGGGCAACTTTAAGGCAGAGAGCGTGTCTTACTCACCTTGCTTCATCCCGGGCACCTAAGCATGGTGCTGAACACACAGGAGGAGCTCGTTATAAGCTTTCTAAATTAAAAGGTAAATGAATGGGTGCACTGAGAGTCAACTGGGCAGGTATGAAAGTTCTATTTCCACCCAGGGATGGACTAGCACTGTTTTCCCCGAGATCAATGTGACAATGACATGATGCTGGATGCAGGATAAGGATGAAGACCAGAAAAGAATAGGAAGAGGAAAAGGAGATGCCCCAGGAATGAGAAAGGGCCATGACCTGAGAGCAGCAGGAAAGCAATGTCACCCCGGGGTGGCAGGAGCCAGTTAGGGCCTTTGTGATGTTGGCTGCAGGGGTGGTTGTCAAATCACTGATTCTTTTTTTCTTCTCTCTCTCCCTCCCTCCCATCCCCCTCTCCCTCCCTCCTTCCCTCCCCCACCTTCCTTCCTTCCTTCCTCCCTTCCTTCCTTCTTTCCTTCCTTCTCTTTATTACTTACTTTTTCGTTCACCTCTATGATTTTGTAATACCTTTTTGCAATTTCCCGTCTCTGCTGAAAGACCTGAGGAAACTCTGCTTGGCAAAGCTCTGAGGACAGAATTCTTGTCCCTGCTCCTTCTCCTCACCCTTCTATTTTAAGGACCATTGAGTGGTAATGAGGAAATCACGTGGGAGGATTCTATCACTTTTTCATTGCCGAAAACATGGAGATTTTTCCTTGTGTTTTAATATGGGTGGTGGGGTTGGGGAGGTGGGGGGAGAAAAGCTTTTCTTTAATGTGAGCCTCTTCCTTGTCCTCAAAAGACCTTTTATAGACTCATCAGTGCCCAGGGCTGCAAGGGCATCCACAAATTCCTTCCTCCATCTGTAGTGTGCAGTGTTCTTCTCATTGCCTCTCCACTTTTTTTTTTTTATTGGTTTAGCTTCCTGAAAGGAGTCAAACATGTCTTCGATATTTTGCTGATCTGTTTTTACTTCTTTGTCATCCTGCCCCAAACTTCAGCCCCGTGTCCAGCCACTGAGGCTGAGGAATAAGCTGTAGGCAAGCAACTTGAAGACCAAATACACATTGCCCACGCCATTAGTAACGATTTGCTGTAAGCCAGGAAGCCTGGGGCTGGGGCTGGCCTGCCCAGGGCCCCCAAGAAACACCTGCTGGAGACTCGGGGAGGGTAGAGGTGTGGAAACGGCTGGTTTCTACGTTCAATGTTCGTAATCCCTGGGCCACTTATTCAAAACTGTGTATGTACTCAGGGGAACATTATGGTTTTCATATTTCTAATCCATTCAATACTAATTAGAAAATAAGAACAGTTATTAATTTTTATAGCAGACAGTTTACAAAAAGAAAAGAGTAAGTTAATGTACAGGAAATATGAGGCCATTTTTCTCTCCAACAGAAAATGGATGGGGTGTGATATGATGGAAGCGACGGTGCAGCAGAAGATGTAAAGGGCTCGCTGTGATTAGTGATCTAGCTGGCCGCTGACATTTTAAAATTTGGCAAAAAGATGAAGCAAGTCCCTTTGTTTCTTAAAATGTTACTGCCTCTTCTCTTCCTGTTGTCTGATGTAGGCAAATGTAGTCAATACTCTGAAACAAAGTGCTAATTTTGTAGCTTCACAAAGAAAATTCTATGTGTTCCAGGAGCTTGTAAACATTCTCCTATACTTGCAAAGGACACACAAATACAAAGAGGACTTCATATTCGATATTTTATAAAGTTCTTGGAAGCCATTTTGATGGCACAGCATCGACACTACCAAGGCTACGGAAGAGAAGAAAAATATCCACCCAGATTTAAACCATTCCAAGGACAGGAAGTTGGACCCATCTAGAGGCTTATCCATTTCAATACTTCAGCAGTTAAGAGCAATTCAGCCTTCAGAATTACTTACGAATAGTCTCTCTACCTTCTGCGTATCACAGTACTCTTTTTATTGTTGTGTAAACATATTTTTTTTATCAACACTTAGGAGAAAAACAGTTTTAATAAACTATAACAAATGTAAACGGTAGGATTCATGAGGGTAATTAGTCCAAACAACTGGCATACTTACAGTTGCATTTCTTCTGCACAAACCTAAGCTTGCATGCTGTTCTGTAGGTGGAGAGTCGGATACGGTCCAGATCTTGAGCCCCTGGTGGGGGGGAGAAACGTACACATATGGTATGCCATGTGTGTGGAAAGGGATTTATAATATTTACAAAGAAAGCAACTGCAGATATAACCCATTCACTTCATTTGATTTTCACTTTTATTAGAACACAAACACGACTTTAAGACTTGAAAAGGTCTGGCCTCACACCCCTCAAATACTAGGGGAAAAGAACACAAGTATCCAACACGGGAGATGAGGTTGTCAACCATGTTTGTGGGCCAAGGAACACAGCCTCAGCCCTGCGGTGTCTGCCGCTTCTGAGAACAATCTAGTCAAGCTGTGACTTAACCAGCAAGATGACAGCACTATCATCCAATAACCATTTTAGATGCGCGGTGATTGGTCATCAGAATACGGCTGTGAGGTGAGTACTTGCTGAAAGCTGGGCCTCTTTGCTGTGTGACTAATTGCTTTTAGAAACCTCAGTTTTCTCATCTGGAAGATGGGGGTGATGATACTACTACTAATTATTTTACAGAATTATGAGGATACATGAGTGACTATAATTAAGCACAGAGGGCACTGCCTGGCACGTAGTTCGAGCTGTGTAAGTATTCATTAGTATTACTAGGGTCTATCCTGCAAACCTGCCTGTCAACCTCACAGGAGACTTTCTAAAAACAACCACTACTCTTTTTTATACCGGAGCTTCCATTTCCTCTCTAACATGAAAGTACGTGTTCCCCATATTCTTCAACTACTTCCCTCATTCTACTCTTCCTCTCAAGAATCCAGCATGGTTTCTGATGCTCACAGCACCAGGTCTGAATGTTCTGCTCAGAATCCAAGCTCTTCCCATGCCACCTACCCAACGGTATTTCCCACCACCCTCTACCCAGGACCTCTGCCCGGCTTGGGCGAGTCTCCACACAATGCCCTGCAGATGGGCTCTTTGTCCCATTCACACCAGAGATCCTGGTGATCCTCCCACCCTTCTCTGAATGGGCTCATCTCTAGACTGTGTCTAAGACAAAGCAGACTTTCAACAAATGTCTGTTCTTTTCTGCTTCTCAATATTTGGCATTCGTTAAGCCCTGTTTATGGTTCATAACAGATATAAAGGCAGAGAGCTATTTTTGACATATATTGAACTTCACCAGTAAAAGTGCTACATGAATGCTTCAAAATATAATAGGGCAGCAAGTAAATGAGCTGGCCTAGAAGTAATTATATTGGGAGGCCAATTAAGTGCTTTTCTAATCAAACTCGGGATGAATTAGCATGTGTCCTGCACTGAGAGCATCAACATTCCCTTGATTCAAACTGATCTCTTTAGATTCATTCACAAATGATACCAATACTCCTATTGCTTTATAGTTTTATGAGGCAGATCATTAAACATTCATTCTTATGAGAGTTTATTACTTGACAAACAGGCTCATTGATACTGAGTTCCTGAAGAACCAAAGAGAGAGGGCTTAACCCTCACCCAGTGCAGGAATTCTCCTAAACGGAGAATGTTCTCCGTTTAGGGACAGGTAGACAATGGCCATAGAAGATTATTTCCAATGACAGGAATGATTATCACTTGTGAAAATAAATGAGCTTTAGAGTCAGTAAACCTTAATCTGTCATTTCCCAGTTATGTGAACTTTGACAAGTTTTTACTTGGTCTCTGATTTCTTCATGTATATGGAGATAACAGCATCAGCTTTACCAGCTGGTAACCTCTGAAGCTTGTATATAGTGAGCACCTACTAGCAGGTGGGACTCCTAAAAAGGTTTCCTGTACATTTCCTTAGCAACAATAAGTGATAGAAATTTCTTTTTTATATTTGAGCTTTAATTTGCCTCCTCATAAGTTCAATCCACTTGATGTGATTTCCCTTCTGGAGACACAGAAGCTTTGCTTCTAGCCACTTGATAATTTATTTCTCACACATTGGGAAGCACCTTGATTAGCATCTTCCTTACCATCTGAAGGCTATGTAGAAAAGCCCCTGCCGTTGAGGAGTGGGGGGGGGGGGGACATAACCTCTTGACCTTTTGACATTGGAGTGGTTCAACTCCATAACCATTGCAAGCACAATGCCTATCACAGAGTGAGGCCTACAATAGGGCTTCAATACGTGGATGTTGCTATCATTATTCTCTATTATCATCAGACAGTTTTGAGACCTTCATCCATTCTGGTCCTTCTGCTCTATGGATGGCTCATATCTCATTGAAGTGAGATATACAAAATTAACCCAAATTTGCCTCCTCTGTATAGAATATATAGAAAGCAATCATGACCAGTTTTGATAGGGACAATTATGAATGCAATTAATTTTTTTTTTATTTTACAGAGAGAGAGAGAGAGAAAATGGGAGAGGGGGCAGAAGGAGGGAGAGACAGACAGACAGAGAGAGAGAGAATTTTAAGCAGGCTCCATGCTCAACACGGAGCCTGATGTTGGGCTCGATCCCAAGACCTCGGGTTCATGACCTGAGCCAAAATCAAGAGCTGGGACGCTCAACTGACTGAGCCACCCAGGCACCCCACGAATGCAATTTTAAAAAATAAATGGCTCGTTCCTCTAGTTCTTTTCATTAAAAAGCTGAAACACATCATATGTATTTACATATGATCACATCTTTTCTATTTTCTACTTAAATGCTTATTTGGAGGCTGAAGATAGGACTTCATGTTTATCTGGTTAGTTTCTTTTAATTTTTATCTCATGCTTGTAATTGTTCTGATAGTTTTAAAAATTTTGATTTTGCCACTGGCATTTCCAAGGGCCTTCCCAGTTTTGTGTCCTCTGTAAATCTGAGAGGCTCATTTAGAAACTTAATTCTCTAGGGTTCTGGATAACCAGAGACAGACAGACTATCAGAAATACCTGAACACTAAATCTGCCTTTTCCCCTGATGAGGATGTACTTTTACTGATGCTGAGCTTGGCTCAACAGTCAAGAGAGTCTCAATATCTGAAAATAATCCTTTAAAAGAAGACATTAGGGACATAGATTAGTTGCGTGAGTTCTTTAAGAATAATGATAATCCGCAGGTATAAAAGAGCTGTGATGCAGCAGACAATTAAATGTCTTAGTTCCAGCAAAACTTTATCCTCTGAGGACAGAAATACTAGCTCCTCTGCATCTCCCTCTCATAGAGGCTCTAGGGGCAATTTGGCAAAGGTGCACCTCTCCTACATGTAGTATTGATGATGCTTAGGGATGGGAGTGCACTGACTGTTCTCCCCTGCCCTATCATGATGTGGACTTAACTGACCCTCTTTTTGTTCAAGAATCAGGAAGGGGTCTGAGGGTCTCTTGATGTTTCCTATTTGTGTAAGTTCCTCCTGGCTGAAGTTCAAAGGGGATGCACCTTGCACAGACCATGTAAGTGGCAACCACAGGATCCATCTGGATTCTGGGACCCAAAAATGCTGAGCTGAGACATGCTGCACAGGCTCTTGCTCTGCTTATCCCCCTTATTTAAAATATTTATTTGTCCCACCCCCAATAAACCAGAAACTTAATTCAGTTTTACATGGGTAGTCTCTTCTTGAAAGTCTATAAGTTTGTAGTTTGCCTTGGGAGTAGTTGCAGGTCTTCTGTGTCCAAGTTATTGGTTAAAACCAAGCACCTGAAGAGGGCCACACATAGACTCTTCTAGTATGCTACTAGAGGCTGCCTTCCAAGTTGATTGACCCATTGCTTATTCCTGCAGATATGGTCACAACACCACCTATAAATCAACCTAATTGTATGGCAAACTGACTCACATCTCCAACACATGCACAACATAAGAGACTTTGTCAGTATCTTGTTGAATTAAGGTTCATTTTTATGCTATAGTGTTTTCCTGAGCTAGCAGTCTAGGAGCCTTATTAAAAAGGGAAATTAGCTGACTTAATTCCTTTATAAAAAAGATAGAATTTGAATAAATGCATAAAGAAGTCAATAGAGCAATCCTTGTTCTTAGCATGTTGAAATGTCTAGGATTAGCACTATATTTTTTCCATGACCTGAAAATGAATCCATCTTATCATAAAACCTACAAGTTCATACCCTAGACTCTCAGGAATCCATATTCTTCCTTCTTAATAAAAAATGAGTATAGCATTTCCCTATTTTTAATTTTTTTGCAATGGTCTCATTATTTCTGAAAAAAATGGATGATTATTTTTCCCTGTATTATTGTATCACTGGGATATAATTCTTTAAAACATGCAGATTCAACTCATTTAAATAATACCTTAGATTTGCTTCATAATTATACAGAAGGGACTGGGGCTAAATAATTAAGGGCAGAGATGAATATTACTGTCTCCACTTCTTTATATATTTGAAACTTTTCATAATGAACATTTAAAGCTAACCCACTTAAGGCAATTTGATGCTCTTGTATCTTGTCTTCCAATCTCTCATATCCACGTCATACTTGGAAGAAAGTGATAAAGACAAAAACAAAGATGCAGTTAAGAAATTCTGATTGATCACACTGTTATCTCCTACAAATCCTGTTTTTCCTTTATTTTGTTCTTCCTTTCAAGATTTTTCTCTGCTCTTCCTCCCTGTCCTTCCTTTCCTCCTTCTCTCCCTCTCTTCCTTCCTCCTACCTCTTACATTCTTTCCCTCCATTCGTCCATCTATCTATGTATCCAACCAACCAACCAACCAACCTGTCTTACCTACTTCTTGGCTTTAGTTTTATTACATTCTAATAATTTTTAAAATTTTTGTAATTTTTTTTTGAGAGACAGACACAGTGTGAGTGGGGGAAGGGCAGAGAGTGAGGGAGACAGAATCTGAAGCAGACTCTAGGCTCTGAGCTGTCGGCAAGAGCCCGACGTGGGGCTTGAACCCATGAACCATGAGATCATGACCTGAGCTGAAGTCTGACACTTAATCGACTGAACCACCCAGGTGCCCCTAGTTTTATTACATTCTAAAGAGTTTCACACAATTAAAGTATATCTTGCCTTTCATGTTTTGATAGCTCATTATAAAGCCTTTTATAAAGTCATTAAGATGATTAAATATCTCATTCATTTTTCAAATTTGCTCAACAAATATTTACAGAATAAAGATGAAGCCTATGAAGATTCCATGTCTGAACTCTTCCATGCTTGCTGATTGTGTGTGTGTGTGTGTGTGTGTGTGTGTGTGTGTGTGTTGTGTGTATGTGAAGTAGAGAGAGAGTGAGAGAGAGGTAAAGGAGTTAGGGGGTCAAGGATAATGGTCAAATTTCTCTCTTAGGACACTTAGTGGGGGTGGGGAGGCCCTCTCTGAGCCAAGGTACAAACAGGAGGCATAGGTTTGCAGGTGCGTGAATGAAGAGTTCAGTTTTGGGCTTACATGGATTGAGATGCTTGTGGATGTCCAAGTGGAGATATCAGTGGCAGTTGGAGATACAGATATGGAACTCCTGACTATGGAATACATTCTCAGAATTACCAACTAACATAAAATGTAGCAATTTGTCTTAACTGGGCCAAGACTGGGAATATTCTTCTAAGAGAAGACTCTGCATACAGCCATGGGCACTGTTAGTGGAATAAATGGTGAGCCCACCTCAAGCTGTTTCATTAGTAGAAGACTTGACAGTGAGGAAGCAAGGCTGGAGGGATGCTGACTTTATATGCTGACTATTCTGGATAAGGTGGTTCAGGAGAACATGGATGTGGTTTTGAAGGACTCCTTGAAACTTGGGAGCCATGACAATAAAGGTGAAGCCTTGAGAGAAAGTAAAATTGTATATGGAGGGAATTGTTCAAGAACAAAGCTTTGGTATGATCTGGCTTCAGGGTGTCTGGGATCTGCTAAGAGACAGAAAAAGAGAACGGCAGTGGTCAAAAACAGCAGGAGACCAGACTTGGGTGGTGACATCAGAGAGTATTTCCAGGATGGTGACCCATGGTATTAACATCTTAAAGAGGCTGAAGAGCAAGAGAAATGAAGAAGCAAGTGGAAATAGTCCCTGTACCCACCATGGCCTATAGTGGGGTGTGTGTGTGGTGGGCTCACAGCAGTGGGCTCATTCGTGTCGTTGTTTTCAATTTTTGAAATCAATTTTCCTAAAAGTCACAGTGTGCATTGCAAAACCATGCTGTAGGTTCCATTCCCATTAGCCACGTGCTGACTTGTAGTCCACTTCCTGAAGAACTATCTGCCTTTGAAGGATTCGGGTGTTTTCCAAGTACCTACACTTGCCTCCCTTTGATTTTCCATCCCTCCTCTGTGCAGAGGCCAGTGGTATCATTGTGATTTCTCCTCAGGCCCTTCCTTATCCTGTTAGATAGCCTTCCTTATTCTGAAGGAATGTCTTCCAATCACTCTCCTCTGATTAAAACCTACCTATCCTGTGCCCTGTAGGCTTTTAAACCAACATTTATTCAGCATCTAAAGAGAATGGATTTGAAGGTAGAGGTCTATGGTTTACCTTCCTTAAGCTACCTTAGGAAGCATTCACAACAATGACTGACAAGTTCATAAGTAAGTGTCATATAAGGCCGAGTGATGTCCTCTGAGAGCAGAAAAACAGAGAAGGTGATTTAATTCCAAGAACAATTTATTCTGCTAAAAGCCAATCTGATAAACTTATTTGAGCTGATAAACTTATTTGATGGCTGAAAAGCCAAGGTGAGGATGACATTTACATTTAACTAGTCTTTTTTAGTTTTAATCTAAGGTACCAAATAAACTGATAATTAGGGCATTATAGTGAAGGGAATTTTTGGTTAAGGGCAACCTGTCTAGAATTTCTTTAATCGAAGTTGGTGGCCACAGAGTTAGTGTTTCGTTTTGCTTTTTTTTTTTTTTTTCTAATACAAGGCTAGTCTTTTTTTGCTTATATGTGAGTCCACGCTATCCTTAATTTCATTTCTTTGCCATTTCTTTTTGCTTCTGAGGCCTGTGGTTATGAGCTCAGAGTAGATGTTTAATGCATACGTGCTGTAATCACCTGAATTTGCCTAAATTTCTTACCAGTTGTTTTATCAATTATTGTTCTCTGTTCGCTATGTCCTTTGTTCTTTGGCCTTTGTAAGGCTAAGATGCCTTAACATTTCCCTGAGCCTGACTAAATTTCAGACAGACAGGCTTCTTCCTGACTCTAAGCCCCTGAGCTCCTTTTCTCAGAGCATTTACTTTAGAAAACTTTTCATTGTAAATTCTCTGTCTGCCCCTTTGAGAAGTAATCTCCTAGCCTCTCGACAGTTTTACATCCCAGAAATACCTTTCTTAAGGACCTGGGAACCAAACCTTTGAAATGTAATCATTGGAGCAGATCTCCCAGTCTCTGTGGAGGGTAGAAGCTTAACTTCCTAATTGGGACAACTGGCAAACACAACTGATCACCTTCCCCACGAATAATCTTTAGGACTTTAGCAGTATCTCGCTACTAGCTCACTCTGGCATTTAAAAACCCTCCTGCCTTCCAGGGAGTTGAGTTCAATCTCCCTTCTCTCGTGTAATAGTCTTGACTGCATTGCAATAGTCTTGAATTAAGTCTTCCCTGCCTTAACACCTTCACATGCAATTTTTCTTTGGCATTTGTAATTTCCGAAACAAAAATCGCTTTGGCACTTTCTTTTGCTGTTTAAGAAATAATTATTTCTAGAAAATACTCAGCTGACCAGATTTACAATTTCCTCCTTCTTTTTTAGCTCCCTCACAGATTCTTGGAGGAACTTACTTTCCAAGGCCTGAGGTCAGTCTTCCCTGTTAATAGCTTCCTTGTCGTTTTTTGCAGTCCCTCAGAGAGAGTTGCTGGGGTAACCCATATTATTTTTCAACTATTTCACACATTCTCAGTGAGATCACCTTTCTCTTTTGTATGACCATCTACCTATCGAAATCAATTCTTCCCTTTGAAATCAGCCAGTTGTCTTATCTGGCAGAATCTTGCTGTGGACATGTCCTACTTAGTGTTGATCTAAATATAATGCTCACGAATGCCTTGTTAAGGTCAGATATGTTTACCTGTTTTTGGCCAACATCTGAGTCTATTATTTAGCACACTCCAGGAAAAAAGATACATCTTTGTGTGGCTTGCTTAACAATTCTGATCACTAATCAGGAGAACTCATAAAATGATTTAAGGGGTGCCTGGGTGTCTCAGTCAGTGAAGCACCTGACTCTTGGTTTTGGCTCAGGTCATGCATTGAGCTCTGCGCTGACAGTGAGGAGTCTGCTTGGCGTTCTCTTTCTCCCTTTCTCTCTCTCTGTCCGTGCCCCACTCACACTGTCTCTCTCAAAATAAATAAATAAACTTAAAAAATAAAAAAAAAGATTTAATAAAGTACACGATGCATGACAACCTTGAGAAGTTTCTATGAAAAGATAAAGTTACAATTTGGGAATGAATGCACAGTTTTCCTGTCTCACTTGAAAAACTTAGAGCTTTTCTGTTTCTGTGGCTGCAAAACTTATGTACATCATCCTTTGATTCAGACAACTTTAACACGGAAGACATTTGTGACATATGTATTTTTGCCAGGAATTGCCCCAGGTAGAATTGCCCCAGGAGGAACTGTGACAGCGGACTTAAACTCACATGAGTATTTACAGAAGCATCAAATAAGCACATTTTTAGAATTCTTGCAGTGTGTCGGCTGGTACATCTTTAATGTAACAAGGATAAATTCAAAGCTTTCCTCCAAGGCTTTACCGGTTCGTTATGTTAAATGTTAATATAGTTTTCTTTTTCTGACAAACCACTGGCCCATAACATATGTGGCTCCTGACTTTCAGTCTAAGACTCTATGGTATGGAAGGACACCTGCGTTGCTTTGCATTTTGTGTAGATGGGCAGCAATAATTAGGTTCCTTCCTCTGTTAGATTTGCATCAACAAAGGTCACAACTCCAGGTGACTGGCCATGCCAGAAGTGAATATACAGGACCAAACTTGGCCTAGGAAATTGGAAGGTCATGGCTGCTATTCTCTCAGGCACTTCAGACGTGTCTCTGAAAGTGGAAAAAAGCAAGGAGCATGATTGAGATTTCTCACATCAATTTTAATTTTCTTTCCTTTTTGTTAGTTCTGATGCGGTCTCGGTGCCTCCAGATTATTGGGAAATGATAAAGGAAAATATGAATCTTATTATCTGGGACTTTCCTTTATCTGCTCCCGACCCTCATTCTTGCCAAATCAGTTCCAATCTTCAGTGGAAACCTAATTTTGTCTAGAGCCTTCTCAGAGAGAAAGGCTTACAACTCATGTCTGCTCATCCTTATTCCCTGTGCAGGGAAGGAGAGATAAAAAGACAATAAGGGAACTGTACTTTTTTCTTTATAAAATTTAATTTGAGGTGGGTGCCCCCACCATGTCAAGTTCTCTTTTTTCCAACATGGACATGTGCTATCATATTGCAGTTAAGACATTCAATAATTCGTTTCACGAATTATATCTCGTGCCTACAATATGCCAGACGGTGTGATAATGAGGGGGCATGAACACAGACTTTAAAATTTTGTGGACTGTATTAATGCCAACACTAAATAGTGGTTATCACGTGTCTGTGTGTGGGTATACACGCGTTTGGCTCAACGAAACTTTTTCCTTCATAGAAAATATACACTCCAGTAATACATTATGATGATTCACTGACTAGTTTAACTCTTACCTGATAGGAAGCAAAAGTGCCTAAATGTACATTTTATACAAAGAATTTAGGGTTTTAAGGACAAGCACAAATGCCATAAGGATTAAATGGTTATTCCCAGTCTTTCTGTGAGGATTCAATGGAAACTACGTGGTGTTCCTTAAAAATCCCATACTTACTCATCTCTGCAAACAGCTGTCTTCTTTCTGCCATGGTATTTCCTCTTTTCCCACTATCTTCAATCATTCTATGAGACAAAATGGTTATAATGTTATTACCCTCCTGCTAATGAGGCAAACAACCATTTCTATGTAAACACACTTGCTGTAGTTATGCCACACACACCAACTATTTAAAACTGTGTATTTAAAAAGTATAGCTTTACTTTCACTAATTTAAATTGCCACACATATCTTTCCATACACAATGTTGTTGTAATTGTTGGAGGGGTATAAAATTTTTTACTTTCTAACATAAAAATAACCACAATAGCAGATGACCTTGTGCAAAACTGAATACAACCATCTGCCATCTGTTACGTGACTCATTTCACATATAGTTTCTCTTTCAGTTTTGGGAATCCCTACAAAGAATATAGAACAGATATTATGGATTCCATTCGACAAATGATGAGATTGAGAGTCTCAAAGTGAATGGCGTAGACATTTGGACTCCAGACCAGTTTGCCTTCCGCCATATTCTGCAGGAGGTTGTCCCCATGCACCTCAAATCTCAGTTGACAAGGAGGTCCTTTTCCAAATATTGATCTCTCATTTGAGTGTTTGGAACCTGCAACAGTTTTTCTGTACGTAAAAATTTCATGCGAGGTGGTTAGGTTCACTTCTCTCTACTTAACCATAGCACTGTCTGCAGTAACCATTTAAAAAGTACTAGGAAAATGCCAACAGTTAAGGCACACAATAAAAAAATATTTAAAAATTAAAATTTGACTTGAGGAAAAAGAAGATAATGAGAAAAGTTAATGGAAATGTTGTTTAGCCCAATAGACTTTAGAGGACTTTGGGCTAAATAGTAAAGGTTTTATAGGTTGGTGGAGTTGATTTTTTATTATACTGAAACTTAAAAACTAAAGTTTCCTCTCTCATACACTCAATGCATATACACATATACCAACATGTTTTGATTCTCAGGCATGGTAAACAGAAGGCACAGCTGATCTTTTTGCCTCCCTTTAATGGACCCTGCTCTTTCTCTGTCTATGCTATTTTTTGGTCTGGATTTCTCTCTCCCTGTGCCTAGCTAATCTGCAATAACCCATCAGTTCTTGGTTTAGGTGGGTCTTCCTCTGAAATTCTTCCTAACTCTCTATGATTGGCTGGGTTTGGTGCCTTTCCTCTGAACCTCCACAGCCTGCTTGCTATCCCTTTTTTTCTCAATGCTGAAAATTCACTTGATAAATCTTTATTGAGTGCCTTCTATACTTCAGGAATCACATTAAGTTCTGGGTATACAGTGATCAAGTCAGACAGAGTTCCTGCCCCTCAAGTGTTTATACTCTAGTGGGGGGCGGGGATACAAAAGCATAGAAGCAATGAAACCACAAAGAAGTAATTATAGGCATAGAAGTGGATAGATAGGTGAGTGTGAGAGCCACTGACTACCGGAGGGTAAATTTAACAGAACCAGGTTGTAGAAGATGGCTCAAAAGATAATGGGGCTGTGCACAAATAACTCA
This sequence comes from Panthera tigris, assembly GCF_018350195.1. Taxonomy (NCBI): domain Eukaryota; kingdom Metazoa; phylum Chordata; class Mammalia; order Carnivora; family Felidae; genus Panthera; species Panthera tigris. Next base: position 55,904,483 of record NC_056671.1, on the reverse strand, counting down.
CCTGAGGGTAAAAGAAAATATTAGTGGTGACAACCAAAGTGATGTCAGTCAAACTGGTCAAACAGCCTCACCAGCTGTTTCTATGATGGAAGGGTTATTTGCCTACTGCCAGGAAGGGAAAGAAGGACATGGAACAGCCTTGGTTTACAGAGTTAAGGGAGGAGCGTGCTCCCATTCATGATGGGTGATGATGTAACCTGGGTCTGGCCTAAATAATAATTGGAAAAGAGTGGAGTTATTAATGAAGTGTCTTCAATTTGGTAAAAATTCACTGCTGAACACAGTCAGGTACTTTCTTTTTATGATTTTAAATATGCAAGTATGGTGGATATATAGAGATCTGGGGAAAGACACACCCTTCCTGATTCATATAACCCCATCTCCTTTACTCCAGAGGAAGTGGGTAGATAATAATCTTACACTCACAAAATAGTCTGGATACAGTTTCCAATCTTTATTTCAAGAGCTTAGAAGCAGAACCAGAGCAATAGAGAGACAGGGGATAGAACCAACGATACGTTCCTGCATCTGTCTGTATGTTGAAATGAGATGAAAAGAACCTTTAAAAATAAATCACAAAGAATGGCAGGCTGGAAAGTTCTGATGGAAAATATGGGGGAAAGGAAGACTAGGCACCAAACTCACAGTGCTTACTTCCTGAATCCCGCCATTGGTACTGTTTGCGACATCTCTTTCCTAATTAGCTTTTTGTGTCTCTCTGTAAGGCCTTTGAAGGCAGTAACTTCAAAAATTCTAAATCCTTCACAGTGCTTAGCAAAATCCAACCAGTAAATGATAGGTCCAGTTAGTATTTTTGAAAAAAAAAAAAAAAAGAATGGAACAAAAATAGAGGAAAAACAGTAAGAGCTAAGTTTGCTCTCCATGAAACAGACCTTCACCTATATTTCCCAAAAGCGACTCACAGAAGAGTTCAATTCAGATTACACTGGTTTCAGAAATTATTTGAAATGAGAGAAATTAATTTACATCTATTAGGACCTAGGGCCATACATTTTAAAGCAAAATCTTATCTGAGGAAATAGAAGTTGCAAATAGATGTAGACTACACTGGTGTCACCTTTTGGTCTGTTCATCATCATTCTGTGATTAATTAACTCATAAAAGAACCATCATTAGTTACATAATAGGAATTAATTCTCACTTGGAAGTAAAATGCTTACCCTATGAGGACAAGAAGCAGAAACTCAGTAGTGTGAAATAATGGAAAGTGTGGAATATAATTAAAAATGTAAAAAGAAAGTAACACATCTCTCAATTGACCCCTAAAGTTTCCTGGGAAGCAGCACCATTAGATCAAATTGAGAATACACGCTTCCTACTACCCATTGACCACAGTCATCACGGGAACAAGGGGAGGCCTGCTAGTTTATAGCTTACAGGGATGCCACAGAGGGACTTATGGACAGTCAGCTTATGAATCAAATAGGCAAGGACCACCACCGTGCTCCTTAGTTTCCAATTTAACTCCGATCAGTGGGCCTTGAGATACACAATGCTTGACTTTAGAAAGAAAGAAAAGCAAAACTTTCAGTAGGGGCAAGAGGAGGTGTTTTTACAGAAAGCTATCTTGCTTCGGCAACTGTCAGGAAGCTCGGCTTTTCATGAATTTAGTGTATCAACAGCTGCCCAAAGTCATATGGAGGAGATGGAGGGGAAAAGAACCCATCTGTGACAATACAAATGTCACAAGGTGTGTGGCTCACCAACACGCCTAATTTGGTGAGTTTCTGTTACTCCTTCATGTAGACAAGATGCTTGCAACCTTAGAATTCACCAGATTACATAAATGTCAAAACAGCAAAAGGAACTAACAGGTGATGAATAAGTGATGAGCCCCATTAAGACATTTCCTTTACTAAGGTTCAGTCCCATGAATTATACAGAGTATGTGTTGTTTTCACTTCTGAGAAGCTATCCATTTCATTTACTTAAGAAATATTTATAAGGTAGCTATAATTTGTCAGATACTCTGCTCGTTTCTCAAGATCCAAAGATGAATAAGACATGATCCTCGCTTTTAAGAAGCTCACAGTTTAGAAGGAGAAACATTATTCCAAATGATAATTGTAATTTGGTGTAATATGTAAAATAATGAAAATATGTATTACTAAATATAGTAGTTTATTTCTGGGAAATCTGAAGGAAGCATCCAAGGGTGACTCTGAAACAGAGTTTTAAAGGAAAATCAAGAATTTTCCAGATAGAAATAAGTGGAGAAAGGGTAATCAGAGTTAGAGGCAATCAGGGAAAAAAAAAAACCACAGAGCTTTAACAAGAGTACAGTGTATGAGAACTGGGAATAATTCAGTATTGGTGAGTGCAAGTGTGAGTAGAGATGCCAGGACGGGCAACAGATTAGAAGGTCTATTCTTCATGTCTAGACAGGGCAGGGCTTTCCTGTAGAAGACTGGATGCTACCCAAGGTTAAGTAGGGAACTGATGTGTACACATTTAGATTGTGGCAAGATGAGTCCAGCGTACTGAGCGGAGGAAAGATCAGTTAGGTAGGGGGGCTAAGGAATGGGAGTGCATGATTAAGGGAAGAGTCCAGTTCACCGGATACTTGCGTGATTCGGGAGCAAGGATGTGACGTCTTACGCTCAAGGACTGATTTGAGCGTCAGGGCAGATGCAATGGGGTTTAGTGATTTGCAGTCCACATGAAGAACAGTGGAGGACAGGAGCTCAGCCTTTGCTCTCCCACCCCACTTCACACATTCGAGGAAACAATCTGCAACAGCAATGACTTCACAGAAAGGGAATTCGCCAACTCACCCTCTTCCAGCATTGCCATCAAAAGGGGGCTACAAAACCAGACAGGGAGGGCTCCTGCTCTCTGCCCCTCTTTATGGGGGAGGGATGAAATAACAGTAGAAGAGGTGGGAGCCAGCAAGAAGCAAAGCATAAATCACAATACAGGGCACAGTGTTAGAAGACATGTGAATTACATCTTGGCATCGTGAGAATAAGTTCACATTGAAGTATCACATTCTTGGGTCGCCTCCTTCACGACACTTCTTTAATCCAACATCACCCATACCAAACACACTATTACACATGACAGAAGAAGTTTCAAATGTAAAATCTTAAACTGGTGGTGTCTTACATTTGTATAACTTTCTAAAGATTATAAAATGTTTCTCCCTATAACCTTGTGCGGAGCTTGGGGATATATTATTATTCCCAAGTTACAGCTGAAGAACTTGAGACCCAGGCTGGTAAAAAGTGTTTCCCCAAAACACATTTTTTTTTTCTGGCAGGGGAAGAAAACTAATCCATTTTTTTCTTGCTTTTAAGTTTTAAATCCCTAACCTCGTATGAATTCCAATCACCAGCACTCTTTCTCCAGCTGCCACTGTTCAATACAAATTAAGACTTCCTGACACTGGTAAACTGAAAATAAGTTGATAGAACTTGGGGATTAAGAGGCCAAAAGGAGATGGAGGGGAGAGGTCCACGGCTCTCTCGAACTTCAGGAGAAATTCATGCCTTTGTGTGCTACTCCCTAGCGGAATCCTGCTATTCTAAAACATCGTCATACCGGAAATAATCATGGAGATGGAAATGAATCCCACCATCCAGATTGATGCAAACCCAGACACATATAAATGCACCACGTCACCCACAGGTTCACACTCTCACGTTTTAAATCCACAAAGGCCGATGATGTTTTTAGAAACGTCTGGCTCTGCTTTGTCTCTGCTCCACTAGAGCAAACACTGAAGACGTGCAGACCTTGTGTTTAGTATGACGAGACTGTTTCCCTGCTTTATTTTCCTCTGCTTTGCTCCAGGTGGATGGCAGGAGGGCGCTGGGTTCAGCAATCACCACCCACTGCAATCCCTGAAGTTAATAACTGCAGTGAAGGCCATTTCAAGCTCCTTTCCTCCTCTAATTGATTTATTGGTGGCATATAAATGCCTGTTTCCATTTCTGTTAATGAAAGAGGCCTCTGATAGGACTTTCGCAGATTTACATTCTCGTCCTAATCTTCGGCAATATAATAAAAAAAGTATTCAGAGCTCCTTCCTGAGGCAAAGTATAATTGCACTTGCTTTTACTTCCCAGTCCTTTATCAAGATGAGCCCCTGAAAGTAGGGAAATGCTGTTACTAAAAAAAATGGCCATAATGGGTTTCAGATTTCTTTTACTTTGAATGCCATCTTTTGGAACTTGGTTTTTGTGTTTGCGGGGTGATAGGTATGAGCTCACTATTTTAGTATAAGCACCAGCTGGATGCGTTATCAGGTATTCGATCTCTCTTCAAAATTACCCACTTTCAGAGTTCTCAGCTGTGGCTGCCCATCGCATTAGCCTGGGGACCTTGTAAAAATGCAAATACCCAGACCTACCAAAAATCTGGGGTTGGAGCCCAGTGTTTATGTTTTTAAAAGCACTATAGGTGCTCCTGATACACAGCCAGGTTTGAGCTAGAAATAGCATACCAGTTGAGGGGCGCCTGGGTGGCTCAGTCAGCTGAGTGTCCGACTCTTGGTTTCAGCTCAGGTCAAGATCTCAGGGTTTTGTGAAATCGAGCCCCACATCCGGCTTATGCGCTGACCATATGGAGCCTGCTTGGGATTTTCCCTCTCTCTCTCTGCTCCTCCCCCCTGCTCATGCTCTCTCTCTCAAAATAAATAAATAAATTAAAATAAATAAATAAATAAATAAATAAATAAATAAAATAATGTTATGTTAAATAATGTTAAATAAATAAATAAAAATAATGTTATGCTATTTGCATAGCATTAGGTTGGAGTTCTTACGTTGCTTTGTAATATGTTTCTCCTGTTTGTAAGACTCACTTTAAACTGTACTTTGAGCCCAGGGAGAAGAGAATTAATTCTTTGGGGAATGTAAATATACATGGACATTTACGTACAATGATATGGGTACCTAACGAGGCAAACTTTAAGAAATAGAAGAATGCCATTAAAAAGTAGAGAAAACCATTTTTATTCTGGAAAGAACTACTCTCAGCAGTACTGTCAAGTCAGGAAGGGACCTGCTGTTCTGGGGGAAGCGTGTACCAGACATTTAAGGACATTTGGTTTTGTTTGGTTTTGTTTGCTTTCGTTTGGCTTGGGAAGAGTCTAGGACTCCTGCTCATTAGCAGCCGCGATCACCCGCACCTCCCCCTTCTTATTAGCAAGGGCTTGAAGATTGCGGAGCAAAGCTGGGAGCAACCTGGAAAGCGTAAAGAGGAGCCTTTTGGAAGGATGATGATCAAAATATGAACTCTGTAATGTGGGGATCAAAGTTATTAGGATGCTTCTGAAGGACTGGAGAGCCCCGTCTAGGAGCTCCATTAATAGGACCTCTCTTCATTTAAAAGGACCTCTCCTGGGGTGTCTGGGTGGCTCAGTCAGTTAAGCAGCTGACTTAGGCTCAGGTCACGATCTTGTGGTTCATGAGTTTGAGCCTTGTGTCGGGCTCTCTGATGTCAGTGAGGAGCCCACTTTGGATCCTCTGTCTCCCCTACTCTCATCCCCACTTGGGCACATTCTCTCTCCCTCTCAAAAGTAAATAAACATTAAAAAAGAAAGGACCTCTCCAAAGGGAAAAAGACTATACGAGGGGGGCTGTCTATACTGATGCTTCCAACACTGCATGAGGACCTAAGATTTTTCAGAGAACCACCTTTTTTATTCAATATGATGTGACTTTGAGACAATTGTGTGTGCATGCATGTGTGTGTGTGCGTGTGTGCATCTATATTTCTCAAGAGGTATGTTATGTGTATAGGCCACTTGGTCACGGTGGACCTATGGTTGTCTCTGACCCTGGAGAGAGAGGTTTCTTTGTGCCCCTACTGGGATTGCTGAATTCTTAACTTCTGGGGGATGGGTTTTAGGAAATGACTACCTTCTACTCATTTTGGAACTTCTTGATTCAGTGTAAGATGCCACTGTTCATGAAGACAGGCCCATTTCTTTTTCCTACATATCTAATATATGAAAACAAATCAATGAAAAGTTCCCCCCATAAGTAGAAGACTATTTTTCGTTAATCTTGTAATAGGAAAACCCTATTTTATAACTACATTTTGTGCCCCACTTATTATAGTGAGATTACAGTGTATATATACATAGACACTTATAAAAGTAAAATCTTTTGAAAAACTTTAAGATTGTAATTCCAAATTTTGTTCAAGTGACTGAGTTAACTTCACCATCTCAATAAAGAGGCTCCAAAATGACAGAATGTATTAGCTGATTAAGGAGTGCAATGTTGTCCAGTCCCTAGTTTAAGGTTTAGATCCTTTTAATGATTTGATAAAAGGACCCTTGCCCCACCAAAATGTTATGTATATACACGAATATACAAATAAAGGAATTAATAGTTGCTTATGTGGGCAGGTTTAGAGGAAGAAGGCCAGGAGTTGGTGAGGACCAAAGGTAGCTTTGTTTTATAGGGAGTACCAACTGTTAGTGAAAGGGAGCAGCCAGTCACAGTAGGCGATCTGCAAAGCAACTGCCCAGAGAGAGGGCAAGAAGGCTCGTGGGGGGCCTCTTGAGGTCAGGCAAACAGGAAAGACATCGAGCAGAAGGCAGTGATGGGCTTCTCACGTGGTAGCAGCCTGCACGCCTGGGTGTACACACTTACTATTCGTGTGTCAGGCAGAAACTCGCATCCGACAAACCCAAAGTGCTTTAGGACATTATGGCGTGACTCTTGGTGCTTAAAAGGATTCTAACTCATCTTTGTTTCGAAAGAAATTAAAAACGAGTAGTAGAAAGTTGATAGGGCCCCCCTCATCCAATTCTAATGCGCTAGCGGGGGAAAACTGAAGCACCTACTGACGATGGGTCAGTTGTTATCTGGATTTCTAGGACTCACTTCCAGGAGAAGAACTGGGAGAAGCGAAGTGAGAATAAGAGTAGGACATGGCATTGAGCATGGGGATATAGGCCAGGGAGGCTTGTGTGCTTTAAAATGTCCTTTTTTAGATTTTTTAGGGTTAGGGAGTGCTACCTGTGGAGGAGAGGTAGAAAAGACAGAGTCAGACAAGGAAATTGTTTTCTGCAACAGGACAAGAAAATCAAACTTTCTCTGGGAGAAGAAATGGTAGTAACAAGAATAATTGCCACAACACTACTTAAAACCATTACCATTTCACAAAAAGGCTTGCCCTGTCCCAGCATTATGTAGGTCTTTCCTCATTATGTTCTTAAAAGAACAGCATTGATATTGTTATTCCCCATTTACCGATGTGGACACTGAACTTCAGAGAAACTAAGTCATTGTCCAATTGTCCAAACCAGGTATGTCTGACTCCAGAGCCCACCAGGCTTCTTAAGAAAGACCAAAATGGCATTGTATGAAGTAAGACTCAAGCAAACTTCTCCTTTTTTCCTGGGGATGGTGTTGATGGGACATTCCCACACATACACACACTGAACTAGGCTGAAGCATCACTGAAGACACACATTAGCGGATGCCAAGGGGAGCTGGGCAGCATGGAGTTAAGGGGCTGCTCAATACCATGATTTCGTGAAGGAAACAGACCTACAAGTCATAAAGCTCGTGGGTTTTCTGCATTCCCTTTCATGTCCTTCTACTTCTCCTCTATTCCCTCTTTCTTGGATCCAGCCTCCTCGTCTTGCCCTTTCTTTTCCTTTCCTTAACTCTGTTCCTTTATCCACTTCCTTCATTTCTATGTATCTTAGGGGATCTGACTCAGACCAACAAAGTAGAGAAGGCTGAGAAAGAAAGACCAAGCAAGTATAGTGGGAAAAGAGAAAAAAGAATGTTATATGGCGGGTAAGTTCTGCGGATCTGATGTGCAGCATGGTGACCGTGGTAAGTAATGATGTATTTTAGGCTTGGACTTTGCTGAGAGGGTAAATCTTAAGCTTTCTCATAAAAAAAAAAAAAAAAGTAACTACTTGACATGATGCGTGTGTTAATTAACTTGCTTGTGGGAGTCATTTCAAAATGTACAGGTATATCAAATCATGTTGTACACTTCACATATATTACAGTTTTATTTGTCAATTACACCTCAATAAAGCTGGGGAAATTAAGTTTATGCCCTTAAAATGCAAATTTCCCTGGGAGAATCAGGAAGTTCACCTTAGTGTAATTAATTTGATATCTGGCTGAAACAAACTCACTGAGGACACAGCACTTTTGATTGACCGGGAAAAGGAAATAACAACTCTCGGGTGCTTTCTGGGAAGGTCAGGTTTGAATGATATGCTCCAGAAGCCACATGAGGAAATTGTCTTTTGAGATAAAGATGATGGGAGGGCAAATGGAGGGAGAGGGCTAAGATAGGCAGGTGGGAGGATGTCAGTGTGGCCATTACTATCTTTTTACAGATTCAGAACCAGTAACAAAGTGTGAAAAGAACACAGGGTTCCGATTACAGTCCACGAAGGATGTGAAAAGATGAGAGTGTCTGCTAAATTATTTTTAAACCCCCTTCCTCCTTACTAATTCTTCTGTACGTCGCTCAAAATTTATCTGTGCCAGAACAAATAATTTTTAAAGGTCAAATCTTACATTTAACAAATTTTCAGCCTAGTAAAATTAGTGTCCGTAAAAAGGAGGATGGAGGCCAACCCATAGTTAAATATTAAATAAATTCGTATCATGATATTCTTTCCTTTGTCTCCTCAAATTCTCTCAGTGGAGAATATCTCAGGCTGATACAATATAAAACAGCCCAGAAAATGGCACTGACATTGTAGGGACTCTGATGATTGCTATCCAGTAAAATCACAGCCAAGTATATGGGGTTAATATATGCACATGCCAAAATTAAATAGGCCACAAAGAAAAGAAACAGGCCGACTGGATGAGCTGCCAGAAGTTATGGCTGCAAGATCCCCGGCAGTAAACAATGGCATTCTGCACACCAAGGTCCTTTCCCTGAGACGAAGGCTGACTGGCATGACAGGAGTACAGAATGGAAAGAGAAGAAACAGAGGCAGCCCTTATTTCTTGCCTCTGGGTCTGTTTCTATGAATTATGAGCCTCTTAGTTACGTCCCTTCCTTTGAAGAGAACTTGTCTGAAATTAAGGAATGACTGGAAGAAATCTCTGTTTTTTGAGAGAACCATGGCTCTAAGTTGGTGGCTGCCAAGAATTTTAGTGGGGAGGAATAGCTGGTGGGAAGGCGCCTTCTTTTTCAGTCCTGAATCATGCAGGCCCTCTGGATCATTCTGTTGAGGTAGAGGCATGAATGCCTGGGTTATGTAGCAGGAAGGGACTAGGAGATTCATTCACTGAGAATGATAACAATAATAGTTAACATGTATTAAATGCTTACGATGTGTGGTAGGCTCTGAATTATAAGCATTTCACACGCATTATCCTATGTATTTCTTACCCTAATTCTGAGATAGCTTATATTATACTACCCTGTTTTGTGGAGGAGAAAACCAAGGCTAAAGAGGTAGACAGAATAATGGCCTCCCAAGAATGCACACATCCGAATCTCCAGGATTTGTGATTGTGTTTCCTGACACGGCAAAAAGGACTTTTGCAGATGTGATTACATTAAGCATTTTGAGATGGGGAGAGTATCCTGGCTTAGGTGGGTGGGTCCAATGTAATTATGAGTCCTTCTGAAGGAAAGAGATACGTTGAGAATAGAGGTAGGACCCACAAGCCAAGGAATGTAGGTGGCCCCTGGAAGCTGGAAAAGGAAAGAAAATGAACTCTCCTCTAGAACTTACAGAATGAAAGCAACCTTGCCAATACCCCGATTTTAGCACAGTCAGACCCATGTTGGACTTCTGGGCCTCCAGAACTGAAAGGTAATACATTGGTGTTGTTTTAAACCCCTAAATGTGTGATAATTTGTTACAGCAGCAATAGGACACTCATACAGCTTGAAAGATTAAGGAACTCCCTCCAAATCACATTGCTGGTAGCCACAGAACCAGGACTGGCACTTTACAAGTCTCTCCAGAGGCTCTCTACGTAACCAATTATGCTGTGCGACCAAGCTATGCCTCCTTAGGCTCTGCAAGCTCCCAAATACCATTCATTCACTTATGGAGACCTCCTGTGTCACTTCCTAATGTCCATGAGCGTATCTAATCCTCAGATCTGGAGGTGTTATCATTTCTATTTTACAGATGAGAAAAGTGAGGCTGCAAGATTTCTTAAGAGCTAAAATGTACACCTAGGTCAGTCTACCGGACTTTCATCCCAGGTGTTTTAGCTTCTTCATCCAACTGCCATATACATTTGACCAACATTTAGTTGGCATCTGTTAAACACCAGCATGAAACATAAACTTGACTTTGAGCACTGTGTCCCTCAGTAATTTTTGAACAAATCTAGATGGTTCTATAGGAGTCAATATATCAACTACGCTCTAGGAATATTCCACCCCAGAGGGCAGGTGGTGGAATCTTTGGACACAAAGTTATCACTGACACAAGCCCTTTCAATCTCAGCGGCTTAATGATTAGAATTAATTAGGCTACACTCTGATCCCATCTATATCAACACATTTAATTAGCTCTGACTGATTAATTAATACGGCCAAATTTAATAGAGGTAAATCTAGCAAAGAATATTTTCAGATTATTCAGATATGAGATCACATATCTGACTATCACAATAGATGAATCATTTGGAACCCCAATCTACCACATACCAAAAATCATCTGGATGGAAGAATACACTGTTTCTAATAGATACAATATTCTGAAACAGAAGTTGCTAGCTAACCAAAGGGTCTGGAAATGAGGTGCCTGCTGCAGGGAACTTTATGATCTCCAAAAGCCTTTCCCATGATCAATTACATTAACTCAATTAAAAGACCACATCCTTTTATTATGTTATGTTACTTTTACCATAATATAAAGGACAAAGTGATATACAATACGATTATGTAGAAAACGGATCTGCCTAGAGAACCAGAAAACAAAGCTAATTATTGAATCATAATCTCCCAAGTTAACTGGTAAATAGAACAAATAAAACATACACATGCACACACAACGTGTTTCTCTGATTCAGTGGTCCCCACACTTCAAACTACCCCACTTCCACAGACACGCCTCTAGAAACTCACAGGGATGCAAAGTAAGAGCTGTAGCACCTGAACACAACATTTTTAGCCAATGCGGACATGCTTTTGAGATTGTAAAAGTCATCCTTTTCATGCATCACTCTGTGTCTGCTCTGGAAATCTGTGAATACTGAAAGCAAGTGTTCCAGATTCACGCTTCAGTGTCTGCATTTATGGAAACAAGTGTCCCTGGACCTCGTGAGAACATAACAAAGGGTATTAAGGCTCAGCACCCAGACTGAACGAGCAGTTCCTTTTTAAATACAGGCTTTTGCGGAGGGACACTCAAGCCATTTCCTGCCGCTGCTGGCCACACAGACTAAGCGCCCACCATTTCACTGTCATTTAATGCACCGGAGCAGTGATGCATTTAATAGCACGTTAGTGACTTCAAAGACTTAATGAGTCTAAACTACTACCTGGAAATGATTAGGTACTGAGAGAAATAACTACTGAAAAACTGTTCTCTAAAAGCTCCAAAAAACTGTCGAAAGGGATTCTGGGACTTCGGCGGTTTGCTGTACGTGACCAAGAGTATCCTTTGAGCTCGCATAGTGGAGACATCCATCAGAGAGGCTCCTTTCCAGCCGTGAGCTGTCGTATTATCAGGCTTGAACATGAATCAGTCTTGTCTCTTACACAGTTACATCAAGTCAAGGCATTTCAAATAAAATACAGAGCCGGCATAACATTTCAGAGGCAATAAAAAAAGGTTTATCAATAAAGGAGTCAGACCAAGAAGCTCCTCATCATTATCTCCCCATTTGTAATATGTCTGTAATACTGTTTTCGAACTCCCTGGTGTCACTTGGTGAGAACAAAGACACTCAGAAATCAAGTGATAGGTTTAGGGCTGCACAATGAAGTAGCAAAATCAAAAATTTTAAATTCTTGGGTCCTGGTTCGAGATGCTTTTCAGTATATAACATTGTATAATACTGCCTTCCTGAGTCAATGACACTTTTCCTCTTTCCTGATTTACAGATCTATTTCTTGGTGCCAGTGCCTCTCGTGTCAAACGCTCTGGAGAACTTTTATCAAGAAATGAGTATGGGGTGTTAGGCATGGGTGTGGGGGGCTAAAGAATGAGAACCTTGGAGTTCACGAGTGATTGTTATAATCATAAGGGCCTGCAGGAGTCTTTTCAAGAGAGCAAGTCATTGCCCTGTGGACCCATATGCCTGAAAATGTTTTAAACTTGAGTTATTGTTCTCCAAGGTCCATTAATAGTCTGCAAAGCAGCCAAGCTAATGAGACCTTGAAATGACAGTTTTTTAAAGTTTGGAGTGCCTTTGTTCATCCAAACTCTAGCATTATGCCAATGTTTCATGGAGGTGTTAGGGGGAAGACTAGTTGTGATAGTCAAAATAGAGAAACAGACTAAACCTCTCACCTCCAAGCAAAAAGAAAAAAAAAATGATGGTCATTTTTAGTTTTTAAATATGTCCCTTAACAGTATGACCGGTGTACTTATTTTTAATATAGAGCCTGCTTATATCCTAATCACACAGAGTCAGAGTCAGGTGTTTTTTAGTTTAAAAAGTTCAAGCTAATTATGCGGTTTTTTTCTCCGCCGAAGTTGTCAAGAGTCATTTGCAATATGCTTTTGGAAACTTTCTCTAGCGTAACATTCAGTGCTAATCCTCCATTAACGTGGTGTTCACGGCTCTGGGCTCTCAGGACCAGGACCTGTGAGTTCACCAAGGACTGTGAACTCTGCATGAGATTCTAGATATACGGGGTGAGGGAAAGAGGCATTCCTATTAGACTGGCATTTCTTATCGTCAAATGCTCTCCTCTTACAGACACAGTAGACTCCTTACAGTAGAGGGAAGGGGTGCATCAGACCAGGACAGCAGATAGGAGAGAATAAGAGGTCAAGGTGCAGGAAAAGGGAACAGGAGGCAGAGGAGCTAAGGAGGGTGAGGTGTCCAGGCTGGGCTTGGTTTCCTCGGCAATCTGCATTGTTAGTAAACCACATGAATGGCAAACAACCCATGTGGACACCTTTGTTTTGAAAGAAGTAGACCTACTACGTTGTTTAATTGCTGAAGTCCCTGGGATCCTCTCACTAGCAGAGGCTTTTTTGGGGGTTCCTTTCTTGGGTTAGATGTCATGCTTTATTATGGTTGTGTATCACAATGTATCGTTGTGATTACATGAGCTCATTTAATAGCCATACCTATTGTGTCTAATGGCCTTCACAGTAAACTAAGATGCATTTTGAAGAACAGTAAGTACATGCAGGATGGACTTCCCACCACCTTTAATTTAAAGTCCAGATCCTTATAATGGATTTGTAGGTCCTGAGCAATCTGGCTCCTGGGTTAATCCTTGGTCCACATGACTCTGTTCATTCACTGCACTGCAGTTCCACGTGCCTCGGGGCCTTCTCTTCCTTAGCCTGGAATATTACCTTTTCCTTTCCCTGCGTAAATCCCAAACCCCCATGAGCCCCAAACCTGGCTAGCTCCCATTAGCATCACTACCCCAGGGCAGCCTTTCCTAATTTCCCTAATACACTCAAGCTGTATGCTTTCATAATGCCTTCATCATTTACTTTTATAACAGTTATCACAATTACAGTCATAAAACACTTTATGAAATTGGTTTTTGGGGTCTGTATCAGTCAGAAGACTGCCCGTTTCACGAAAGGCATGCAGCGTCTCAATGATGTTCATTAGCACCACTCGTGCCTAGAAGGAATGAATGAAGTCAAGGAGGATGATTCTACTGGCTGCAGGCCATTCAGGTGGTTTCCACTGTACAGAGGAGGAAAAGTGGAGCCATTGGAAGATTTCTGTGCACAAGAGTTAAAAAATGCAAGCAGTAATGACAGAATATTCATCTGACAGGATGAACTGGAGAAGCAAGGAGACGAAAACGATTTGGAAGATCAGACTTGGAAAGGCTGGTGGTCGCACTCAGAGGTAGAAAGCTTTTCCTCTCTCAGAACAGCCGCTGATTGTATATCCTGTTAAGAGGGAGGACCATTCCATAGATGGCTCAGTTGTTGCTAAGAGAAACTACTCAGAAATAAAATGAGAGAAATCGTTCACTTTTACTCTTATGGCTTCAAATATATTTTTAAGAAATGAGGAAATAGGGTAAAGGAGAACAGACAATCTTAGGAGGAATAAGTAAGATTTCACCTAAATAAGTGAAGTTTCACGATCATTGCACAGAATAATTTTGCGCACTTATATATCATTTTAACTTTTAAACCATAGGCTGTCTGTAGAACTTAGACACCTAACAACAACCTTCGTAGGTACAATTTGACTCCCCTCTCCCTCCTGATTATTAGCTAGCTCTTTCTTTGATGATTAAGATACTCTATATACATCAAAAACAAATAGTCTGTTTCAGGTAAGCCCCGAATGGTTAATTTTAGATAACTGTGAATATTTCCAAAGACACCAAACATCCTTCAAATACTGACACTTTCACTGTCCAGCGGTTTGAAAATGAATACAAATGAATTTTTACTACTCCCCAGTTTTAACATCTTCCTGAGCCAAAGAAGATGAGAAGTTGCCTCATGGCATCTCATGCCCTTCTGGACAAGACTGGGGAATGCAGTACAGTAGGAAGAACGAATTATATGAGCAACAAATAGAGGATTATTCCCCAGATTCTGTCATGTCTAGAACTAGATAGGTTATTTTTTTAAACATTTTTAAGTTTCTTTGTTTATTTTGATAGAGACAGAGACAGTGTGAGTGGGAGAGGTGCAGAGAGAGGAGGAGAGAGAGAATCCCAAGCAGGCTCCACCCTGCCAACACAGAGCCTGATGTGGGGCTTAAACTCACAACACCGACAGATCATGACCTGAGCTGGAACCAAGAGTCGAATGCTTGACCGACTGAGCCACCAAGATGCCCCCCAGATAGTTTTTTTTTTTAATTTTTAATGGTTATTTATTTTTGAGAGAGAGGGCAAGAGGGCATGAATGTGAATGGGGAAGGGGCAGAAAGAGAGGGAGACACAGAATCTGAAAAAGGCTCCAGGCTCTGAGCTGTCAGCACAGAGCCTCATGAGGGGCTTGAACTCATGAACTGCCGCGAGCCTAACAACCTGAGCCTAAATCAGACGCTTACGGACTGAGCCACCCTCCTGCCCCTCACAAGATAGGTTATTTTTAATGCAGGGTATTGAAGCATAATTTCTAACTCCATTGCATAGATGCCTTCTGTGTATATTTGTTGTAAGGTTAAATTCTGTATATTGAACACTATTTTTCCATTGATTTCAATTTATAAATGAGTAATAAATAATAGTATGAACAGAAATCGTAAGGTCATAGGAAGTAGTATTTGGGGATTGGGTGGGTGAACACTCTATGGTGCAATAATAATAGTAATGATAATAATAATAATAATAATAATAATAATAAAGTTAACAGCAAAAAAATTCAACTCATTTTATGGTATCTTTGTGCTCTTTTTGGCATATGATGCTTGCCTTGCATTTATGAAATGCCCGGCATATTATAAGGTTGCCAGATTGAGTATAAGTATGACTCGATTATTGCATAGGACATCCTTACACTGCAAGACTATTAATTGCTCCTGAAATTCAAATTTAATTTCACATCCTGTATTTTATCTGACAATCCTACTGAAAGAGTGCCCTAGACTCAGAAAAATATTTGTTAGGTGATTTAATTATCTTTCCTTTGGATTATAGAAGAGTCTCTTCCAGGCCGCTGATTTCAATTTTGCCATGGAATCTTGTCTTCAAATCACTTCCTTAACTGGAGCCAAGCATCTAAAAGAAACAACAGTTGCTCTGGAGGGAAAAGAGGGGAAGGAGGGCTGAGCCCAGCCCACTCAGGCTCCCATCCGGCACCACTGTTGAAAATCCATTTATTGCGCTCAGAATCTGCACTGTCAGATGAGGAGGCCCACAGAAGAGGGTGACTGTAGATCCAGTGTCTTTGCTTTGCAAGATACAATCCCTGCATATAAAGGCAACTTCGCAGTACAGGAATGAGTTACACTCCTAAAGTTAATTTACAAGTCTCATTACAGCACATTTTCCTCTTCAGAAAATGCTATAATGTTAAAGTTAGATTATTAGGTGATCCAGCAAGATAGCTAAGAAGTGACATATCTGCCATGGGAAAATACTTAGGGAAAAAAAGCTAGCTATTTCACATAGATTATGGGTAAGATGGGTTTTCCTGAACTAGTCCGAAAGCCTATTGATCATGGTTTGTGTCAGTGAAACAATGTAGAGGTGGGCAAACAAAGATTCTCTCATCCTTTTTTTAAGCTTTAGGGAGGCTGATAAACGCATTGGAATAGGTAGGAGATGAATCTGGTGGGGAGAGCTGAAAATGCAGAGTAATAAGGGATGAACGGACAAGCCGTGGATCTGCTAATCCTTCCCAAACTCTTCAAGAGCTCACAACACTTGGAGAACATCTTACGTGACTTCACCATCCCTCACCTGCCCTGTCACTTCTTCCTATGAAGTCACTAGCTCTAAAGAAAGAGAAAAATCCTCCATACCTAGTGTCTCTCCACTTATTCATTCATCTACTTATTAATGCAACGAAGAGTTAACTATGCAGGCCAGGCACTGTATGAGTCATTGGTGACACAGTGATAAGACAGAAATAGTTTCTGCCCCCAGGAAACTTACAGTTTATGGGGAAGACAGACATGAGAATATGACTGCAAAAATAATCAATTATAATTGTGATAAGCGAGACCCAGAGAATACAATTACTGCCAACACTGGCTACCTAATACAGAATCATCATTAGCAGCAGCAGCAGCATTTATTATGCATTTACTATGCATAAAGGATTTTTATGTCTTCATATCTAAAATTCATACAAATCTTGGGAAATATCAAGGTATGTATTATAATTATTATTACTTTTTATTTTATTAAAAATTTTTTTTGAATGTTTATTCATTTCTGAGACACAGAGAGACAGAGCATGAGAGGGGGAGGGGCAGAGAGAGAGGGAGACACAGAATCTGAAGCAAGCTCCAGGCTCCGAGCTGTCAGCATAGAGCCCGACATGGGGCTCGAACTCAAAAACCGTGAGATCATGACCTGAGCTGAAGTCAGTCGCTCAACCAACCGACTGAGCCACCCAGGTGCCCCTATAACTTTTTATTTTTATTTTTTTAAGTTTTATTTTTATTTATTTTGAGAGAGAGAGAGAGCATGAGTGGGAGAGGGACAGAGAGAGAGAGAAAGGGAGAATCCCAAGCAGGCTCCACACTGTCAGCGCAGAGCCCAATGTGGGGCTCGAACTCATGAACTGTGAGATCGTGACCTGAGCTGAAGTTAGAAGCTTAACTGATTGAGCCACTCAGGCGCCCCTGATTATTATTACTTTTTAAAAAGGATAACAGAAAACTTCTTTTTTTTTCTATTTATAATCTTGACTATTTTTTGAAGATGCCATTGGAAAACCTTTTGTTCTGCAAGCATCTTGATGAATTTTGAGTATGAATGTTTGGAATAAGAACAGAAGAGAGCTAGATTTCTCTGCCTAGCAGGAGGGAAAATATTTGCAGTTCCTAAGAAACAATCTCGAGTCATGTGTGAGGAGTGAAAAAGAAGAGGAAACGTAAGAATCACGTTAGAGAGATGAAAAGGGCTGGATGCCCCACCTCCCACCTCCCCCAGTCCTTGCCAAACCCATACCTTCAGTGAAGTTAGTAGATGTGTCAGTTTGAGTGGATTGTTTGTGGACACTGGCAAAGGGGCAGGGTTTCACTTGCAATCTGATAAAGGGGCAAAGAGAACACAGCTTGCATACTCTTATAGCCAGACACATAATAGGTTAAGGGACAGTAATCCCCAAGAATTCCCAAAGGTTATGGGAAGGGCTTACACTTTCAAATTGGTTCACACCAACTTTATCTGACTCCCTTAGGGGGGGTAGGAAGTTCCAGCTGATAACTGAGTTATCCAAATGAGGACATAGGGACTCAGAGGGGTCCCAAAGCTAGTTATTGTGTGAAAATTACATTTGAACCTCAATCTGCCTTAAGGTCTGTACTCTTCCTATTTTGTCAGGCTTCCTCAGTTTTGTCAAGAAAGGCACAAGGGGCCATAAGGTCATATTTCTCACCCCCTATGACTCTAGGGACTTAGCTCCAGACCAACCAAAGTAATGGCTGGCTATTCTCACACGTCGGAATCCCCAGCACTCATGTGGTTCTTTAATGCTTAACATTCCAAGTACTTTTACCTAATGGATGGAATTTTCCTTCTTCTGAATGAAGAACTAAATAGATTGTGCTAAATAAATCCCAAGAGTTTGTGAGTGCTTTTTTACTACAAATCACTCATCCAGCTGTTCCTTCATGGGTATTATCCACTATATGCATCTTTGCCAAAGCACAGACTCTCAGCTGGGGAGCAAATGTAGAACTTGAATTTGCTATACTTGTGGACAGACATCAAGAGCGACGTGTACATCCTGTAGGCTTTGGAAAGAAAACTGGGGACATACTGTCCTGGTTAAAGCAAATGCCTACGTTTATTTTGGGAATTATTTCTTGGAACTGTAAGGAGATGAGTTTTTTCATGCAGAACCAAGGGCAGGAAACAAGAAGGTTAAGGGAACACAAATCCTGGGTTCTTAAAGCTCTACTAAACTTAGCTGGTGTGTGCTGGAGGTTTAATCACTAGGTAGAGTAAATCCTCAGCAGGTATAAATAAACTTAGGTTCCTTTTAGATCATCCGTTTTGATTGGGGAACTGCCAGACCTACAAGGGCCATTTATTCTAGGTGGCCATTTATGTCTCTCCACCTTGCATTTCCCATCTCTTGTCTTCACATCCTCCTTTAGATGATGTTTACTTGTATGTATGTATGTATGTATGTATGTATTTTTACTGTTTATTTTTGAGAGAGAGTGAGACAGAGCAAGAGTGGGGGAGGGGCCGAGAGAGAGAGGGAGACACAGAGTACAAAGCAGGGTCCAGGCTCTGAGCTGTCAGCAAAGAGCCTGATGTGGGGCTCAAACTCACGACGGTGAGATCATGACCTGAGCCGAAGTTGGACGCTCAACTGACTGAGCCACCCAGGCACCCCAGATGATGTTGACTTTTATATTTCTGAAGAGTACTTAGCATGCTGTTTAAAATACTCTTTGAGCGTCAAATACAGAAGAGGCCCAATTTTCTGGGAAAAAGTTTAAAAACTTGAGTGTGGAATTCGTTCAACACATTGGAAGCCCGCATCTGATTTTAGCGTATGGAAAATATCCAACATTTTACCTACCACACCTGCTCTGGTATATTGTTCTCTGTGTTAGTCCTGCTCAGAGCCGTGTTCGCAGAAGGGAGACGGACGGACAGTCACCTAAATGTTTCCTTTTGGAAGGTGAAAGCTTTTGTGGGCCCCCTTGCCTTTTCTCACATGCGGAAACATAAAATGTCTCTTTGCTCCTTGACTGCAGATGAAGCAGCCGTAGAGCGTAAGAAAGACAAACATTTGGGAGAGGAGGTTTGGCTATGGCTTTAAACATACCCTAGTTCGAATCCCCTCACGTGCACGTTCTACCTGCACATTTTGGGGCAAATGACTTAAGTTTCTCTTACCCTCAATCTCCTCCTTTGAAATTTCAAGAAGGACATTTACCTTATGCAATTCTGTGAGGACTGAGTGAGGGAATTTTGTCGAATGCCTGGCCCTGGTACCTTCTAGTTTCTGTCACTGACATCTGTCACACCGTCCTTCCAATATTCCCTTTCCTCCTTTTCACCTCTAACCCCTCTTGTCATCTATTCCAGTGTTTGCTGTGGCGCTGACTTTGTTTCCCTTCAGACACAGTAGAATGCCCACACCCCCACCCCACCATGGTGACCATTCAGCGCTGTGCATCCAACCCAAGCCAGCCTTTGCTGCTTACTTGCTGGGATCTTGTTTGAGGTACTAAGAAGAATTCCCCGCTGGGGACGCCAAGGGGGGCGGTATGTGATTAGGGGCTGCTGGTTGCCATCCTACCTGCCAGCTGGAAAGCCCCTGTCTGTGGGTGAGTGGGAGACACAGATCTGGTTATGCTGTTTGGGTAGGACTCATGGGAATACAGTTAAGCAGAAACGAGCAGAGCCTGGAAACAAGAAAAGATAGCACTTTGGGGATGTCCTCTGGGTCTCTGGAGTCTAAACAAGCATGAAGCCAAGGGCACCTGGGCTCTTTTATTTACATCAACCACTTCCTCCTTTTAAACTCCTTGGAGAGGTATTTCTTGTTCCTGTAGTAGGAAGAGCTTATTCTAATTCCCTTCTGTCCTCATGCATTATTTTTTCTCAAATTAACGAAAGGGCCTTGTTTTTTCCTCTTCTTTCTCAAAACCGTTTTTGCCCTGAGTCCTTACTATTTAGAAAAATTTCAAAGATTATAGAAAAGAAAAATCAAAACCCTGCTATTAATGTTTTGGTTGATATCCTTCTTGCCTCTTTTCCGCACGTTCACATTGAGCATTTAATCTCAAAATCTGCCTCTATAATCTAATTTCTATCACAGCATTGCGAAAGTAGTACATATTCACTGACGAAAGCTTAGAAAACACAGGAAAGTAAAGGTAGAAAAATTAATGTATTACCATACATTAATCACTACTAACATTTTGTTTTCTCCTATTTTTCTCTACTTTTCAATTTCAATATCAGGATTCGATGACAGATGATATTTTATCATATAGTATCTCTCACTAAACACTTTATTATAAGACATTTTAGATGGTTTTCATCATACGAATGTACCATAATTTAATCTATTAAATAATCTACTAAATTTATTAAATTATTTAATTTATCCCTTGCTGGGATTTAGTTGTTTAAAAAATGATTATTTTAAATAATACTGTGATTCATTCCATGCCTGCAAATTTTTGTGTAAAAGTATTTCCATTTTAGATAGCCCTAAAAGCAGAATTACTAAGTCAATGTTCATCAGCATTTTAAGTCAATTAAAAATATTATCAAACTGCTCACCAGAAAATTTGTAGTAAGTTCCATTCCTACTGATAATTTATGAAATAGCTTGATAAACACCCCTTTGGTGGCCACATAGGATTTCTTAGCTATAGAATGACCTTCACTGTTCGTTTTTCTGTTACAAGATATATCCAATTTTTTTACTGCTATAAATAATGCTAAAAAGAAAGATGCCTGTACATAAATATTTGTATCCCTCTCACATTATTTCTCCAGGTGATTTCAAAAAGGAAATTGTTATTAAAGGGTGTAGTTATTTTCAAAGTCACCGATACATACTGATATCTGTCAAACTGCTTTCCAGAATTATTGTATTAATTTACATTTCCACCAATAAAGTGTGAGAATGGCTTCCAAACTCACTAGCATGACATTGCCACTATCAGAGCAAAACAACTCAACAATAAAACATCTAAAAATTATTTGCTACTTTGAAAGGTGATACAGCAAGGTTTTATTTCTTTGATTAAAAGTGAAGTTTAATATTTTTTTCATGCCTTTTTACTTTCACTTGGTTGTGAGCTACACATTTATGCCCCTTTCTCATCGTGACTCTTAGCATTTTCCTCTGTGGCTTGCAAAAGTTCTTTATATTAAGGCTACTGACCTATTATCTCACCTATGTGGACGAGAGGTGCATTTCATGAATTATTTCTATTATGTTTCACATACACTTTTCAGCACTACGACGCTGGACTTCTCTGATGAGTATACCATCTGCGTGTAACATATGCCCTGTCTACACAAGGACACAGCACAGAACATTGGTTAAGATGTAGGGTGCCTTAAACTGGGATAACAGTGTCTCCTTTTTACGACTGTTGTGTAGAGGAACTGATATAGCAAACAGACAGCTTTTGATGCCCTGTCTATAGCAAGTTCTTACCACTGTTAGCTCTTCCTTCTATATTTTTCTTGACTATCATTCACCTAGAATTTCATCAATGACAGTTTTTGATGTCAAGAAATTAAAAATGTTAATGTTGTCAAATAAAACTTTTTCCCACTATGAACCTCCATTTTTATACTGATAAGACCCTTTCCTTTTGCAGATCACTCAAAAATCCTCCAGATATTTACTCAAAAGGAAAGAAAAAATATACATATATTTAAATATTTGAACATGAATGTTCACAGTGGCTTTATTTGTAATAGTCAAAAACTGAAAAAAAATCTCAATGTCTATCAACAGATTAATGGATAAACAATAAACAAACAGCAACAAAAATGAACATATTGATTCATGCAATGACATGGTTGAATCTGAAGATAACCATGCTTAGTGAAAGAAACTAGATAAAATGAGTATGCACCATATGATGCCATATACAAAACCCTAGAAAATGCAGACTGATTTATGGTGAGCAAAAGTGGGTCTGTGGTTGCTTGGGGATATGGAGAAGGGGTAAGAGTGCGGCATAACCAAGGGCCATGAGGAAACTTTTGGGGATGACAGAAATGCTCTCTGGATTCTAGAGATGGTTTAAAGGGTATACACATTAGATCAAAACATATTCATTTGTACACTGTAAATAATGGTATGCTGTCACTTATATCTCAATAAAGCTGTTTTAAAAATTCTTCTATTTTTTCCCTAATACTTAAAGTCTGATTTATTGTAAGTATTTAAATCTAATCTAGCTGGAATTTATTTTGTAGTACAAATGAAGACCTTTTCCTTTCCCATAATACTTACTGTATAATAATAATAATAATCTTCCCTATTGATACGCACTGCCTTGTTTAGCATATACTAATACATATGCTAGTATTTGTTTATACCCCAGGGTTTTCTCTGTATCAACACTCTCTTTAGTTATAGTTCAACTTAATTATAATTACAGCCTTATAATATATTTAATAGCTAGTAAGCAAAGCTGCCCTTCATCTTAATTCTTTTCTTGCCGGACCCTAATCCTAAACAGGAGTCTCAGATCTTAGCATTACTGTCAGAAGAGAACATTTAAACCCAAAGGATTATTTTGATACAATGTTAAACACCAAAGGTAATAAATGTTGTAATGCAGAACAACTTTTTTACATTTTAAGGCAAAGTGTGATCAGAAGGAACCCCCAACGACGGCAGCACTAGCTGAAGTAAAGGAACTTCAGCAAAGCCAAATTGGAAACACTTGTTGCTGGCAAGCATTGCCACTGGCTTTGTTTCTCCTGCTGAGACTTCAACCCCCATGCTCACACGGAACTAGCCAGAGGGAAGAGTTTTTTTGATATCTCTGGGAGACAAGAAAGACAGCTAAACTCATGAGCAGTGCTGGGTAAGAAAACAGTTGTAAAGAAGATTGGATAATACGAGAGCAAAATGCATACCTAGGAATGGAACGGGACATTGTTCCGATAAATCCTATCGGTAGGATTAAATTGAATATTGTTTGGTTGTTGCATGAAGATGGGAGAGAGTTGTTTGGAGGCTCAAAAATAATTTCCTTTTATTGGCTTTACATAGGCATAAAGCATCTGCCTTGTTGCCTTTTGTTTTCGGAATTATTTTAAATCCACTTGTTTAGATGTTGGATGTGACACCTTTTTCTTAAAAAAAAAAAGAATTGCTTCTCATTTTTATTCACATTAGTTTCCCACATTTGGAATTACAATCTCTGACTATTCCCTTTACTGCAAAATTATTTTTTCATCAGGTGTATGCGAATCACAGTGATTACTACAAAGGGACAATAACCAGGCAGGTGACACTTATTAAATACCTACTGTGTACATAAACTGCCTTGAAGTATGGAGAAAAAAGAGGATTCAATCTGAATAAATCTGAATAAATGCAAGAGCTCTTTATTTGTAACAGAAGTCTTCTAAAGGCAAATTGCTATCACTAAGGAGATTTTTACTTTTAAAGGTGAGAGGGACTTCGAGGGAAGCAGCATGTCTCAGTAAATCAGCACATTAAAATCCATGCTTTGCTGGCTCAGTGCCTCCAAGAAATTCATTCATTCATCTTTAAAAAGTGGATAATGATGTCATCTCCCTTGTAGGAATATTAGGAGGTTGAAATATAATGCAACCTAAATACTTTGCAAACAGCAAACCACAATACACATGTTAGCTATTATGGTTAATAAAAGCTTGTTACTTCTCCAGATAATAAATGACACATAACATTTGCAGAGATTACTCTGGAGACCCCATGAATCATAACATGATCATCATACTCCCTAATAGTTCAAAGAAACTACGGCCATTTAAGCTCATGGGCAAGTAGCCATCTAAGATGAGGGTTGCATAGCAGAGGATAAATATCTAAAGATAGATTTTCCCACCTCATTCCCCCAGCCTGCCCTTCCCTAAGTAGCAGAGTGGAGGGAGGACAGCTGGTCTCCTTCCTCATCCTCTTACTGGAGTAGTGCCTGGCACACTTTCCCAGTGACATCATCAGCCAAACCACTGACGTCACAGATAAAGACAATGGGAGCGATAGAAGTGACCGAACCAGAAGACAAGGCAACTGCTGGTCACCCATCCTGAGGCTTTGCCTTGCTCTCTTTTGCCGTCCCCTGACTCCTTCCACAGTCCTCACATTTCTGCCAGCCTGAGCCATGGTGTCCTCAACCCTCCTTTGCTCATTTCTCACACACAACCCACAGCAGTGCCATTCTGTCCAGAAGTCCAGCCTCAGAGATGCTCTTTCACTGTCTGCGTCTGTAATACTAAGTATCTTTAATTCTGCGTCTGTTGACATTCTTACTTCAGTTAGATTGCAAGCCACCTCATTTTCCACGAAATTACTTCTGTACAGAGGATGACAATCCACCTACCCCCAACTAACCCATGTTACAGGCAAAACAGATCAGAGTCCAAGTTTGTGTCTGACTGTGTACGAGGGTCTAGCTGGGTTCTGCCTGGAATCACCCGCATGACCTTGAAGACTCTATTACCAATCCAGTCCCTTATGACTATGCCTTTCCATCCTCTGGCCTGATTCCTTTTCCTGGCTGCCAGCCTCTCACGAACTCCCTTAGGTTATGCAAATGTCAGACTGCAATGAGCAAATTGACATGTTCTTCAAATACCAAGCACGGAAGGGAATCTCACTTGTTCACATCAGTACCATACAGGTCGCAGTAGTCATTCTCTGTCAAAAGGTCAGAGTTGTGTAGATGTGTATATGGAACAGTTCTATAAGGCACATTTTTTTGAGGTGAAAACGTCAACTGTGCCAGTGCAACTGACTGATAATGTGTGGGTGGAAAGAAGCTTCCTCCACTTTATAATGGGCATGCTCGTAAACAAAGCTTTACTCACACCTACGTGAGAAAAAAGCCAAAGCTGCCCTAAAAAATCTTACTATTTTTCAGCAGTGTTATGTAGAATGACATAAATATCAGAACATCTTCTAAATCTTATTACACAATAATAATTGCTAACATCCTTAAGAATTTACTATCTGTCAGATACTCTGAAAGCACTTTATAAGTATCATCCCCTTACATATAATAGACTTTACATAGATCAAGAGCAGGCAAGATGGCATAATGGTTGAGTCCATTAACTAGAGCGCGCGCTCTCTCTCTGTCTCTCTCTCTCTCTTATTAACTGTAAGCCCTTGGGGAGATTACTTAACCTCTCTAGCCTTGGTTTCTTTATGCATAAACTAAAGATGATCTATGATAAAAGGCTCATGGGGTTGTTGTGATGATTAACGGAGATAATAACTACATGTATTCAATGATTTCTGTGTTCTAGGTGTTGTTCTCTAAATGAGGGTTCCTCAACTGAAAAACAAATGAGTAAACTAAGCACGTTTAGAACTGTACCTGGCACTCAGAAAGTGTTCTGCTTTTTTATCAGAAAATGTACAGAACTCTCATTTGATGTGCTCTGTACGTCCTCCTGTATGTTTGGATTTTCCACTGCCATCCCACATACTGGAAAGAACTATATGGCCAGCACATTGGTATTCCCTCCTCACCCTATTTGGTTTGTCCTCCTGATAGTCAGACTACTGTGGATCCCCTTGGGCAATACCCCTCTCCTCCTTCCTGCTCTTTGTTGTCAAGACAACATTCCATCTCCTCCACTTCCCCCCCGCCCCCCACATTTCCCAATATTCCTCTCCAACCACAGTGACCATACAAGTTTAGAAGAAATTGAAAATAACTTCTTGGAAAACAGTAGAGGCCCTGATGCTTCTATTATCTTCCAATCTGTGAATGAACCAGGATATACCGTGAAGAGGAAAAAAAAGCCACCTCAATGCGCAAAGGCAGGAGAATAATAATATACCCAAATCAGAAGTTCATTTACGAGACTACTTCTACAATGATAAAGGGAACTGTGTTCTGACATTTCTCAATGAGTTCTTAGTATATATTTTAAAATTCCGTGTGTGTTAGAAAGAAAAAAGACATCACTATATGTCCATATCAAAGAACATTAAGGTTTTAACAAAAGGGAAAAATTTATAAATATAAAGTTACATTTCTTTATAACCTCAGTTCTACCACATCTCCAAATAATACTGTGATGTGCCACATGCTTCAAGAACACAGATGATAGTAAGTGGCACTTGCTTCCAACAGGATGATTTACGAAAGTTGGTCTTGTTAGGAAAACTTGCATTATCTTCGATATGCTCTGTTTCCTTGGCCACGATAATCTTGCTGCAGTGATGCATGCAGTAATTGACGATTTTCAAGGAGGCTTAAAAAATAAGCCAGATGTTCTCTCCCTGACTTACTGTAAGACAGACAACTGGCAAAACACATCTCAAATCGACTCTTTTTCAACTTCTGCTTTCATGCCCTGAGCTTACACCCTCCTTCCCTCATCCTTGCTCTGAACTGTACCATTAACTTCTTCACTTATTTCTGTCCATCCGGTATGGCTTCCCCCCAGTCGGTGGTGGTGGTCATGGTGGTGGTGACAGACGATATGATGATGATGGTGGTGGTGGTGACAGTGGTGGAGACAAATACGTGATGATGGTGGTGGTGATGATAGTGGTGATGGCGATCTGGTCCTGAACACCTTCTGAGTTCTATTCTTGTTACGTCTTCATGACTCGCTTATGTCTTCAGAAATTTCTGATTCTCACCTTTCCCTGATTTTTCCCAACTGTTCCCTCTCTATAGATCTTCCTTTCCCCAATCTCCCATGTAATGCTCACTATTTTTAAAGTTTATCCCAATGCTTCCTTCTGCACAAAACATTTTTCTCACCCCTCCTCTGTAACATCTGGTCTGTGTCTTATGATTCCTAATCATATTTCAAGGAAACTTTGAATCTAGGGACTCTGGACTGTCACTCTGTTTTCAATGTCGAGTACAGTGTCTGATTGTGAAATAATAGAAAATATATATTGGTCTCTGCCCCTGAGTCCTGGCATAGAGCTCTAACACCCTTGTCATTTCCTAAGTGATAAGAACATTAGAACCATGTTTTGTTCTAATATTTGGTCTTGTCCCTGGCTCCTGACACAGAGCTCCTAAACACTTTGGGATTTTCTAAATGATAGGAGTGAGTGTCTTTGTTCTAATGAGATGACTATCAGTGGGCAACTGCATAGCTTTGGGATGGGGGCCAGTCACTAGAAAGATCAAGCCATGACTTGAAGCTTGGAACTTTCAGCTCCATCCCCATTCTCTAGGGGGAGTGATTAATGATGGATTGTCCCAAACTGATGAAACCTCCAGAAATACCAAAAGTATGGGGTTTGGATGTGTTGGTGAACACATCCATTGTGACAGGACAGGTGGTGCACCCCAACTCCACTGGGACAGAAATGCCTGCGCTCGGCACTCTTCTGGAACTCACCCTGTGTATCTCTTCGTCTGGTTGTTCACTGTTATCCTTTCTCATAGTCTCTAGAATTCTTAAGTGAGCAAGGCAAAAGAATATTTGGGACCAAGATTTCTCTGAACAATCTTGGACTTACAGTCATAGAATCAAACAATCTCCCTGTTAAGTATTTCCTTGAATGAAAGGGAAATTTCACTAAGAATATTCACCTTCTTATCCTATATCACCCTTATTCATCAGAAATGTTTGAAATGAATGCCCACATTCAATAAACGACCTGATTTGTTGTGCTTAATTCTAGAGCCACAGTGTTCAATAAGAAAGTGCTAGTCATAGATGGCCATTTAAACTCAAATTACTTGGCATTAAATAAAATTAGAAATACAGTTCCTCAGTCACACTAGTCATATTTTGAGAGCTCAACAGCTATAGGTGGTTAGTAGTTACCACATTGGACAGCACAGACATAGAATGTTTAGCACCATGGAAGGTTCTACTGAACAACACTGCTCTAGATCTCTGCCCTCTTCACTACACCTAAAGGTGAGTTTACAGTCAAGACCAATTATCCTCTGCCCATCCTTATATGAGAAGAAATTTATTTTGAGTAAATTTCAAACAATAATACTTGGGAAGTATATCCTATCCAAAATATTTACCGTTTTTCCACCAAAGTCAAAGCATTCCATGTTTTACCATTTGGCACATTCTTTCAGTGAAATTACAAAAATGAACCCTCCCTCTTCCACTTGATATGGGGGCTTTTTATTTGCAACACCAGTTGTGAAGACAAATGCAACTAAATGGATAAAGAGATCCACAGGTTTTTATTTTCTACTCTCTAACATTAGGATTTTAATGATGCTTGATGTTCCTATATTTATATTAATTCAGTTAGTCCATTGAAGCACCCTGGCATTCTGAATCTTTAGCCAAGACCCTTTTCTCTATATGACGCTGCCTAATCATGTTCTACCTAAAGAGTAGAGAAGTGGAACAGTTAGATAAACATATAGCCATGTCTGTGACCTATTACAACTTTACAGCTATCAGAGCAGAAATATAAGCTGGTGTGTTTGTTACATTTCTCAGATTCTTTTTCTTCAGAATGGCTGCTCTTGTTTACACATAAACACCATGACAATGGAAAACCCTGTGTCTATATCTATCTATATCTATATATCTATATCTATATCTATATCTATATCTATATCTATATCATCTATATCTGTATATGTTTGACTATTTATTTTGTTAGGATATTTTCCTTATAGTAGAATTGTTGGGTCCAAGGGTATACAATATTTAAAGCCTTTACTATGCATTGCTATGTTGACCCTACCCTGCTCCAAAAATATCAATTTATACTCTGAAAAGCAATGGATGTGAGTTCCCATTTTCCACACTTTCCTTAACATCGGGTATTATTTCCCTCTCCTCCCCCTGCTTCTCTCTTTTAAACATATTTGCTAAGGATTAAAATGATATTTGTTTAATTTGTAGGTATTTAAAAATAATTAGTGAATACAACACCAAAGGCACAATCCATGAAAGAAATAATTGATAAGCTGGGCTTCATTAAAATTAAAGATTTTTGCTCTGTGAAAGACAATATCAAGAGAATGAGAAGACGAGCCACAGACTGAGATTATATATTTGCAAAAGACACATCTGATAAAGGACTGTTATCGAAATATACAAAGAACTCTTAAACTCAACAATAAAAAAAAAAGGAATTAAAATACAGGCCAATGACCTAAACAAATACCTTACTAAAGAAGATATACAGATGGCAAACAAGCATATGAAAAGATATCCACATCATATGTTATTAGGGAAAAGCAAATTAAAACAACGAGATACCATTAGGCAACTCTGCTCAAAATCCAGAACAGCAACAACACCAAATGCTAATGAGATGTGGACTAACAGGAACTCACATTCATTATTGGTGGGAATTCAAAATGATACCACTACTTAGGAAGACAGTGTGGAAGTTTCTTACAAAACTGAACATACTCTTACCATATGATCCAGTCATCCTACTCCATGTTATTTCCTAAAGGAGTTGAAAACTTATGTCTACACAAAACCCTGCACATGGGTGTTTACAGCAGCTTTATTCATAACTGCTCAAACTTGGAAACAACCAAGATATCCTTCAATAGGTGAGTGAATAAATAAACTGTGATACATCCAGACAATGTAGTATTATTCAGGGCTAAAGAGAAATGAGCTATCAAGATACGAAAAGACATGAAGGAACCTTAAATGCATATTACTAAGTAGAAGAAGCCAATGTGAGAAGGCTATATAATGTATTATTCCAACTATATGATATTCTGGAAAAGGCAAAGCCAGAGAGACGATAAAAAAACCAGTGATTTCCAGGAAAGAGGGTGGAGGAGAAGGGAGAGATAAAAGGGCAGAGCACGGAGGATTTTTAGGACAGTGAAAACACCCTGTGTAATATTATAATAATGGACAGATACCATTATACATCTGTCCAAACCCATAGAATGGACAATGCCAAGAGGGAACCATAAGGTAAACTCTGATCTTTGGGTGATTATGATGTATCAGTTTAGGTTCATCCTTGGTAAAAAAAAAAAAAAAATGGACAATTCTAGGGAGTCATCTTGATAATAGTGGAAGCTATGCAGGTGTGTAATAACTTCATGTAACCATTACTTTGTGGTTTCTGCCATTGAAAGCATAACTTTCTATCTCAAGTTTTGTATTTTCTTCTACTACTTTGGTGGAACCACATTATATATTGGAATTGTCAATCCATATGGTATTTTCTTTCATGTGAGGGTAGGTAGAGGCAAGTGATATTTCTGGGTATAATATTCCCCAAACAAACACAAATTAATAGGTTTGAGACATAAAATATTGTTATTTATTTTAAAAATAATTTAAAATTTAAAAAGATGATTAAAAAATTGAAATGGTGTCAATAGTGAATATTTCATAATATACATACCAGGTAGAGGGAAATTCTTATAATAATATCACTCTAAAATGGATCAGGCTAATGTTATCATGAAAGTGGAACCAGTTGATTGTTTCTTTTTGTATATTAAAAATGTAACAAATTGTTCATTCCTAGCAATGAAATTACTTTTTTCCTATCAGATACTGGACTACATATTGCACAATTATTGATAAGTTTAATCATTATTAATGAAAGTTTCCAATGCTTATTGAACAAAGTCAACATCCTTTATAATAAGTTCTGATAACATAACAGAAATACCTATTGTTAGTGAGTTCTAAATGTTATTAATGGAATTAATTAAATTTGAAAGTAAATATCTGAAAATCACCATTAGAAATTTCTACTTTTTTTAAAAAAACATTGGCCTTTTACTACATACAGAGCTTAGAGCTTTCTAATAAAGTCTATCTTATTCTCTGAATTAATCATTATTGCCATTGTCATCATCATGATTGTGGTCACGGTGCCATTACTTTTCTTTCATTTGAAACATTTAAGAATATTTTTAAAAAGTCCAATTCTTTTCATACAAAAAAATTACATAGTTGTCAATAATAAAACTCACTTTAATGAAGTCATAGGTTTAAAAATAACAATTCCTAAAAATGGAATATCTAGCTGATAGAGTCATCAATCTTTAGAAATTTTGTCTTGGGGTTCAACAGTTATCATTAATTTTATTGAAAAAGCTATAAGAGTCAATAGGATTCTTCTTCATCATGGCTCTGTTGAACATTTATCTCCTTAATAGAGGTAAACGCAGATAATTAGCTATTTGAGAGGCTAGGGAGCTCTAGAAATTAAAGCTAAAATGTTAAGAAACACTGCCGATCATTCAAAATGAAAAATAAAGCCTGATTTAAAGAAAGGTTGACAAAAATATGATTCGATTAAAACACCTTGGCAACATTTCTAATTTAAAACAGGCACATCAAAAATCATTTTGTACCTTAAGAATGTAAATATCAAAACAACTAGAAAAGAAACTTCCATGTAGCCATTATGGACAAGAGGTTTCTCAAAAAACTAAAAATACAACTACCAGAGACCCAACAATCTCTTTTCTGAGTATATCCACAAAGGAAATTAAATCAGTACATGGAAGAGATATGTGTGCTCCCATGTTCACCGCAGCATTATTCAGAATACCCAAGATACAAAATGACCTAAGTGTCCATCAACGTATGAATGGATAAAGACTTTGTGATATATACATACAATGGAATATTTTCAAAGAAGATCCTGCCATTTGCAACAACATGCATGAACCTAGAAGACACTATACTAAGTGAAGTAAGCCAGACACAGAAAGAAAAATACTGCATGTTCTCACTCACATCAGATGGGGAGGTGGGGGAAATGAGATGTTGGTCAGCGTGTACGAAGTTGCAGTTATGTAGGAAGAACAAGTCTAGAGATCTAATGTACAGCATAATGACCATAGGTAATAATACTGTATATTGCATACTGGAAGTTTGCAAATTCCATGCACTCTTACCACACACCAAAAAGTAGCAAGTATGTGAGGAAACATACGTTAATTAGCTTGACTGCAGTAATTATTTCACTATCATAGTGAAATGTGTGAATCAAATCATGTTGTCTACCTTAAATACATACAGTTATTATAAAAAATAAAATTGAGTAGGAGCTTCCATCTTATAGACATCTCAGGTATGATGACCTGAGAAATGGACACGTACATATGGCCTGGTGTCAGGTGTATAAAAATCATAGAAATTTGGATATATGTTGTTTTTTACATACATCTAGCTCTAATGGCTAAGCTGGCTGATATCTTAGCCCAAAGACTGAGACTATAGAAACTACAGGAACTGAAACAAGAGGAATTTGTTTTCATTCCAATTACAGAATGGACTGAAGCCTGATCAAGTACTTCGAACATGGAATAGTGGAGAATGCTCGTACTTTTCAGTAATTTCACTTCATCCACACTACTCCATCTCTCTTCTTTATATATAGATATTTAACCCGTTACAGTACTGCTGGGAAAGAAGAAAGCTTGGTTAAGAGATCATTTACACTTTTATCTTTACCTTTCATCTCTCTTTCTTGTGTCCTCTCCTTCTGTCTCTGACTCTCCCTCCCTTCCTTTGGCCTCCTTCCCTTCCTTATTTTTCCTTTAATAAAAACAGACCACTTTCTACCTCAGGTATTGTCAATATTGAGAATTTCACACTTTAAAATATCTTACCAGGTACCATCTTTCACTGCTTCTTGGGAATTTCCTGTTCTTAGCTAATAACAACTTATGCTTGTGAGTATATTCTATATTCCAGAGTTGATGATCATAGCTTGTTCCATGTTCAAAACAACAAAGGGTAAAAGGAAAGAATGATTTCAGATACAAGCATGGGCATTTTACACCTGTTCAGTGTTGTTACAATACTTTTGATATTTGCTATCATGGAAATAGTGCCCTTTATTTGAAGTTATGGCAAAAAAAAATTTGAAAAAATGATTATAACTCCTTGCGCAAAGTTAGAAGATGACCCAGATGTATGAAAATTAGAGAGACTAAGGAAATAGCAATGAAAATCACAGAGCATAAATGGATATAACAAAAGCTGTTTCCCTTTTTGAAGAAAGAGAGGTATACGACCAAACTTGGGATCATTTCTTGGCTTTTATCCAAGTCAGTGCCAGTTAGTGGCAAATAATCGACTTTAGCTAGGAAAGTACTTTTTGAAAGACTTTCGTGTATGAAAACACTCCAGGTGGAGAGTGAATCCGCTTGAGTAACAGCGGGGCTCTGCTCCTGTTATAGCTCGGCTTTGTCTCTAACGCTGCCAGGACAAGTTTCTCCCAAGCCGAGAGAAGTTGGCTAAGTTAGCCCTTGACTAAAAAATTAAAGTCAGTCCTAACGTCTGATGAGAGAGACCAACAACAGACATCAATAGAAACTGCGACGAAGGAAGCAACAGAAGTTATTAGCAAAGAAATTTTCTCCTTTAACTTGCTCTGCGCATATCAAAGGCACCTCTTTTGAAGCAAGCTGCTAGGGCGATGTGTAAACAACGCAGGGAGAGGCTTCTGTGCTCTGAGAATGGAAGGTTCCCCACGCACCGCATTGTTTACATTCGGCTCTCTCCAGCCTCTAAGCAAGAGTTCCTTTTATACTAACCCGTATTGTATCTACTTCTATTTTCAAATCCTCTGAAGCATATAGACCACAATGCCTGAAAGAACATAATACGAAACGGAAATAAAATATGTTGTAAAAATTGTAGATAAAACCGAACTACTCATGTTAGATGGGGCTGGCAGGAATAGGATGAAAGAGGAATAAATGCCCAAATACAACAAATACACTATGTAACACGCGGGGGAATTTTGCCCTACTGTTAATTTAGTATAAGAGACAAGCAGCTTAGGACCGATACCACGAACAAGGTGTCCTCTAGGAAAAGCAGACCATTTCTGAAGTTCAAAACAAGGAAACATTTTGCCCTGTTTTACATTGACCTGAAGACATGGATTATTGCATTCTTATTACTTCTTTCCAGTTTTCTTACTTCTACTTGCACACACAGCCTCACACGCATACCAAAGTGCCAGAAAAAAGTCACAGTGTTTTAGACTTTCAAATTAATAGAGGGTGAAAACGGGGAGGGGGGGGCGAGGGAGCTGGGAGCAGGGGAAGGGAGAAATTTGTCCTGTGCCCACGGAGGGCTGGGGGTGGGGGCGACAGTGAAATTCCACCCAGCAAGTCCTGCTCCTGCAACAGAAGAAGAGTTCAGTTTCATAGATTGAGTTGTACCTTACCTGGTTTTGCAGTTAAAGACACCAACATGCCCCTAATTCTTCCTCTAAGGTACTACATATGCTGAAAGCTATAGTATTTGACCTTACACATTTCCACAGAAGAAACTCCAAAGCAACCTTTAACTTCAATAAAACGCTGTGTTCATTCTTCCCCTTGTGCTCAACGCACAGCAATCTAATACACCTCATCATGTGGTCCGTTACCATGGTAGCAATGAATCCAGCTGCTGAAATACAAAAGACTGACAAAAAGTTGCCTTTTTCCCCTCCACCCACCCTGACAAAGTCAGATTTTTTTTTTCTGTATGACAAGTCTAATTTGAATATGTTTCTGTTGCTGACTCAACCTCGTGAGCAAGGAAAAAAAAAAAAAAGAAACGAATAGCAGAGGTATAAGAATAAAAGGGCCCCCACAGCCCTGAAACAAATGAAATAACTATATGCATTTTTTTAAGTTGCCACTAATCCCTCAAAATACTGATCATTATCTACTACTTCTTCCAAGTATTTTTAAACACTAGTTACTAACTCAAAAAAAAAAAAAAGGAGCAATAGTCTCAAAGCTCCTTTAAATATAGATATAAAAGTTAAATAATTCAATAAACACGGATGTTGAAAACACTGCATCAGTATAGGAAGGGCTAGTCTCAAAGGATTTTCCTAGAGCAAACTTCTAATCACAGTTCAGAGGTGGGAGGCAAAATTCTTCAACTTCTTTTCATCAAACCCTGTGGTTAGCCATTATTTAAACAGATTAAGTCCCAGTTCTGTTTTATTTATTTATTTAAGTTTATTTATTTATTTATTTTGAGAGAGACAGAGACAGCACAAGTGGGGGAGGGGCAGAGAGAGGAGAGTGAGAGAATCCCAAGCAACTGTCAGTGCAGAGCCTGATGGGGGGCGGGGGGGGGGGCGGGGAGGGGGCTTGAGCTCCCGAACTGTGAGATCATGACCTGAGCCAAAATAAAAAGTTGGATGCTTAACATACTGAGCCACCCAGGCGCCCCTCCTATTTTAAATGATCACAGATTTGGATCTGTGGTGACACAGCCTGATAGAATCAACCAAAGCATACTTGGGGGTTCCATATTAAGAGTAGAAGTTTGGAGTTGGGACAGTTGCAACTCTGAAGAATCCTGGGACCCCCAAGCCCATAGCTACGCAATTAATATTTAAGGAACCACCTTCAGTTTATTCGCATGTGCTTTAAGGACGCCTGATGGGAGGCCTGGGTGACAGGCTTCACCTGGCCACAGCTGTGGTCCCTCCCTCCCACCATGGACATCCTTCACAGCTGGTGCTCTCTCCACCATCAGGCGAGCAGCTATTCTGTCCCTCGGGTCATGCATGGCCAATCCCCTGCTTCCACAGCTTTGCTTACTTTCCAGATTTAGCTCAAATTCCATAATAATTTGTTTACATATCTATTCTCTCTCTTTAGACATGGACTCGCCTAAGAAGGGGAATGTTGCCTTATTTATCTCTTCATACCATGGAACCAGCAAAGGGTTTGGCATAATGTCGGGCTCGGTGGCTATTTCTTGAATGAATAAAGCAGGGAATGAATGCTTTATGTCAGCACAGTGGAGGAAATCTCAACTCCTCCAGGACTGTGTTCACAGCATTCTCTGCTGTGGTCAAGCCCCTGAGGGGGGGGTTGCTCAGGCTTTTCCTTACTATCCCACGCTGCACAGGGAGGGAGGCAAGAGTAGCAACCACCGAGTTACTCAGATGTGGTTTTAAAATCGGTTCTTACCCAGACTGGCTTTGTGATCTTGGATAGATTATTTAACCTCTCTAAACCTTGGTTACTCTTATGTAAAATTTCTACTTTCAAAAGTTATGAAAAAGGATTAAATGAGATGGTCCAAGGAAATTACCAAGCACTGAGCTTGAAACACAGTTAAGTGCTCAATACATTATCGCTAGAGTTATTTAGCAAAAATGTTTATGAGTTTTGAACAAAAGGGACAAGAAAGCTCATTGACACCTGACTTTCCCTTGATGATAAAACTGTCATTTTCAACCAGATACACATTTTCAATGATACGCTTTATAATATGAGTAGTGACACAGCATAATACAGAGACCATTTCAGGTAACTAGCCAGGATTGCCTGCTCCCGCTTACAAACTATCTAGAGGAGATGATGACCAGCCAAAAGGTTTTACATATTCCCAATGTGAAGTAACTGTGGAAAGAGTATTAAAGTTGGTAGTTGATTAAAAAAAAAAAAAAACTTTTTAAAACTTTTTAATTTTTTTAAATTTTATTTATTTTTTTAATGTTTTTATTTATTTTTGAGACAGAGAGAGACAGAGCGTGAGCAGGGGAGGGGCAGAGAGAGAGAGGGAGACACAGAATCCGAGGCAGGCTCCAGGCTCTGAGCTGTCAGCACAGAGTCCAACACGGGGCTCAAACTCACAGACCGTGAGATCATGACCTGAGCCAAAGTCGGACGCTTAACCGACTGAGCCACCCAGGCGCCCCTAAAACTTTTTAAAAAGAATTGTCATTAGAAAGAGCCTCAGAATAGAAATTATATACAGAGACCACGTTTTTAACAACGTACCAATGTTAGCTTAACAGCCTTTAAAAGGTCACCTTGATCAGTAACAAGGGCTGTAAACTGCTCGCCACTACAGACTTTCAGTTGCTTTTCTCCGCAGTCATCTAACTCAGGAAATTGCCAGGCACCAAAGCCAATTGCATAGGAAAAGCAGCATTAAAATCCCTTTGAAGCCTTCTAGTGCAAAGAAGCCACCAGGGGTTAAAAAAAAAAAAAAAAAGAAAAAGAAAACGACAACAAGAAAAACAAAACCTGTGGCAGAGAAAAAACTTTCATGGCAGGAAGTTGCTATAAAGAATAAAATGCATGTTGCACATCACAAGATTTCTCTATCATTACAAGCAAGACCTACAGCAAATCAGTAGAGATTATTAAAACAGCTCCAGCACTGCTGCCAACTCTGAAAAATCCTTCAGGGTGGTGACTCGTCATGACACAGTCCTACAAAGCGTGGAAGTGAGGCAGAATAGACAAAAAGGCAAGAAGCATATCCACTGGAAAGTCAGAGCCCCTTAATCCTTGTCAGGGCAGCTGATGAAGGAAAGACTCATAGAACCGCAATCTGAATAATTCATAATTATTCTCATGTGTGGCTGGCTCAATAGAAACGCTTTCACTGCTTGTACTCATTTCTTTGTGAGTCTTTACCTTGTGTCTTTTTCCCTCCTACAGATTGCTTATGCATCCCACCATTCTTCATTTTGTCAACTGAAGAGCATATCATTTATCTAGTCAATGTAGACCCCTCCTAGGGATTAACTATGATGAGCACACATCGTTTGTCAGATGTCAAGCAACTTGTTTGATTCTCTCTCTTAAGCATTCAGGAAATATGATGCCAATATATTTGGTTTCACAAAGTTTGAAATCCCCTTTTGCCAATGTTAAGATTAACCTCTTGTTCAGTGTGAACAAAATTTGTAACGTAATCTGTGCTGGGATGACCCACCTAATTTCATATGAAGAATCTTAACACCCGGGGGAAACAGTTTCGAGACATAATGCTTCAGAATTATGAGAAAGATGGGCCAAGCCTTGGATGCACAGACCTGGGAGAGAGCTTACAGGGTTGTTTGCCTCACTGCTGTCTCTTCAGACATGAGGGCACCTAATTTCCCACGAACTCGAGGTAACAACATGGGCTCAGAGGTCACATGCTTGAATTCAACAGGATGGCTACCAAAAAAAAAAAAAAAGAAACACCCCCCCCCAAAAAAAAAACCCAAAAAACAACTGGCTGCTAATGTCAATGAAATCAAAACAAGACAAAACAATTTGAACCCCTGCAAAGTCCATTTTTTCAGGTCACATTTTCAAATTGTTATTTAGTTTAGAATACCACAAAGAGCTTTATTGTTAGGGCGCTGGTTTAAATCAAATAAGAAAACTCGTTCACAGCAACAACAAAAAAGATTGCGATCTATTGAACAATTTTTGCAGGCACATAGTTTCTCCAGCTGCTTTGAGCAGCTGACCTAAAAAATATTAATCGGATTAGTATCTATTCTACTCATGAAAATTTCTTATGAAAGAACAAGGCTATTGCAAGGCATCTCAGTTTATATAACTCAATATCAAGATATTCTATTTTACCCTGAAGATGTTTTCAAAACATGCACTCCTCTTTTGAATTGTATTAACGGGGCTATAAATAAGTATCTGGTTTTAAATAGCACTGTGAAATTGATGGATACAGATCCCACAGATAACTAATTGTGAACCCTGAATCATTTTGCCCTATTCACATATGGAAATTTATTCCCAAATTTCTGTTTTTGTATTTTTAATCTTTTCAAATTTCAAGAATACATCTGGATTCTTCCTTAGTGAAAAACATACTTGGTTTTTAAACCTAAGAATAAAATAATAATAAATAATAAAACCTGACATGACGTGCCCATTTTCTCACTGAAAGGTAATATTACAAGTCCAATGTAGAGAAGTTGAGGAATATAGATTTATGAAATCACATCAAAAGCACATATAATTTATTTATCCGAGGTAACTGATATTGACATTTTGATGCATTTCTTAATTTTTATATACTAACAATCTTGGATGATTTTGACTATAGCTTTCTTTCACCTAAAGAAAGACATGTAAAATAAAC
This sequence comes from Panthera tigris, assembly GCF_018350195.1. Taxonomy (NCBI): domain Eukaryota; kingdom Metazoa; phylum Chordata; class Mammalia; order Carnivora; family Felidae; genus Panthera; species Panthera tigris. The sequence goes on along the minus strand of NC_056671.1, from coordinate 55,865,216 downwards.
ATACTGTACTATTATACATTATTTGAAAATATTTTTTAATAGTTGCATAAAATTCTACTATTTGGATGTGTCAGAATTCACTTAGCCATCCCTCATTGTGAAATAAATATTTAGTCTTTTCCCGGTTTCTTTTTATAAGTGATACATCTTTGTATGTAAGTTTTTGATTATACCTTGGGTTATTTCCTTAGAACAGATTCCTGTGTGGGAGTGGGAATTATTGAGTTTAAATTAGAAAATCTAAGCATAGAATGTTAGAATTAGAAGACTCATACCTATAATTCAGTGTAATACAGACTTTATTGATGAGGAAACAGGTGAAATAACGGTATCAAAGTCCTGCCATGTGTTCACTGTGCTTTTCTTTTAAGATTAAAAAAATGTTTATTTATTATATATTTTTGACAAAGAGAGAGCACGAGCAGGGGAGGGGCAGAGAGGGGCGGGGGGGAGACACAGAATACAAAGCAGGCTCCAGGCTCTGCACTGTCAGCCCAGAGCTCAATGCGAGCTCGAACTCATGAACCACAAGATCATGACCTAAACTGAAGTTGGAGGCTCAACCGACTGAGCCACCCAGATGCCCTGACTTTGCTGTTTGTAATATCGCCCTGCTGACTCTAAATTCATGTCTGAGGGGCCCCTTCCCAGTTCCAGTTTGGCATCCTCTGTGAAACTCCACAAATGTGCTCCAGGGTCCAAGGCAGGACCGGGAGTTACTTGGAGGCAGGTAACACAGTTTTGTTGTTGTTGCCGTTGTTGTTGTTGTTGTTGTTGTTGTTGTTTGGTCAGAGGCAATCAGCGTGGCAGCATCTCTACAGCCCCCTTCCACTGACAGCAAAACAGAGTGGATACTGAGAAGAAGCAAATATTCGCTCAGGTCAAAATCTGTCCTGAGGAGAACAAAATGGAAAAAGATTCCAAGAGAGTTGTGAGGTCAGGATGCTCTGAGTTTGAGTTGATATAAAATCAGGCAGAGTTCTTCGATAGACTCCGAGTTCTTTTCTGTCCTTGTATTCGGTGGGGAAACCAGAAGATCTGTGGGGTTTGAGTGGCAGACTGTCAGGGAACTTGTAGGAGCAGGGGACTGAGTACTTGTCTGGTCACCCTCTGTGACAATCCCATATCCTGTAAAGCCAGGCGTGTTTGCAGAGCCACGATGACGTCTTCGTTTGACAGAATATATTCTTTCTCAGTTCGAGGGAAGAGAGGAGGACATTTCTGAAAATCAGGTCTACTCATGAAGTCAAAGAAACAGGCATATTCCCGAGAAGTCACTCTTGAAAGAATTCATTTTCTTAATCTGAATACACAGTTACACAAGATTATTACTTCTTGGTCTCTTCCGCCTGACTTATTCTAAAATAAGATGACTTATTCTAATTCAATAAATTTTAATTAAGTGTCTTCTAAAAGCCCATATTGTATAGATGTAGGCGGGAGAAATATAAATAGCCTACAGCCTAGAAGGGGAGATAAGAATATGGATAAAGAAAATACAGCCGTAGATACAATATATGAAAAAAATATAATTAACTGACTTGAGAGTAGATAGATAATTTAATTAGGTCCGTTTAGGCAGAACATTTAGGGGGGGAAATCATCCATTCAGTGTGCCCCAAGCTTGGAAAGCGGTTGATGTTCGGATATTAGGTGTATTTTCCCAGATGCTTTTGCTTTGTGCTTGGGTACTAGGGCTATATCTGCGCAGTATACACGCCAAAAGCTCCATGGACGGATGCCTGATGTACCTAAGAGCATATTCAGTGACCAAGATTAGACAGAGGAGTGATAAGTTACTGAGTTTCTCCCTTCCTTTGTTATGCGCTCCTCAGAAAGGATAAGTAATTAGTTGGTGGCAAGGTGAGGGGTGCGGGGGGAGGGGTAGTAGCTGTCTCTACAGTCGTATGTGTGTATAAATCGTAGGTAATGAGATGGAGAGACTGGGAAGCAAATGCCATGTCATGCACCTTGTGGGCACTCAATAAAAGTTCATTATCGATGCCAACTTTGATGAAAATAAAGGGTATTATAACATGGAGCAAGTTAGGAGAATAATTAAAGGCAAGACTATAGGAGAAGAAATTATTAAGGAAAAATAGATTAAACAGTTGGAAAAGGATACAAGGTGACTTAGGGGGAAAGATAAAAGTAAAAATATATGTGGTTAAAGAGAACATATAGCATAATTATCCAGGGGGTAAGAGAAAAAGAATACTGACGAGGAGCGCCTGAGCGGCTCCGTCCGTTAAGTGTCTTGACTCTTGATTTCTGCTCATGTCGTGATCTCACGGTTCCTAAGATCAAGCCCCATATTCGGCTCTGAGCTGACAGCATGGAGGCTGCTTGAGACTCTGTCTCTCTCTCTCTCTTTCTGCCCCTCCCCTGCTCACGGGCTCTCTCTCAAAATAAATAGTTGTTTTTTTTTTTTTTTTTATAAAAGAATACTGAAGAAATACACAATTGAGAAAGTTGTCTGAATAAGTGAAGACAAGTTGACAAAGCAGTGTCTGAAATGTCATTGTATATACCTACATGAATTTCATGATCGGAATGAATGATAAAGTTTCATTTGATAGCTAAACACGCCTTACATAAATTGACCCACAATATAAAGATATTGGGCGCTTTGGACCCTCCTGGGTGTCTGTGGTGGTAAACACTCCATCAGTAGAGATCACCTAACATCTCCGAGGTTCTGGTACGTGACACCAGGGAGTTCACTGGAGTCAACCTGGGAGGCATTATCCTTCTCCATACTTCACACTGGTTAATTCTCCATCAGGCCACTGCATTCGGTTTAGAGCCTCTCGGTGACATGTGAAATGGAGAAACTGGAGAAACCATCATACAAGGGGGGAACAATGAGCAGGAAGGGAAGTCGCATAAAAGCCGGCCAGGGAGGCACTTTACGCATGTGAAAGGCTATCTGCATATAAGTAATGGTGAGCAGGTGGTCTTCATTTGTTTACGGAAGGCACCACGCTATGTGTTCGCCAGGTGAGACATCAGAAAGGACCCCTGACATGATAACAAAACCAGGGCGTGTAAGTAACACAAGGCCGAGAGGCCTCAGCTCCTACTTTGTTCATCACAGATGAATCGCCACTCACGTTCATTATACAGGTAACGGCACTTGACCTCCCAGTGGAGACACAATTCTGTGTTCATATGTTCCTATACACACACATTGAGAAGACAGAAACCTTCAGTCATACATCAGATTCTGTGGCTTGCATTGCCCACCCATACGATCACACTTGTGGCACTAATATGCAAAGTGTAAGAACAACTCTATTTGTTTCATCTATTCAGGCTCTGTGATATCTTTGATAAACATTGTAGGCCGATTAAAAAATAAGAGTAATCAAAAATATTTTCTAATCACTTATAACCCCACTGGCCACAAGTAATAGTTTTGAATTTATCTATTCATATCTGTTTCTAAGTACCTATGTAGCTTCATTTTAAAATGGATTGTCAGATAGGTGAAATCGGTGGTGGGGATTAAAGAGGACACTTATCACGGTGAGCACGGAGCCATGTATAGAATTATTGAATCGCTACATTGTACACCTGACTCTAATATAACGCTGTATGTGAACTAGACTGGAATTAAATTAAAAAAACTTAATCAAATTAAAAATACACAGAAACACACTTTGAGAATGGTAAAAAACAAAAATGCAAAACAAGAGAGAATAAAACGGATTGCTACCTTTTTTCTTTTTTTCTTTTTTTTGAGAGACAGAGCATATGAGCGGGGGAGAAGGACAGAGGAAGAGGGAGAAAGAAATCTCAAGCAGGCTCCACGCTCAGCAAGGAGCCCAATGCGAGGCTCAATCCCACAACCCCGGGACAATGACCTGAGCTGAAACAAAGAGTCGGACAGTTGAGCCACCCAGGAACCCCTAGATTGTTAGTTTTAAAACTGCAACATTTTCCATATTCTAAAGGAGGCTACAGGCCTCATGACTACCTTTGAGGAAGAATGCTCTTTTTATTTTTTATTTTTTTTGGGGATAAACTTCAAGGGGCTTATGTTTATATATAAACTAGTCTACAAGAGAGGGATGAAGGAAGATAAATTAGGTCATCCTGTGAGACAGAGGAAAATGCTCCCTTCACTATGAGTTGTATAGCTGAAAGACTGTGAGTTGTTAACCGGAATAAGAAGGGTTTGGGGACTAGATCCAGGGAGGATGGGTGTTGACGTTCTGGACACGGGGAGCAAGGTCCAGGTCAGAGGGAATTCCTACCTGTAGGGGAACCAGGTTCTAAAACATGGTGGCCCAGGAGGAAACAGCCAATATGGGATCCCTTTTGAACGGTATGACTATGGTCTAAGGAATAATGATGCTGATGACTAATTTTAAATATTCTGAGTTATAATAGCTCTGTTATCATCAAGATTTTAGGAAAGCTTTGAGAATTGCCCTTAGCTTCACAGTGAGTAATTAAGTCTGTGTCCATGCTTGGAATGGGGTCTAAAGAAAGAATAGGCTTCCTGAGAAAGTGGTATTTGAGATGACACCTGCAAAGAATGGGGAGGAGTCTTTGAAGCAAAGGGGCGAGTATGTGTGAGGTCTCTGAGAGGGGAGAGAGCCCAGTGTGCTCAAGGAACACAAGGAAACCAGTGTGTTTGGAGCGCTATGCATAAAGGGCAGAGGGTCATGGCATGCAGACGTTGGCAGACCAAGGATTTGAGGGATTCTAAAATTTATTCTAAGTGCAGTGGGGAGGTTTGAAGGATTTCAAACATGAGAGGAACATAATCCAACTTTTATTTTTTACAGGAGTGTCCTGGCTATGGGGTGGAGAACGGACAGGAGAGGGGCAAGAGTATTTAAAGAGCAGCCGTCTGAGGGCCAACTGTGGATTCTGAACTAAAATGCCACCAGTGGAGACAGTGAGAAGTGTACATGTTTGAAATATATTATGGAGACAGAATTGACAGGACCCCAGTACAGACTGAATGAGGGAGGACGAGTGAGAATAGAATGGAAAGAAGAGGTGCTTGGGTGGCTCAGTGGGTTAAGTGAATTACTCTTGATTTCAGCTCATGATCTCATGGTTCCTGAGACAGAGCCCCATGTTGGGCTTTTTGCTGATGGCAGAGGGGTGGGGGGTGGGGCGTGGGAGGGGAAGTCTGCTTTGGATACTATGTCTTTCTCTCTCTCTGACCCTCCTCTGCACGCTCTTGTGCTCCTGCTCTCTCTCTCTCAAAGATAAATAAACATTAAAAAAAAGAGTGGAAAGAAAAACTCCCAGCATTCAGAAGTAAATGGAGGTGCCATTTACGACAATGCAGAAGTTGGCTACAGGAGCTTGTTGCGGGAATGCGACAATGCGTAAGCAAGGCAAAGTGCTGAATTTGAAATGTTTCTGAGGCACTGCCTCAGTAATGTCACATAAGCTGTGTCTATATCTGCTTGAAGCCCTAAAGACAGGGCCCGAATGGAGATGTACATGTGACAGCTGTAGGTGCAAGAGATTTTTGTAAAGCCGGGGGAAAACATCCATGGAGAAACGTGCCCAAGACTCCTCTCCAAGACAGAGGTTCGGGGAGGTAAGAGGAAATCCTTGTGAGTGTGTTTCTATGGAAGCTGAAGGGGAGTTCTTCAGGAATGAAGGGGTGGTCTTTGAGTTGAAAGCTACTGAGAGGCTGAGTAAGATGAGAATGGGAAAAGCATTCATTAGCTTTAGAATAGGGAGATAATGAAGACCTCAATAAAACCCCTTTTCATGAAAGGGTGAAGGACAGAAGAATGGGAGGTGAGGATGTGGACTCAGACTGGGTAAACCAGTTTTTGTTTTTGAGAAAGCTGGATCTGTAGGGGAGCAGAAGTAGGGCAGCAAATGAAAGGAAACATGAAATCAAGGGGATGTTTCAAATACAGGAGACTCTAGAAAATATTTACATGCAGAAAACAGCGGTCCGCTAAGGGCAGACAGACTGATGACATGGGAGAGAAAATGGCCGACTGCATGTGCACAGTCCTAAGAGGGTAAAGGGGGACCAGATACAGAGTAAAAGTGCAGAAATTAATTCTTCTGTGACGTGAAGGGAGAAGGATGCAGATGAGGGTATGTGTGTACATTTGGGCATGGAAAGAGGGAGTTCCTTTCTAGTGGCTTCTGTCATCTCAATGAAGTCAAAAGCAAGGTTGCTAGCTCAGAATGAGGAATGGGGAGAAGGCTTTGATGCAAGGGGAGAAATAATGAGCTAGTCATTGTGGAGAGTAGAATGAGCGGACTACTGAAATAGTAGGACTGCCACGGAATGTTGCGAGCACATCTGACGTCGTGATCATGACTCTAGGATGCTCAGTCGCGTGGCTTTCTTTGACAAAGCTCAGCCAAGTAGGTGAAAGTACAGGAAAGGCAGGTAAGTGGGTTCATCTACTTGGCTTGGCTGTTGCCTGGCGAATAGACGGTAGGAAAAACATGCAGGGAGGTGAAGGTACATAAAAGGCAACGGACCATGGAATCTAACCAGGCAAGGAGGGAAGTAAAAACACAAGGTGGTTGTTTGATAGTGAGAAAGAGTAAGGACAAAAAGACTTTGTAACGAACACAAAGAGTTGCAAGTGTGGAGATCAGAACAAGCTGGAGGGGGAGGATATGGTGTTTGGAGAGCGAGATATCTTGCTTTCTTTTCTGATGGTGCAAGTGGTTCAAAGAAGTAGATGGCTGAGGTCAAATGGAGGGATTTATTTCTGGATATGAGGAAGGTATTGATTGGATCATCCACGGGTATACTGAAGTTATCAAGAATAAAGCACCTAAGCAGCACCAATGAAAGTTCTGTAGGAAACAGATCTAAGCTCTAATCCTGTGATCTAGATTTTGTATGGTGGGAGGTACTGGTGGCTTTCTTCATCACTGCATTGATAGAGCTTCCTTAAGTATTAATTCAACACCAGAGGAAAACAGCCGAGAAAGGCGGAAAGAAACAAGGTCCTGACCACAAGATCCTTTGAGCCTCTGAACTGCCCTTATTTGCAGCCTGACCATTCCTATTTTGTTAAGCTGGCCTGAGTGAGTTTTCATTTTTTTTTGTCACTTGCAAATACAAGGCATAAACTAATACAAAAGCGTCTATTTCACAAAAGAGAAATACATGGAAATATAACGGATTTGTTGCTTACCTAATATCCATTTTTCTTTGCTGGTGGAATTGTTATCTGTACTTCCACCATAGGTCACGAGGAAGGGTCAAAGTCAATCACTGCTATTGCAATCACCTTGTCAGCGGTGCCAGTAAAACATAAAGGAAAAGCTGCTGGGGGGGGGGGTGTAGTGGATTGAGTAGTGCGAGGGTTCATTTTACGTGTCAATTTGACTGGGCCATGGTTGCCCAGATATTTCATTAAACATTATTCTGGATGTGTCTATGAGGGTGTTTCTGGATGAGGTTAACATTTGAATGGGTAGATTTGGTAAAGCGGATTGCCCTTCCCAACGTTGAATGTTTGAAAAGAACAAAATGCGGAGCAAGAGAGAATGTGCTCTCTGCCTGATGGTCTTGGGGCTGGGACATTGGTCTTCTCCTGCCTTCAGACTCAGACTGGAACTTACTTCATTAGCTCTCCGGCTTCTCAGGCCTTTGGGTTGCAGACACAGGGGCTTCCCAGACTCCATAATTGTGTGAACCAATCCCTTATAAAAAAATCTCCTTCTCTATATATCCTATTATAGCTCCTAATACAAGTAGTGGCCCTAAAAACTTCATGGTCACCAAGAAACTCAGAATGTGACCTTATTTGGAAATAGTCTTTGCAGATGTAATTAATTAAGGAGCAAGAGGAGATCCTACTGGTTAGCGTGGGCCCTGATAAGAGGAGAGGACAAGGAGAAAGACACACCCAGAGAAAGCCATCAGAAGATTGGGACAGAGATTTGAGTGATGCAGATACAAGCTAAGGAAGTCAACGATTGCTGGAGCCACCAAAGTTAGGAAGAGGCAAGGAAGGACTCTTCCCTAGAATCTTTAGACGGAGCATGGCCCTGCCAACATCTTGATTTCAGAATTCTCTATTTTAGAAACTATGAGAGAATAAATTTCTATTATTTCAAGCCACCAAGTTTGCAATCATTTGTTATAATGTCCGTAGGAAACGAATACAGGGGGTTTCCGGGAAAAGTCTCTTTACTCAACCAAGAGGCTCATGGGGACAAGAGAAAAAGTTGATGGACAAGGAAATGGCAAAAGGTTCCATGTGGCTGGGGCACAGGTTGAGTGGTGAGTCAGCTCCCAAGAAGAGCCTGAAGAGGTTGCCGGGCTCAGCGTGCTATCACCGGAAGCATAGAAAAGCAGCAGATGCTAGACTGTGTGAAGGACCAGATCAAGGGAATTATGAGTGGAGAAGCAAAACCATTCTCTGAAAACAGGTCTTTGTTTTCTTTTTACATGCTACAGACGATGGCCTTCTTTTTCTGCATGTGTTGGCTAAAGTGAATTGTCTGCTTCCTGTCCACATTCCCTGGGGATTCTGCACTGCCTATGCCCAACTGCTGCCCTTGCTCTTGGGGTAGTTCAGACTCCCCGAGGGGCAGGCAATGAGCAGGAGAGAGGGCTTCTCTGACAGGAGAAATCAGCTTGTCACCCCATCGCCCTCAGTGTGAGGAGACTGCTTGCTACTCAGGCATCTCTGTTTCATACAATCAAACGTTTGGTGCACAATTTGGTCCTTTTTACACTCTATGCCCTGACCTGAAATCCCATCTTCCCCACTAATGTCACCTTCCAAGGAGGGACGTTTTAAAGTGAAATTTCCTTTTTCAGGAAGACTCTGTGCCCTTCAAACACTGTCATCTCTTAGCCAACACAGGTTCCTAGAACCCAGTCACTCACTCTGGACGTTGACAGGGGACAAACGGGCTGTGATGAACTACCCTGTCAGCCTGCTCCGATGACACATATGCATTCTAATGGGGACCCTCTGGAGATGTAGAGTTTCAGACAACACAGGAGGCAGCTGATGCAGGTAGTTTTGGATCGAGGAGCATAGTGACCTGACAGGAGCTGATCTTTGGAGCCTCATCTACTTTGAATTCAAAATCCACTACCTGCTGACTGCATGGCCTTGAGCAAGTTACTTAACCCCCCAAACCTCGATTTCATCGTCTAAAAATAAGGGTAAGAGTCGCACCTACCTAACAAAGTGGCCGTGAAGAATAAGTAGCTAACGTATAAAGACAACCTAATGTGGAGCCTGCTATGAATCACTGTGGTTCTTAATATTTCAGAGCAGGGGTTCTCAACCTGGATGCTACTGACACTTTGGGACAGGTAAATTCTCTCCTTTAGGAGACTATTCTAAGCACTGTAGGATGTTAAGCAGAATCGTGACTTCTACTCACTAGAGGCTAATAGCATTCCACACCACCTCCATCCCTGAGACATGACAATACAAATGTCTACCAATATCACCAAATGTTCCGTGGGGGGCAAAACTGCCCATGATTGAGAACCACTGCTTCAGAGTCAAATGGCAGGTCTTTGCACATCTCTTAATAACAGTGGATGATGATTTTCTGCCTTGCCTCGATGTGGGGTAGAGGCCACACAAACGATTTGGTTATGAGTAATAACATTTTTCCTACTTCAGTAAAAAACTATTTTTTTCCGAGCACTGAAGCCTGTGTGTCTTGTCTGGTGTGCTTCTTCAAATTTTCCTCTCTATGGGCAAGGGAGGTTGAAACACGTTGTGAGGGTGGGATCTGACAGTGGAATCACTTTCCAACACTGGCATTCCTTTGTTATCTTATTTTCCTCCTTAAGCACTCATACCCATCTCGCTTCCAACTCAATAGGATGGTCATTACTATTTTCACGAAAAATTTAATGTCCCCCTCGTCCTTTTCTTGAGTAAAATATTTAATGAAGGGGCCACATTTCATCCTGGGTGTTTGGAATCCCAGGCTTACAACCAAGTAACCCAGTTAGAACAGAATGGCATTATAAGGATGCACTTTGATTTGCTGGTTGTGTTTTCTTCAGAAGGCATCAGGCAGGAATTTTTTATTTTGTGGGTTGATTTCACCATCCAGCTAAACGTGCTCTTAAGTCTACCCAGTTTCCCTTGGCTTCTATATTTCTTTAAAAAAATTTTTTTATAAATGTTTATTTATTTTTTGAGAGAGAGAGAGTGAGCAGGGGATGGGCCAAGAGAGACGCACAGAGAGCTGTCAGCACAGAGCCCAATGTGAGGTTCAAACCCAAGAACCATGAGATCATGACCTGAGCTGAAGTCGGATGCCCAACACACTGAGCCACCCAGGTGCCCCACTTCTACGTTGCTTTTTAAAACATTGGCCTTTCAGGGGTGCTTGGGTGGCTCAGTCAATCAAGCATCTAAGGCTCAGGTTTGCGATCTCATGGTTCGTGGGTTCGAATCCTGCATTGGGCTCTGCATTATGGAGCCTACTTGGGATTCTTTCTCTCCCTCTCTCTCTGCCCCTGCCTCCCCCTCTCAAAATAAATAAACTGAAAAAAATAAAATAAAAGGGAAAGAATCCCTGTTTCAGAATCCTTAAAAACTTCAACTTGAAAAAGGTAATACTACCAAAGAATTGAATAAACACTGAAATATTTTCCTCCCAAAACTGATCAAACAGAATCTAAACATTTAGAAAAAGCTGTTTGAGAAAGTGAGTCCTAGCAGACATTTCATTCTGTAGTCTGTAAAAAGTGTATCAAAGACGTTAGGCTCTGGTCTTGTTGCTTTTCCAGTCATTCTCCTTTCCCCTATCAGACCATCTAGAAGAACATCATATTAAATGCTAATTTTCATTTTTATGATTTAATGAGCTACTTCTGAGAAAGCTACTGTTTCGCCAGCCCATTAGAAATGTCTGGAATGGCGAGTGCTGAATTAAGCCTTAGGTCACCCGGCTGAAAGTAATGTCAGTGTTTCCGTTATTCATTTATGTTCTTTAGCCCCTCGGACACACCTCCACTGGTTACTAGGCAACCACAGCTTCCTGCAGTTAGTATACATTAAGCATGAACTCTATGCGTGAGTATGGAAAGGATCTGAATATCCGAATGAGAAGGCAATCATGAGCTGCACTGGACTATTATCTTTGTTATTATGTAAGACAAAATATGGGGAACTTCACTATTTATCAGAAAGTGGATTAATAATACCTTACCGAAAAGCTTTCATGCTTACAGGTGCACCCGTACACACAATAGCCTCAGAGCTGGCGGATATGGAAAACCTCAAAGGAGTCCTCTTTAGGAGATGGAGAAATCCCTGTTAAGAACTGTGTTTAGGACAGGAATCTGTAAGCCCTGCTTCTTAGGCCCTTTCACTCCTTGTACGGTGGGAAGGGAGAATCTAGGAGAGAAGGGGAAGGGTTTTATATCGGGATAATTTTACCACTGTACTTAAGGTCTGCCAATGTTCCTTGCCCAAGGAGAATTCAAAGTGCCGTGGGGACGTGCCAGCGACTCAGGTGGGGGCGTGCTTTGTGTTACTCACGGCGGCACTGTTGGCCACGTAGGAGGTGTGTGAACTGAGCGGGGCTGTATCCGTGCCGGATAAAACAGAACTCTACTGAATTGAGGTCATGAGAGGCTCATTTGCAGTGGCTGAATTGGGAAGAATGTAGTCTTATCTGGTGATGAGGCTTTTTTATCTTCAAATGTGCCTTTCGTGGATGCTACTACTCTGGGAAGAAATTCAACTTCGGAAGGGAAACCATGTGATACTACAGTTGTTCATATATATTAGGAAAAGGTGGTGTAATAATAAAAACATGCTCTTAGAAAAAGACAGCCACCCTACTTATCTACACAACTACAATTGGAAGAATAGTATGATACGCACACATAAACACAGAAAAAATTCCAGCCTACTGTTATGGAATTGTAAGGAATGACAGAAAAGAGAGCTACATTATTCATCTATCTTTGATCATTTGAAACTATCAGATACACTGTGTAATATTTTCCTGAAATAAACTGTACAGATTTAAAAGTCAGGTTCTGAAAGTTACAAAAATCAATTGATGGTTAAAATACAAGCGCAAACCATAAGCTGTCACTCACACGAATGCACTAACATTAAAGCACATTACGATGAACTTTTGTAAACACACCATAACCCTTAGTTTTTGATAGGAAAGCATTGTTCCATCCATTCTTGTAATGATCGTGGTTTTAAAAATCCTGCTTACATATGGTAAATAGCATTCTGCAAACTCTTCTGGGAAATTAAAGGGGAAATCAGCACACAAAAGAGAGAACTCAACAGGCAGGGCCATAACCGGGAGCTGTGAATAGAAGTCTTAGTTTTTTTTATATATTTATATATATTAAGTATATATATATTCTATATTTAAGAATATATAAGTATATATATAATATATAATATATATTTATAGAATATATATATAGAATATATATAAGTATATATATTATATTATATATATAGAATATATATAAGTATATATATTATAGAATATATGTAAGTATATATATTATATTATATATATTAAATATATAAATAAATATATTTATATATAAATATATATATATTTTATATATAAACTCTTTCTCACTCTGGAATATTAACAAGTTATCCACATAACAGTAGTAGACCAAAGACACAGGCCTGTCTCTTTTTGTTTTAATATATGGGGTATTTATAGATGGCACTATTTTACATTTTTCTAAGAAACGAGTACGTTGCAATCACTTTAGTTGCCATTTTTAGCATCACATTCTGCCTGTCAGCACCTGGACTATTTTGGTATTCCCATTAAAGGGCCGTTTATGGCTTTTGTGCTCCGGCTTCACACACGTGCACACCAGACAATACGCAGGATGTGAGCCAGGAAGACATTTCTGGTTTTGCTCAGCCATATGTCCAACACCTAGGAAAGCTCCTGATAGTTCTCAATAAATACTTGATGAATGGTAAATCTACTTCTTTGTCTTGTGAATAAAACCAAATCAACCTTGTTTTCTGAGTCTTTTCTTACACCTAGAAACTTCTCCTGGAGGAAAATAAGATCAAGAGTATAGAAATACTGGCTCATTTGTTGTATGATGGACAGGAGTTTGGTGGTAGGAGACTCAAATAGGTCCTCGTTGCAACTTTGCTGCTCATTTGGGGGGTACTACTTAACCTCTTGGCCTCAACTTCCTCAAATGTAAAATTAGGAGTTGCTATGTGGCCCTGAAATTCATATGTTGAAATCCTAATGCCCAGTGTGATGGTATCAGAATGTGGGAGGGGACTGTGGGGTTGATTGGGTCATGAGGGTGGAGCTCTCATGAGTGGGATTATAAAGAAGGCCTGACAGAGCTCCCTAGCCCCTTCTGCATGTGAGGACACAGACAGCAAGTGCCTGCTTTGAACCAGGAAATGGGCCCTCGTCAGAATGAGACCACACCGGTGCCCTAATGTACTTCCCGGCCTGCAGAATTGTGAGAAATTTCCATTCTTTATAACCTACCCAGTCTTTGGCATTTTGTTATAGAGGCTTGAATGGACTAAGAGAGGGGTCTAGGTGAAATAATCAGAAATATCCTTTCTGATGCTTAAATTCTGTGATCTTAAGACATAATCGATGGCAAATCAAAGTAGAATATTACCTGAAATAATTATGCCTTATTTATCTCAGGCTCCCAGGTGCCTAGCACAGAGCCAGGAAACATTAAGAGATGTGTAATATATTCTTAAAGAGCAAATGAGCGAATGATCATTATAGGTATAAATGTGGCCTAAGCATCGTCAAAAATTTTCACCAATTGAAGAAACCCTTCTCTATGGATACCGATATTTGCAATTAAAATGAAGTCAGAAGATTGCTGTTTGCAAATTTTGAGTTTTATTCATACCAATTATTTTTCTTATACATGATAATTGAATAGTGTGATTTTTAGAAAAATTCAGAACACGTTTATGTACCCTCTTAAGAAGTGCTAAGCATGTCATTATGTCTACAGAATGATTAACTTTGTATCCAAAACAAATTTTTTATAATTAATTACAAATATTCATTTCATAAATATTTTTAAAGAGAAAAAAGAGAGACAGAAATCCTTGCCTTAAAAAGCCCCCAGCACTGGTGGTGATTCTATATAATGCATAGCCCTAAAATTCTATCAGTCGACAGCATTAGACATCATCTCCAAGCTTACGCTCACATCAATACATGAGGTTTTTGCACAGTCTCAGAACCACAAGGTGCTGTATCGTTGAAACTCTTGTTGAACAGAAATATTGCTAATTTTGGCATCAACCTAAACATAAACTTATTTGCCAATGAGAAAAAGATCTGGAGACTTAAAAATAGCTTATTCCTCAGGAAGTACTTTAAATGGAAAATTCTAGCATTATCTTATATACATATTCTTATAGGATTAAATTGCAAAGCTTTTTTAGTGAGGTAGTGTGCTGCAGTGGAAAGATACGGCTTAACATTCTCATTCTGCCACTCAGCAGAAATGTGACATCGGCAAGTTACCTACACTCTTGGAACCCTACTATTCTTATCTGAATACGAAGGGAAACAATAGCTAATTTGAGAGGATAATATGAAGTTAGGTAAGATAATGTTCATGGAGTCTCTGGATTGGTGCTTGGCACACCTCTGTAAGGTCCCCTTTCCCCTAAGGGAGCTCACCCTTTGCTTGTAATGCTGGATGAAGTGTTACGATCTTTACCACACTGGAAGCACTGAAGCATATCTCAAAATAACGACCCTCCAGACTTCATTCAAAACCAGAAATGAAACTACTGTGAGCTTGGTATAGGCGAATCAAAGATAAAGAAAAAACTTGGCATTTGTCCCTGAAGAAAATTTTGGAGGGAAAACAGACAGGCAACGTGAGAAATGACAAGAGGCTGTGAGTGACTGAATGAGATCGCTGTTCTCTCTACCGTCTACAATTGGAGCTGATCTCCTGGTAATGGCTCAAAAGGCTACGTGAATTCTGAGAAGGACCGACGATGATCTGTTGACCCAGGAGGAGGTCATCAATGACTTAACTGAAATGGTAACAGCAACAGCTGTGATGTGTCTCCAAAGATGACTGGGGTGTTGCAAGTCACTGGAGAGTGCATGTGTGCATGTGGGTGAGGGGGATTTGGAGAGGAGTGTGGGTGATGGGAGAGTCCAGGCAGAAAAACCAGCATGAGCAAAAGTAAAGGCTCAGAGAGCGTGGCTTAGAGAGGGCAGATCACGTGATTCCTATGCTGGCAAAGACCAACCGATGAGGGACAACAGTAGGCCTTGAGACTCAAGAGGTCTGCTTGCTAAGGAATACACGAAATATTACTATATTTATTATATATTATATTTATATTATAAATATTATAACTTGCTAAGGAATATACGAAATAGATTTTGTTGATGGTGCCCCCAGCACCAGCTGTGATACTGGAGTGGCCCTAGTGTATTAGGTCATATTGGCTACTGTTTCTTGGGCTCCTACCATGTACCAGGAACTGTGCTTTGTTGTTTATGGATATTATTTTCTAGTCTTCACAACAACTTATACATAACTTTTCAGGTTAAGGATCTGAGGCTCAGAGAGGTCAAGGAACTTGCTGCTCAAGGTTACATGTTCTTCAATGAAGCAAATGAAATAAAAGGAGAAATAGGATTTTTAAAGTACTCATTTCAGATAAAACCTTTAAAGAATGGAAATAATGAGATTTGAATATAAATTAGGAAGTTGATTTAGACAGTCACGTTTTAAAAGAAAAGGGAAAATAGGAACGTTGAAAAGGGAGAATTTGTGGTGCAAGCGAGGCCATTCACGATTAGGGCGAGATCTCTTAACACGGGCATGTTTTGAAATGACGTAAGGTTTTTCATAATAAAAAATGTTGCTCTGTGTTTTAAAGTTAATTGATGATTATATTACATGAGAGACAGTGAACATCATAATTAAGTACTCAGGGTCTGAAGCCAGACTGTCCAGATTTGAATTTTTACCCCCCAACTTAACCACAGGCAGTTTATTTAACCTCCCTGGGCCCTAGTTTCCTTATCTTTAAATAAGGAAATATAATATTACTTACGTCATAGGATTGTTTAAGCATGAAATGAAATATACGTGTATATAGAATATTGTTTGGCATAAAGTAAGAACAAGTAAGCATTAGGTATCATCGCTTTGGGCCTTAGTCTTTCTTCACCAACCATTTATTTAGAAGTTATCTACAGTGAGCCAAGGGCTGGGCCAGCGTCCAGGAATGCCAAGATGGATTACAGATGACTTCTGCCTTTAAACACATTTGATTTTTTCCAATATCCTACTTTGTGGCTCAGCAGAAATACTACTGACTACATCTTGTTTAAAGCACTTTCCTGAACTATTTGGGCAGCCGTGATTTAAAATCTCCATTGACAATGTTGCTCATTAGTGTAAGGACTCACACCTCCACTCCTCCTACCCTTCCTCCAATATGAGGAGGGGTTCAGCCTGAGCTATCTTTTATGACATGTGTCCCTTGACCCACCAGGCCACGTTATGAAGTTAGTGAGGTTATTTCAATAGGTCCCCTCCTACTTATGTGAACCAAACCTCCAGAAGCTGAGTTTCTGCATCACTCCCTCAGGAGTCTCTGGCTTGCTAAGTCATTAGACTTATGTGTGATGTAGTATGCATTATTAATGGATGCATTTCTTTCCCTGAGAGTTTTTTTTTTAAATATGGCTTTATAAAGCCTCATTTCCATAAGCTGGAGAGAAATGTTAATGATTAGAACTTTCAGTGCTGCACTAAACTAAGGAAGGTTTGTTTTGAGAACATCAGTTATTCACTGCTTAAACCACACCACAAAGCTATTCACCCCTGTGCCTCTCAATTTTAGGTTATCAAGGGATCCAAGTCATTCTGCTTGTAATGGCATTTTCACATTGTCTGAAAGGATCCTCAATTAGGCATTGCAGGTTGACCATTAACATTGTTTGAATAGATGAAAATTGTTGGTAGGAGGAACACCATGTCCTTTTGAATGTACCCACAAAACATTAAAATGGACAGATTAACAGTCACGATAACCTCGGAGAAAAGACTGAAAAGGAAAATGCCTCCATAAATAAGTGAGAAGGAAATGAAAAAGGCAAGGTACTTGCATTTAAAATAACCAAGTGAAGTGATTTTGTGAAAAGCTACTGTAGTATCAAGGAAGCCCTTTAGAGTAGGGTGGTTGAGACAGTGGTAAATTGTTTACCTGCCAAAAAAAAAAAAAAAAGACACAATGTGGCATCTGATCACTTAGCATTCCAATATAGCCAGTATTTAATATAGGAGATGTGAAATGATCAGATCATAGGGCATCTTTAAGTAGCAAACTATCATTACTGAAAGAGAGGTCACATCCATAATCAAATAGATTAAGTCTAGACTTAAATGTGAACGCAGGAATGGGACAGAGGCCTTAAGGAGCAGTTCTCATCTGTAGAGAAGTCTGTGCAATGTGAGTATTTAAAAAGTAACAATCATATTTGGTGCATACCTGAGAATTTAAAAATCTTCCCATTAATTTGATATGTAAAATAAGAATATGACAATGATTTCCTCAGTAGCAGCGAATTAACGCCACAACGTTGTACAGCTTAGAACATGGCTTCAATAAATTTAAATTTTTTTCAGTGTAGAAAAACCACCCAACTTTACATTTAACTTGAAATGCATTTCCTAAGAATCATTTTCCTTGGGAGAAGCAAGGAATCCCTGTTCTCTGTTTTCCCAATAATTTTGGGAGACATTAATGAAGGATTTGTTGGTCAATTTCAATCTAACCAGAAATGAGAAAACACTCTAAATATTTTAAAAAGATGGAATTTAACCTAGAGAAATGGTTACCTGGATGATGGAAGAACTGAGAGCTAGACAGGGGATAGTGAATGAACTTGGAGATCAGCAGCAGGAAGCCAAAGGCATTACCACCCACGAGGTCTCAAGGGAGAAAGGGAAAAGGTGATACTACTGGAGCTCAGAGTTCAAGGTCCCTGGGGAAGCTGGAGACAAGGGGGTGAGTCTCAGGGCAGAAAATACAGCCCATAGGGGTCAGCTGCCATGGAACCAGTAGAGTAGGAGCAGGGAAGGAATGGACTAGAAGGTAAAAACAGGCACAGACCAGCAAAACTGGAAAATAGAGTTAAGACGTTTCTCATTTTCATTTTATCCTCCAGAATGTTACACCAGACAAGTTGATTTACTGATATTTTCAAAGGGCTCTAAGTTTAGCTCCTGGGAACCGCCTTCAACAAACATCTTGTAAATAAACGAAATCACCATTTTAGTTCCACACGCAATCTCAATAAACCACATTTACACACCCTGAAGACTGTGAGAGAATGAGCCCCTTCGCTTTGACGTTAACAAAAAGGATAAAGGAAGCAAGCATGGGTGTCTTTAGGATTAGATTTAGAAAGTGGTCATTGCTCTGTCAGTTGCATTGTTTTATTCAGAACTGTGAACAGAGGTTTATTCTGCTGTTCCGGAAATCGCCACTCTTCAAAGTAGATAATAAAACCACACTTTGAAAGCTGGACTCAGGAGGAGGTGGAAAGCCACACAATTTCCTCAATAAGACCACCTCTCAATTCCTCCATTCCTTTCCATTCTGCTGATGAACGACAATGGCATATTGCAGACTAATAGTAAAGCACCGATTTGCAAGCCTTTGTCTTTCATAGCACGGAAGGGTAGTTATGAATGATGATGTAAAAAAATATTTGTATCCATCCATTTTATGGCCAAGCAAAACAAAGCTTAATGTGTGTGAGCACGTGTGTGTGCTTAATCATACACAGCAGTTCAGAAACTGCACCTAACCTAAACCATGTCCTACCTTAATTTAAGCAGTATAAAATCTCCCCAGGGCAGCCTGTGAAATGTTAGCCTTGTCTCTCACACACAGACTTGTTAATGATCAAACTGTCACTACCATCATGACATTTTCCCCCAGTTTATGCCTTTAGAACATAGTTTTGTCTTATTCTGGCTTATTACTCTGAAACTAAGTACTTTTGTATATTTAAAAAATTATGACCTTCAGAGTAGAATGGAGTTTGAGGCATTTGCTTCATAGGAACCAGGAAGAATGTTAGGGCATCTGTACCTCACACCTCACACTTCAGGTGATTTCTAACAGTAACAAAGCCACAAAAGGCACAGAAACCAAGTCTTTGACTGTGTGGCACCTCACTAACAGTACAGAACATTGATAACATTTAACGCCGTTTTCTTTTCACGCAAAGGAGAGAAGCACTTTAAGGGGAAAAAGTTCAATGTCCATCTTAAAGTCTTTGTTTCAGATGCACTCACCTAAAATTCAATGAAGAAACAGCATGAACTTTCCAAAACCATCTATTTTCTCTTCTTTGAAATGGCAGTTGACTATGGCATTTAAAGACTTTCCGAGCACTTCATCCAGGGATCGGTAAATCTTCATTTATCTGCAATGAGAAAACATGCTTTTGTTTAGCTAGGTAACTTACACTTGCATGTTTCCTACAAACAAGAAGCCAGAATGGGCAGATCTACAACATACAGTATTTTTCAAATCCCCTCATACACTAGTAATGCTTTGTAATACTCAAACTCAGAATCTTGGTTTTCATTTACTCTAAGAAATATTTAGAAAAATGGACGTTGGTGCCAGAAGACACTTTACAGATGAGGAGGGTGAGGCCCAGGAGGGTGAAGTGACCGTCCAAGATTAAGAAGCTGGTTAGTAACAGAGAGTGGCTTTGAACCTTGCGCTCCTGACATGCTTCTCTGTTGTTAGTTGATTAAAAACCCAGAAATGCGAAAGCATGGAATCTTCTGTGTTTTCCAAGTAGGTAATTTTCTGGAATATTGTGTCACCATAATTTCTACCAAAGCCAAGGAAATTAGAGCTGAGGTCAGAGTCCTCAGATGAGCATCTCCTTGAGTGGTTTAAGCCTGAGCAATCACAAGTAGAATGTCTACAAGAGAAGACTACCGCAAGGGCAACCTGACATTATTTAATGATCCGTATGATTTATTAGGTTATGTAGTGATAACATAAATAACAAATAGTTCATAAAATTGCCTGTTAATACTTCTTCATAAAGCTGAATGATTTTCTCGTCTTGTGCCTTCTGGGAAAACTCACAGAAAATAACTGAAAAGAGAGAGGTTCTAGATGGCACTTCCCAGAAGATTCCCCGGTGGTGACTCAGGCACTCTCTCACCATCTGCCATCAGCTAGTCTCTCTCACCAATCTTTCTTCTTCCCTTTCTCCATCTCCTTACCAACTTACAGGCTGGATGTTACCACCCCAGGTGCTGGACAGCTTGAAGCGGCAGGAAGCTGAAGCTCAGGAAAGCCCATGTTAAGATGAAGGAAAGCAGTGGGGAGGGTGGAAATGGTAGAAAATAAAGGGGAGAAGGCGTCTGATGACAGTGGGGTAGAAAAGGAAGGGACAGGAGCCTACCTTCGCACCCCAGATGGGAGAAAGAAAGGTACCCTCTGTCTCCAGTTCCACGCTTACACTTTCCCTCCCAAGTAACTTCTCCAAACCCAGTTATCAAAAAGGATTACAGTAATTATTTTAGCTCTCATGGTTTCTAGGATGCTATGATTTTAGGTTCCTAGAGAAAATTCTATACAATAACTCCCCCTTGCTGTAATCTAAGTTTTCAGATATATTCATTATTGCATGAGATTTATTTCACAGGAGATAAAGACATGTTCACTATCCAATTAACCCTTGTTCTGTGTCATATTAGACCCCAGTCATCTTTCCCTATACTTGGATTCTTGGTACATACTTGGCATTCTTTGAATTAAATGTATTATTACAACAGTAGTGCTTTCAAACATTTTTGTTTGTTTGTTTTCTTAAAGTACATGTTACTTTTTTTTTTTTAATTGGAGTTTCTGGTGAATTAGACCAATGCATCTGGGAATAAGTTACATATTACAAATGTTCTCTCAACCTCATGAATGCAGCTCTCCAAGCACCAGGATCAGGAAATACATGGAAACCTTGCACAATCTTAAACACTTTTTTGTAAGACTATATAACGTGTGTATATATATATATGTATTACATATATGTGTATAATAAAGTTTATACACTTAGATGAACTTACGTCTAGCTATATCTGGCAATACAGAGTCACTCAAGAAATCCCTTGGTATTGTATTGGCCTGGGACTTCTTGGGATCATGCTGCTGGTTTTTGCACCACCACCCGGCAATCTGGGGAAAAGATGTTTTGCATTTTTGGTTTTTGTCCACGTCTCTGGATTATTCCAGACTGCAAGAGACTAGGAGGGAGACGAGACTATGCTCAGAGGGAGATGCCGTGTTAAAGTACCCCGCAGGGCAGCTCAGGCTGCACGCCTTCATTGAGATCTATCACTCCAATAAAAGTTGCAACTTGAATGACACCTTGATTGGAAGCTGGCATTCGTGTTTGCTCTTCCTCCTCCACTAGAAATGGCCCTGTTTCAGCTTATATGTCTCACCCAGGCAGTGATCAAAAGCAGACGTCGGGTCTGGAGGCAGCCCTCTCCTTACCCCCCTTGGCTTCTATCTCCCACCGCGACTACTTCAGAGTACACAGAGCTGAGTATCTATAATTCTTTCTACTCTGAGCCTGAGGGTGGCAGTCTCCCAAAGTGCCACTGAATTAAAGGCATCCATCCTTCTCTCTCCTCTTGCTGCGGCCCCCTGGACACTTGCAAAGCAAAAGTCTCATGTGAACACTGGGTGGGAATAAAAACCAGTACCTTTCTCTCTTCAAATTCTTCCTTAAATTCTATGCCAGCTACCAAATTCTTGTTTCAGTAACTTGTGGCTAGAAATTAACATTTAGTGCCCGGAAATAAAATAAAATACCGTCCCCATCTTCTAGCTCCCCGAAAAGCCTCCAGTCACCGCCTGGATTGAAGGTAGAAGTCGATATCTTGCCACAAGAGAAAGGAGTATTTTGTCAAATTGGGATGCCTTATTTTATTTTATTATTTAAAAAAAAAATTTTTTTTTAACGTTTATTCATTTTTGAGAGAGAGAGACAGAGCATGAATGGGGGAAGGCCAGAGAGAGAGGGAGGCACAGAATCTGAAACAGGCTCCAGGCTCTGAGCTGTCAGCACAGAGCCCGACGCGGGGCTCGAACTCACGGACCGCGAGATCGTGACCTGAGCCGAAGTCGGCTGCTCAACCGACTGAGCCACCCAGGCGCCCCATGGATGCCTTATTTTAGACATATAGGTTGGGTGGGAGTGGCAGGAAGCAGATTTTTGATTAATAAAATAAACCCCTCAACTCAGAGTACATAAAAATAGAATGAGCCATCTGAAAAAAGTAACTTTCAAACTAACGATATCAACTTAAGTCTTGATAATCACTTAACGATGGTGGGATTTGGTAAAGCACGCGCATTTATCACACAAGAATGGTGTAACTGGTCAGTGCCAACAGAGATTATGTGGGAGCCGGATGAATATTAGACCGGAGTGGAGTTAATCACATTTTTTATTCCTATTTATGCCTTTACTGATCTTCCCACCCAAAACAGCACCCCTTCCTCCTTCTCTACTGCTTACTCTGATACATTCTCCTGCATAGCACTTGTACTGTTATTATTTATTCATTGTTTGTCACTTCACATTAGAATATAAGCTCCCCAAGGGCAGGAGTTTTGTTCACTGCTCCCTCTCTGATGCTTCGAACACGGCCTGTCCCATAGTAGGCCTGCAGCACTATTTACTGCATGAATAATATACATAAATGGAGACTTCTCTTGTCTTAACAACATTTGATCCAATTTCCTCTTTCTTACCCCTATCAGTCGGCACCATTCTGAAAATGATTCGGTTGGATGCATTAAAGGCTTTTATTCACACTGAAAAGACAAAGAATCCAAGCGGGCATTTTATCTTTCATTGCTGTGTAGGGAAAAGATCGCCTGCACGTTAAATGGAGGATTGGAGATGGTCTCCAGCAGTTATTCTGTAGCCTTTTCTTCTTTTTCAGTTATGCTCGGGAGACTACGGTGCCATGAGTCTAGTTGACTAGATTTCAGAGGTTAGGATGGACCCCACAGTCAGATCGCTGTAGTCACAGGGAGCAGGTTCTGTGTTCTGAGCAGCAGCTACAGACGAAGACCATAGATTTACAAATGGCGCTCCAGAGAAATATGCACATGGAGAGCCGCACTGCATTCAGAAACATATGAAACCTGGTCTTTTCTGTGTTGGACATTGTCTGTTAAAGGATATTGGCTAAGAATGATTAAAGTCACTTGCGAAACATCAACTGCTTGTCCAAATAATTTCTCAACAACTGAAATAGGTCCTGTTATTTTTATGAGGGACTCTTCGTTGTCATAGTCACAAACGGCCTGCTAGGGTCTCATGCCAGGGCTGAGGCAGAGCTCAGGGTTCTGGCTACCCCTCTTCTGCAAACACAGCATCGGCCATATTCTCAACAACAAAGAAGCTGGAAGGGGAAGAAAAATAATTCCGAAAGGCACCTGCAGCATCTTCTAGTGTTGTAGAAAGGGGACTGAACTACGATTAGAAGTTGGGGTTTTATTTTTGTCTCTATACTAACTAGTTGGGCAAGTCATTTACTGTTACCTGAGTTTCAGTTTTCTCATAGTAAACAGACAGCAATGGTCCTCAACCAGGGGTGATTTTATACCACTGCAGGGATATTTGGTAATGTCTGGAGAAAGTTTTAGTGGTGGAGGGAAGGTAGGTGCTACTGATATCTAGCAGATAGAGGCCAGGGATGCTGTTGAACACCCTATAATGTACAGGATAGTCCCCAACAAAAAATAATGATCCAGTCCAAAATGGCAGTGGAGTGCCATTTAGAACCATCCAAACCCTGGTCTGGATGTCTCAAGTCCCTCTCAGTTCCTAACACCATTTTATAATTCTACCACTGGTCCCATCTAGACCTCTGAAGTTGCACAAGTTAATCCTAATTCCCCTTCTGAAGCTTCCTTCAATTCTGTATATGACATCGATCTCCTTCCTATACCTCCCAGCTCTATTCTTAGATGCCCTCCACCACCAGACCTTGATGTTTCCACACCAGCCTTTGAGTTCCTTCCTCATAGCACATGTGATCATGTAAAATTACCAGCGATTGCTTTTTCTCTCTGTAAGAGCATGTGCAACTTGAGGGCAGAGACTGTCTTGCTTATTTCTTCATCATCTTTAGCACGTCATCTATCCTGATGAATACTAATCCTTCTATTTGTTTGAACGCGGCACCTGGGTGGCTCAGTCAGTTAAGCATTTGACTCTTGATTTGGGCTCAGGTCATGATCTCACCGTTTGTGAGATGGAGCCCTATCTTGGGCTCTGTCCCAAGAGCCTGCTTGGGACTCTCTTCCTCTCTCTCTGTCCCTCCCCTACTGATGCTGATGCGCTCTCTTCCTCTCTCTCGAAAGTAAATAAACTAAAAAAAAAAAAGTTTGAGTAAATGACTGGTGGTGGAACAATCAGCAAACATGAAGCTCAGCATTTTCTCACTTGGTTCCTACAGGAGGTTGTGGTGTAAACTTAGTCTGATCATCTCACCAGATTATGATCTATTGGCCCAAGAATGTTAAAGTGCCTTGGAAAGCTACAGTAAAATGGATGTGGGATAGTGGTCTTTGGACTGAATTGAGAATCCCCCCAGACACAATGATATTAGGTCAGAGTCAGGGAGAAGACTGCTTGGAAAGAGGCCTTTCTGGATGCCTTTTTTTATGTTTATTGTTTTATTTTTGAGAGAGAGAGGGATAAAGCACACATGAGCATGGGGCGGCAGGGAGAGAGGGGCACAGAGGATGTGAAGCAGCTCTGTGCTGACAGCAGCAAAAGCCTGATGTGGGGCTCAGATCGTGACCCGAGCTGAAGTCAGACTTTTAACCAACTGAGCCACCCAGGCACCCCTGCCTTTCTGGATGCTTTAAAGCTGGAGACATAGTCCTCAGGGACAATTTTGGGCACCCTCTCTGTTCCAAGGATTTGTTCGCATTGACAGAGAGTTTAGTTTGAGAACTAGGCAGGTCTTGGCTGTTTGTACATATTTCCTATTAAGGGCATAGACTGTTACTTCAAGCTCCTAGGATCAAGAGGCTGTAGCTGTGGGACAGTCTAACTGTTCAGCTCCAGCGTGGCCCTGTCACAGAAGGGCAAGATCACACAGCCTGGTGGACTCTTCCCACAGGGGATTCTAGGTCCCATGGGAAGCCCTACTGAGACTGGCTGCATCTGTCTCTCTGAAGTTTTTACTTCTGTCCAAATAATCAAAGCAATTAATCTAATTTCAGAGGGGGGTGTGCACCTGTCATTTCTTCCCCTCAAATTACAGCCCAATGGTGGCAGAAACATGGTATGTATCCAGGGAAAGTAGAGTTCCCACCATGCTGTCCTCTCAGTCACCTGCTTTAACACTCCCTAGAACACATAACAAGACTGCAAGAGGAGATTCCAGAAGGTGTAAGACAACGGCACGGTATTCAGCTTCACTCCTGATATTTCACCAATAGACAAGGTTAAGAAATCATTCTTCCTCACTTAGGCTAAAGTAAGATAAAATGGAAAGAACAACAACATTTGGACAAAACAGCTCTCAGAAGGAATGGACATACGCATTCAGCAGTGAATGTAGAATGACTTTACACTGTGAAGCCAGAGGCCTGCTGACATTCAGAGCCTCTTAAATAAAAACTATGGTGACTTGCCTGTCAACATCAGTTCAGCTGGGTATTCAGTCCACTGTTTTAAAGGTGCTGAGAAGGAAGAAAGTGGTTTATAAAGAATTTCTCAGTTCTGTTTTGTGCACAGCAGTTTTTTCAGAGGAACTGCCTTTGTGTTTCTTTTTTCTGTTGTATTTTACTCTGAGGATAAGGCAGGTATTTACCCAGATGATATTTGCCTTTTATTTTTTTCTTGATTATTAAAATGTCCATTTATTTTTGAGAGAGAGAGAGAGAGACAGAGCATGAGTGAGGGAGGGGCAGAGAGAGAGAGGGAGAGACACAGAATCCAAAGCAGGCTCCAGGCTCTGAGCTGTCAGCACAGAGCCCGACGTGGGGCTTGAACCCATGGTCATGACCTGAGCCATTGGCCACTTAACCAACTGAGCCAGCCAGATGCCCTGACATTTGCATTTTAAAAAGATGTCCCTCACCCTGTATGTTTAAGGACTTGCACTGCACCTGGCCTGTGCTGCTCAAAGAGGAGTTCAATCTCTAAGAATTCACTTGAGTGCCATAACTGTTTTCTCTTTAAAAAGAAGACTTTTAAAAATAATTAGCCAAATGCTAGTATGTATGAATAAACAAGTTTAATATAAATGAATCAAGAGATGGCTGGAAACTTACAAAGTCATTTTGATAAAGTAACTTTCTTTTTAGACAATGTGAAATATGTAATAAATTAGAAAGAAAGCTAATGTTACCCACACTACACTACCCAGAGGCAATCCCTGCGACGATTTTATAGATTTGCTCCCAATTACATACATGTATATATGTATTTGCACACACATATACAGACACAGAGTTTTTAATGAAATTAATGGATTATAAACTATATATGATTTTGTTTCAAGTTTTTTGTTTGTTTTACTTTTTGTATCCTATGATTAGTGATCCAAACATATTTAGCATAAATACTTGTCCCTTTTTGGCTATGAGATTATTTTATCAAACTTATTAGTGAAAGGATATGACATATATGATGATAATGGGACATCTGTACTCACTAAATGATTCTTTAGTTTCTTCCAGCACTGTAACACACTCACATTCATACAGACCACACTTCTGCTACATTTCAGGTAAGGCAGAACTTACAAGTTCTTTTAAGTTCTACATCATTAGTAGAACTTATTTTGTTATGGAAATCTCTATTGCACAAAAGCCACGCATCCCAAAATATCAGATAAAGAGGAGTCATTTTCCCAGAATCCACATTTGAAAAGAGCGATTATCTCATACTGTATCTTTCAAAAAAATAAAATGGCAGGGGCACTTGGGTGGCTCAGTTGGTTGAGCGTCTGACTTCGGCTCAGGTCATGATCTCACTGCTTGTAAGTTCGAGCCCTGCATCAGGCTCTGTGCTCACAGCTCAGAGTCTGGAGCCTGTTTCGGATTCTGTGTCTCTCCATCTCTCGGCCCCTCCCCCGCTCACGCTCTGTGTCTCTCTGTCTCTCAATAATAAATCAACATTAAAAAATTTAAAAAATAATAAAATTGCAAACTACTGAGTGTCTCATGTGCTTACAAAAACAATCACTAAACTTCAGCACCTCAGGTTTTCTTAGATAAAAATCTCCTTTCACGAATAAAGTAGAACAACACACAAGTAAAACAGTATAGTCAACAAGCCCTCCATAGTGAAGACCTCATTAAAACTTTAAATTCTCCATGTTGAAATTAATTCCAAGTAGGGTATAAAGATGAACATACTTTTGCTGCCCAGGAAAAAATTATTTACTCGAGATCAGTCTGTTGTCTCTTGTGTCACAGTATACCTGCCAGTTTGGTCAAAAAGAGAATTAAATTGAGCTTGGAAGGTTAAATCAAAATGTGCCAAAGTTTCATTCAATTAATTTTTAAGAAGACAAACTTTTAATTAGCCACATGCAGGTATATCATAGATTCTACTGAAATCTCCCTGGGAATACGTGACCATCAGTACCTTGCTCATATTTTGTGTTCATTCATTTGCTAAAGTGCTGCACAGTTCTAAGAGATTAACAATACGAAGTGTTTGACGTGAAGTGTGTTTGATTTGACCGTGATGTAAAGATCAAGACAAATAAAAAAGAAGAAAGGAAGGGAGGAGTCCAGGAAGGAGGGAAAGAAGTAGGTCATGAAACTGGATATAGGGGGAAAAAACCAAAATTAAAAAAAGATTTCCTAGGACCTTAAACCGGTTACATTAGTGACATTAAAAAAGGACATGGGTGAGTAGAGGAGTATGTGAATCATATGGATGGGTCTTTTCTTAGACAAAGAAAGAAATACTTTTTCTGGAAATCATAAGGAGAAAGAAGGATCTAATTCTGGGAATGGATGTTCGGGGTTTGCCCTTCAGTGCTGTACTTCTACCTTGATTGATGGCTTTGAATGTGCCAAATGTCTTAGTAGCCACCCGAGGGCTACTGAGAACCTCACTTGCCATTCACATCTGACTTAGAGGGGATAAGTATCTTTTATAAAAATGAAGATAAAAGACACAGCATTTAATGTGATATCAGTAAGGTGCCATGACACTTGGAAGTTAAAAAGAGAGATAACTATATGCTACATAATAGGTTCTCAGACTTTTTGTTCTGAAAACCCCAAAGAGCTTTTGTTTATGTGTGTTATATCTATCAATATTTACCTATTAGAAATTGGCTTAGAAATTTTAGAAATATTTATAAACTTATTTGTACAACAATGATAAGCCCATTAGATCTAACATAAATAATATCTATTGCTAATAAAATAGCAATATTGTTTCAAAACCAAAAATACAGTGAGAAGTATGGCGTGGTTTTCACATGTTTGGAAATCTCTTTAATGTTTGGCTTAATAGAAAGAAGATCACTGGATTTTCATATCTGCTTCTGCATTTAACCTATCGCAATATGTTGTTTCAGCTGAAGAATATGAAGAAATTCCAAACTTACAAAAAGTCTGCAGTTTTCTTACAATAATTTCTTTAATGTTTATTCATTTTTGAGAGAGAGAGAGAGACAGAGCACACGTGGTGGAGGGACAGAGAGAGAGGGAGACCCAGAATCCTAGGCAGGCTCCAGGCTCTGAGCTGTCAGCACAGAGCCTGACACAGCGCTTGAACTCATGAGCCATGAGATCATAACCTGAGCCAAAGTCAGATGCTTAACTGACTGAGCCACCCAGGTGCCCCTAAAGGTATGCAGTTTGAAAAGGTAGTATTTGATAGTCTTTCAGATGACTGGATAGTTTTCTTCAAAAGACACGGAAACTCAACAAGCAATTGCTTCTTAAAGGTGAGTTGCAGTGTGGAAACTGAGCCATATCGATGAACTTTGCATAGTCCATTACACTAAAATTCATTATCGGTCTTGTATTTTGTATAGAGCTTTTTACTCTTGTATGATTTTATAACATCGATTAGTAGGGAAGTATTGGCTCACTGAGTTATACACATCTTCCAAATGTTGATGCTTTTCAGTTTTAATGACAAAAAGTCCTATTTGTTAATACTGCCATCAATCTCATCAGGGAAGTCTTTTACGTTTTGGGAAGCTGTCAAGCATACAGGGGCAAGTGCAAGCTTTCTAAAATTTTTTTTTTTTTAACGTTTATTTATGTTTCAGAGACACACACATGCACACACACACACACACACACACACACACAGAGTTTGAGTGGGGGAGGGGCAGAGAGAGAGAGAGAGAGAGAGAGAGAGAGGGAGACACAGAGTCCAAAGCAGGTTCCAGGCTCTGAGCTGTCAGCACAGAGTGCGACGCAGGGCTCGAACTCATGGACCGTGAGATCACGACCTCAGCTGAAGTTGGACGCTTAACCGACTGAGACACCCAGGCGCCCCTACCAAAATTCTAAGTTTTAGTTTAAAGTTTGAATTTTATCATTATCAGAAAATACTCTTAGTTTTCTCTGAAGCGACGGGCTCACTTCATTCATTTTCAAGGAAATCCGTGCCAAGTACCATGTCTGGATAACCATAGTTTGCCAGTTGTTCTTTCAAGTAAACATGTTGTTCTATAAAAGAAGCGGCTAGTTCAGTTTGCACGCCACACAATTTTACTTGGAGGCAGCCATTGTCTCTTAATATATTTCAAGAGCTTTTTATGTACACTTCCCCGTTCCTCACACAGAATATTAAAAAGAGGTGTACTTGAGTTTCAAGATTTAATTAGATTTTGTTGCTGTAGCTGATGCTTGCTTTGCTTTTTTTACTGTAAGTGCATGGCACCGAAGAATATAATTACTACCAGGACACGCTGTTGCTGCTGCCTTGATTGTAATAAGGTTACAGTAAGTTTTACCCGCCATTGCTTCTGTGTCATCAGTGCGAATGTCCACATAGTGAAAATTGCAAATAGTATGTTAGAGTTACTATTAAATAGTTTGACCTCAAGGATCCCCCGAAGTGTCTTGGGGATTTCGCTCTGAGAACCATTGCCCTGAAAGAAAGGGAATATAGTAAGGAGGCTGAGCGAAGCCTCTGTGATTGGACAGACTCAATCTCTGTGATATTGGGCAAGTTATATAGCCACTCGAAGCCTCATGTGCCACGCTTATAAAACTGGAATAACAGATCTTACCTCATAGGGTTGTTTCAAAGATTAAAGGAGATCACTTAGTACAGCACCTGACACACAGCAAACACGACAGATGTTAACTATTATCGCTAATATTTATATTACCTCTTGTGGGTTTTTTTTGATGTTTTTATCTATTTTTGAGAGAGAGAGGCCACGCATGAGTGGGGGAGGGGCAGAGAGAGAGGGCGTCATTGAATCTGAAGTAGGCTCCAGGCTGTGAGCTGTCAGCACAGAGCCTGATGCAGGGCTCGAACTCACGAGCCATGAGATCATGATCTGAGCTGAAGTCGGATGCTCAACCGACTGAGCCAGTCGGGCGCCCCATATTACCTCTTGGTTTGAAGATCAAGAAGCAATGAGGTGAGTAAACCCTTACATAAGCTGTACTTGTTGGAATTTGTTTATGCTACACCAATCCAACCTTATTTCTACATTTCCTCTGTGAGTACAAACTGCAGGCAGATATGTTCTTTCCTCCCACTATGTTAAGGCAAAGATTTGCCCTTCATATGCTGATTTTACAAACCCTTGTGTAGTCAATCATGGGAGATATTTCTTGGCAGCTAGAGTTGGTGGTGACAAATGAGAGATGGTATTTTGACTGGGACCCATGATCTCCCAATCCCTTATCATGTGTGGGAAGCAGATAATACCAGTGGTTTGCACTACGATCAGAAAGCTAGGCCAAAAGGACCCCTTTTGCCAAAGACCCTATAGAACAAGCCCTTGACATATGTCTTTCCTAGAATGCTTACTCTTGCCCTAGTCTCAGTCCTCTAGATTTTACCATTTCGTGGAGAAAATTGAATTCAAGGAAATGGATAGTAAGGAGGAAAGGGAAAAGGAGGGGATTTACTTCAACAAAGGGCAAAGTGTGTGTATGTGTGTGTGTGTGCACATGGGCACACATGTGTGCATGGATGTTGTACTCGAACAAACAGTACTTTGGCAGAGACTAAGTGCTGTAAAACTCTGAGCTCATAGGCCCAGATAAGTGATATAAATGGGGAAATAGGTTCGTATAAGTCAGGGCACCCCGTGCCTGCATAGTTTACCTCTATGCATATGTTTTACTACCCCCAAAGAAATATGCTCTCTTACTTTCCTTGAAATTATAAGAGATTTTCTTGGTCTCTTTTTATTTTTGTCACTTTTGGTAGTGACTGGAGTAAAAAAAACCCAAGCTTTTTATAATAAGAAAACAACAACGCAAGCTTATTTATACGTGGCATATGATATTTGGTTTCAAGTGTTGGGAAAAATAAGAGAATGGTAGTGATGGAGTTGAAATGAAGAGTGTGTGCCCTGTTTAAGGACAGCACCTCCCTCTGGCTGCGCTACGCAGAAGCAGGGGCTCAGGATGGCCACATCTTATTTTCATGTTCAGGATGGAAATCCAGATTTTTACATGAACTCCTCAAATTTATAAACGTTGCCTCCAACTGGATAGGACAAACGAAACACGTCTGCATGGTTTGCAGGTTGCCAAATTTTGGGTTTCTCCAAAGGTAATGATTGCATTTCCCTCCCATCTCAGGTGCCAATAAACTTGGCATCTGACTCACCTCCATCACCATTCACTGGGGGTTCAAGGGTGGTAATAGAGGGTAGAGAGGAGCCTCGATCTCCCCCTAGTGGTTAGAAAGTGCCAAAAACAACTAGCTGAACACACATAGTTCAGCTCCCAAGTATGCGAAACTCACTAAAATCAGCAAAGCCGACTTTGGCTATTCTGTGTGAGATGTGAATCATATGGTAATTTTAATGCTAGTGCAGATAAGGTTGTATAGACATATATAGATGACTACAGTGTGAAGGATCATCTTACCCACTAGCTAGAGCAGTATCTATTAGTCACTGGTTAATTTGATCCCAGTTTTAAGTATTTAATAGCAGCTTAGCACTTATTAATTAATGGAGAACATCTTATTATACCCCTTTGCTTAGAAGCTAAACTTGGGGAGAGCATTTTAGGCTGGGAGATGGGATCAATTTTGCCATTTTGAAAAAAATGAAGTAGAATGTTAAATAAGTCAGTAACTATTATTACAGGGCTAATAAAGATTCTTGATAAAGTTGAAAAACATATCCCATGATAGCCTTGTTTCATCTGGATACCCATGTTGTCTTAGAACACTGTATTATGTGCCTGCAACTCAAATGTCAACTTTCAAGGATGGATCCCTCTGAATACTCATTTCCTTGCTGTTTTGCCCTCCTTGACACACTCAGATAATTTAATGACCTGAAATACAATTGCTTTTAGAAGCTCAATACTTTATTATACTTTTGTTTTAAAAACAGTTTTTGAATTGAGAGTATGTCAGCAAAAGCAACCAAAAGAATGTGGATGTTGTTACAAGGTCAGCTTTTCAGAAGCTGTAGGCAGGCGTTATTGGCATTCTGTCAAACAATCACCACGGGCAGCCGAGCCATTCATGGGCAATGAGTCAGCAGCTGTGACAACACAAAATACGAAATACGGTAACCCATTAATGGGCAAGATAATAGGTACACATGCTCCCTCAGAAAGCACCGGGGAGAGGAAATATTTTATTTTTCATACTTTTGTAGAAGAAAATTGGGATAGGTCATTAAAACTCAGATGTTTGTGTATGTGTTCGTGTGTGTGTGTGTGTGTGTGTGTGTGTGTGTGTGTGTGTGTTAGAATCTAGATTAAAATATTTGTACGGATGGATTTCCGCTGTGAAGGAAAACATATTCAAATAGCTAAGATATCAGAAGCGAGGCATTTCAAATAGGATATTGTTGGTTAAGAAGGAGTCATGTTTTAGATCAGGGCTGTCCAGTGGAGTAGCTACTGGCCACATGTAGCTTTTTCAGTTGAAATGTGCCTAATCCAAACTGAGATATGATGTTAAATGTAAAACATACCACGGATTTCAAATATAACCTATAAAACATGAATGAATAATATCTTAGTAACAACTTCTTATATTGATTACATGTCAAAATGATAATACTTTTGGTGTATTGGGTTAAGTAGAATGGATTTAAATTATTTACCTGTTTTTATTTTTTAATGTGGAGACTAGAAAATTTTAAATTATATATGCGGCTGGCATTATATTTCAATTGGCAAGTGCTTTAGAAGAAATCTGATATCCTCTCCTTCCAGTATCTCTCTCTCTCTCTCTCTCTCTCTCTCTCTCTCTCTCTCTCTCTCACACACACACACACACACACACACACACACACACACACACACGAAGGGAGAGAAAGAGGGGCCACAGTAGTGATCCATTTGAAAAACAGTCTTCATAATTGCATTTACGGTGCTGATGTTGGAGATCCCAGTTCTCTATGCCAAAGAATAGGTACAAGACAGCGCATAGCACTGAAAGATGTCTCACCCTGAATTGCCAATTGGCTGCAACTTTGGGTCCAGGGGTGAAAGGGCATTTGTCATAGTTCATTTAATTCTGGCCTCCTTGCTAAGAATGAAAGGGCACAGCTGAAGATGCCGAGAATTATCTTTCCTTTATCACTGTTTAGGGAAGAACAACATGAGCTCCGGAAAAATGAATTGGTAATGCTTCTTGAACTTTCAATCTGTTTGAGACTTGCATGCTCTCAAGAATGACTGTGATGGTCAAAATTGTACTGTAACACACTGAGCTACAGCTTTTATTTAATAAGAATTTTGATAAAAGCAAAATCTAGATGCCAGTTTGGCTATTTAAATCAATCAGTGAAAAATGGTACTAGCTCGATTGGTCTGGACGTGTTTCTTACATTTTGGCACCGTTCCTGGACTATCCTCCCCCCTTATTCCAGCAGTATTGAGAGGTTCTTGGCAACATTTCTCCTGTACCTGCTACTCTATCTTTTTTGAGCTTCAATCCTTGAATCCATTCCATCCCTGGCTTATTTCACCTTCTTCTTAGCCTCAACTCCTTAGAGGACTTCAGCGTCCTGGAGTCGAACAAATGTTGGGGTTCTAAACTTACCCGTGTCTTATCCTTAAAACTCTCTTTTATCTGTTTTAACTTTAGCTATTAACTTCAATTTTTATGAACAGAGCTGGAAAACAGCTGAGCAGAGATTTCATGCACTGTGGCTGGGCCATTCTGAATGGCTGCCCAATGAATGGTGTATTCTGTACACCAAGTATTCTGTCCCCAATAAAAGAAAATAATTAATACAACACAATAAAAAGGTGTTCCTGGCTCCTAAACTAGCTGGAAGAAAAGGTGAGGTTCCTCATATGCTTCTTCATTAGAACTATGTAGTGTCTTTACTCCTTCCTAAATAGATAAGCTGATTTTGTCCTTCCAATTCAGAAACTCGGGTCTCTGAGGGGACTTCTATTGGAGAGTGGCTCATCATGCTCCCCAAAATCTCTTTCTAGAATTCTTCCATTTCTAAACAGATATATGTGAAATGGAGTATATTCATTTAAAGTTATGGACTATTTTAAAGAAAAATGAAAGGTTTGTATTTTAATCATTTGTCATATATATGATTTCTCATCTAAAAAAGAATGAGTGTTGCATTGAGTGTCACAACATGAACATTTCCATAAGGGATGAAAACTAGATAAACACTTTTATGCTCTTTAAGGTAACTGGTTTTCAAAAAATCTTTTCAGTTTAGACAATGACAGGAATTTGATTGATACCACATTTTCTTTTTTTCTTTTTAAGTTTTTATTCATTGTGTGAAAAAGAGCACGAGTGGGGAAGGGGCAGAGAGAGAGAGGGAGAGAGAGAATCCCAAGCAGGTTTCGCGTTGTCAGCCCGGAGCTCATCTTGGGCTTGAATTCATGGACCCTGAGATCATGACCCGAGCCAAAACCAAGAGTTGGGCACTTAACCAACTGAGGCACCCAGGTGCCCCATCACATTTTACTTCTTGACAAGTTTGGTTTTTTTTAATCTAAATTCATGACAAGCATTTCTGAGCA
Organism: Panthera tigris; assembly: GCF_018350195.1. Taxonomy (NCBI): domain Eukaryota; kingdom Metazoa; phylum Chordata; class Mammalia; order Carnivora; family Felidae; genus Panthera; species Panthera tigris. The sequence goes on along the minus strand of NC_056671.1, from coordinate 55,829,994 downwards.
ATGAAAAAGTGCCTCTATTTGGGGAGTACACAAAAGCAAGAAAAGTTTAGGTACACTAGGACAGGCTTATCGCATTTGCAGAACAGCTCTCTTATATTGTCTCATTCCAATGGTTGGGACTAAAAAGATGTTGAGTAAAAATCTGCAAATATGAAAGATTATATAAAATAGACTGACTTAATGCCACTCAAGTTTTAGATGACTGTATTACAGTAATTGAACAAAACATTTCAACATCTAAAAGTCAATTTTTCTCTTCTCTTTACTTTAGATTTTATTACTAAGAAGTATAGAAATAAGGAATCCTATAAATTCTAAGATTTTATGGTTGTTAATGAAACCCCTTCAGAGAAGCCAAACAAAGAAAAACCACACACACCACTGAAGGCCCTGACATCTGTAAAACGTGATTTGGAGAACTTGACAGGTTTGGGACACTTGGACATGAGAGAAAAAAGCACCTTGAGATTGCTCACTGACCTGGAAGTTTAGGAAGAAAGGGCTTAGTGGCGACTGGAGGCTCATCTCAAGTCCTTCTAGCACCCCATCCCATTAACCAAAGATGTAAAAGGGTACAATTCTCAGACGTTTAAAGTAAGAGCCCCCAAACATGATTTCTAGCGGGACAATGTGCAGAAGATAAAATCCAAACCATACGATCTTCATTGGCTTACCTAAGATAAATTGCATTAATGAACGGCTTACTTCACCTTTTCTAGGATTGACAGTCTGTGCTTACTGCTGGTGTTTTGCAACATTAAAGTCTGAAAATAAAATCATGGCTGGGGTATGTTTAAATAAAGAAATAAGGGGCGCCTGGGTGGCGCAGTCGGTTAAGCGTCCGACTTCAGCCAGGTCACGATCTCACGGTCCGTGAGTTCGAGCCCCGCGTCAGGCTCTGGGCTGATGGCTCAGAGCCTGGAGCCTGTTTCCGATTCTGTGTCTCCCTCTCTCTCTGTCCCTCCCCCGTTCATGCTCTGTCTCTCTCTGTCCCAAAAATAAATAAACGTTGAAAAAAAAAATTAAAAAAAAAAAAAGAAATAAGAAGAACTTATAACTAAAACTTCATAAAAAGAACTTATAAATTGTTAAAGTTCAGTAATGAGATAAGCTGTCCTCTAATGGGATTTCTGAAACCACAGAATTACTGCCGAGAACATAAATCCATTCCTAAAACTCGATTCTTTTCATCAACAGTAAGAGAAATAGTTGACAATTAAATATCACTCTGCATGTGTGTATTAATATACAGGTATGTGTGTATGTGCGTATATGTGTAACACTGCTCTCATTTGCTATTTAAAGGTAGCATGTGAAAGCTGATAGGTTTGAGAATGAGTTAAAATGATGATTCAATTTCTGTGTATGTATGAATATTGGCTTTTTTTCTCAAATAGTCTGCCTACTCTATGGCAAGACTGTAAGACTCCTGGAAAGACCAGCCCATTCACACTTCAACAAAATGAGTTTTATTGTACTCAAATGCATCAAGTTCTTTGATTAGGAAAATACTCAGGCAATCTGACTTCCAGAAAAATTTATCTATTATTATTTTTTAATAGTAAACCTAAGTACCTATAGAAAAGAGAACATAATTTAACCTGAGTAGCTAACATTTCTGTGATAAAAAATGGAAACACATAAGGAAATTGACAGCTGAATGGACCAAGTGTGCAACAGTCTGCTAATATATCTAAGAGCTCTTCCTTCTCATTTGATAATAGTTAATAAAGATGAACATAATACTCAAAACCACTTGTCTGCATAGCTATGGCTTTAACCGCATTTGCCTTTACTAAAGTCAAGCAAGCACGATTCTGAGCATCTTCAGGAAGGGGAATGGTGGTGTGGGGGAGGGGAGAGGAGGTGCTGGTGGGTGGGAATGATCTGTATTATGATAGGGTGATGGTCATCTTCCTCTTACTCCAAAGTACCACCAATTGTGTAAGACAGAAGGAGGCAATGATTTCTGATAACTGACCTAGAAAAGACTGTGTGTGGGTGTGTCCAAGGTGGCAAGGCCACCTTTAAGCCCATACTTTTATTTGCCTGCCTACTGAGATTGGGGTTTTCTCCACTGCCTGGCTGAATAATAGAGTATCTTATGCTGTCAGTAGGCTACAGGGTTCTGAAGAAAAAAGTACATATAGATTAGCAAAAGAATTTCTCAACATTGTTATTGCTGTGTATTTTTTCTTCTTTTGAAGTTTTACAGTTAACTTTGAAAATACATACATGGTGGAAAATTATCCTATGTGGAAAGGTAAGCTCGAAAATCTGAATTTTGGGTTCAGAGTGTGAGGTTTGTTTTCAGAACGTGTCCAGGAAATTAACTTCCACAACTCAGCTTTGTTCTAGCCGATAGTGAAGTTAATGTGTGTGCTCTGAATCTATAATAGCAAGAGCCAGAAAGAAGTACAGCTTAGTGACCAAGAGCAGAGAATTACAGCTATGACTTATTTTTCTCTACAGGTATCTCCTCATCTTGATTGTAAGGAAAACAATAGTGCTGCCCTAGAGTAATCTGGAAGATCGACTTCGATAATGTATTGTATGTACCCGGCACATAGCTCTCACTCAATGACTAGTAACTGCTCTAGGATTATTACAAACAGGATAAGGAAAGAGAAGTAACTAAACAGAAGCTGGGCATGGGACATTTCCAAAGTGGCATTTCATTTCATTAAAAAAAATTTTTTTAATGTTTATTTATTTTTTGAGAGAGAGAGAGATAGAGCATGAGCAGGGGAGGAGTGGAGAGAGAGGGAGGCATAGAATCCGAAGCAGCCTCCAGGCTCCGTCCGAGCTGTCAGCACAGAGTCAGATGCAGGGGGCTTTCTCCCAAACCCAGGAGATCATGACCTGAGCCGAAATCAGATACTTAACCAACTGAGCCACCCAGGCGCCCCTCCAGAGTGTCATTTCTTAAGTGAAAATCTCCTCCCTGTCAATCAGCAGCAGCTCTATTATATCAGCTATTTAAGAGTATCACAATCCAGCTGAAAGATTGTTGTCCGATCATAGAAAAGAAAATTGAGTACGGTGACCAGGTTAAAGACTGAGTCTCCACAAGCCTATAACTAAATCCAGTTCCTTGGTAAGGCTCCACCCTACCCAAAACTTCCCCTGGGAAGGATACTCTGAATGTTAGCTATAGGAGGTTATCTGAAATGGCCTCCTGAGAGCCCACAAGGAAAGTCCTCAAAACGTTTCATGCAATTTCAAATAAAGCTCAAATGGGTGGGGGCAAGCAGGCTGAAGTGGGCAATATATCTGAAGACATGTACTGTGGGTCTCCCATACAAAACTGTCTGCTATCTCAGCAAAATTTTGTCATTGGTATTTAAAAATTCCCTAGGGTTGGGGCGCCTGGGTGGCTCAGTTGATTAAGCATCTGACTTTTGATTTTGGCTCAGGTCATGATCTCACGGTTCGTGGGATGGAGCCCCATGTTAGGCTCTCAGCTGACAGCACTGAGCCTGCTTGGGATTCTCTCTCTCTCCCTCTCCCCCACCCCTCTCTGTGTCTCTGAAAATAAATAAATAGACATTAAAAAAATAAAAATTCCCTAGGGCTAAGTGGTTTTTCCTTGTCCTTTTACTCAAATAGACCACTAACACATGGGAGAGGATTAAACCTCAACTATAGTGTTCACTGTGGAGACAATCAGGATTCAACTTTAGTAGCCACTGTGAATCACAGAACCTGCCAGGAGCACCACTGGTGTGCCTAGGAAATACAGAAGTAACCATGAAAAATGCTAGCTGTAAATTCATGTAGAGAGCTGTAAAATGGAAAAGCTAAAGGTGAGGCAGAATTTTATTTTTAGCAATCCACAGGTAGAAGTCTACTCATTTTTCTTCGTTTCTGATTTACCATGATAGTAAGAATATACAAAAAGCAGGAGTAAATGCATAGTACAGAGCTAAAGGTAGAGGTGGTGATACAGTTTCAAGTACTTTAGGCGTGTAATCCTTCATAACACATTATTCCCTCATGGGGTTTTTATGTAAATCTTGGGATCTTGTAATAAGCAGTGATTTTTTTTGAGAAATTGAACTGGATTCGGGTTTAATCACTTTGAAACAAATAATTTAGTTGCTGTGCTTGGCAACGTGGGTCATTGCCGCTCCTGGACTCAGGCAATGGTACATTGGACCTGGACTCTGTCCCCAACAACACAGAGATCTTGTAGAGGTTTCAGACTCATGACGGAATTAGCTGGAACGCAGTATCCAAAGTGGCAAGAGCCAGACGAGAGATTTATTTAGAATACTAGGATTTTAAAGGATGAAGAAAAATGGAAGAGATTATTCCAATTGGAGCACCCGGGGGCCTTCACAGAAGAAATGTCATTTAAAAGTAGCACAGCTCCCTCTACATGTTGGTGCTTAAAAAATATTTTATAGCCTGAGTGAGTGAAAGGTATTGGAGGGATGAAGGCTCATAATGCCTGGCACACGCCCGTTACTCAAGACATGCTTCCTCGATTGAACTACAGACTTTGAGGAAGGGTATTCCAGGCAAGGAAATACGCAAACTCATGTGGGGTCATAATGGGAAGGGGGCTTGAAAAGGTGGAGGGATTAAGCAGCCTGGATTGTATCAGGTGGATGAAGAGGACTGACCGACCGCTCATTTTGCAGCCAACTGCAGGATACGGTCCATATTCCTTGACATAAATCCCAAGGCTTTCTGAGGTCTGGTGCCTGCCCACATCTCCAGCCTTCTCTTTCTGTTATTCCCCTCTCCATTCATGCTGGATTTCTTCCTGTTCCTCAATACACAGCATTTTCTCTCACCTTCAAGCATCACACACACTAGTCCTCTGGCAATCACTCCATGTTTGTCCTTCTTTTTCCCCATCTGTCTGGCTGACTCCTACTTACCTCCAGGTGTCAGCTTTAACATCACTTCTTCCAGGAAGCCTGCTAGCCCCCTGTACTGGTTGGCTCCCCCTTCTATGCTCTCCCACTGGTCCTATACTTCTCACTGCACCTTACTGTAATTCCCTGTGATTCCCTGTAATCACTAGTTTCCCTGTTTGTGGTAGGCTCTCTGAATGCAGAGACCTTGTCTTTTTGGTGGCTACATCCCTAGTACCTAGTATCAATTCCTAGAATACTTAGTCAATGTGTTTGTTGAATGAGTGACTCAGACAAGACCGGAGATGGTGTTAGGAATGTTGATCATACCCTCTATTAGTAAATAAGGATTTAAAAAATCAAAATGGCGGGCGCCTGAGTGGATCAGTCGGTTGAGTGTATGGCTCTTGACTTCAGCACAGGTCACGATCTCACGGTTTGTGAGTAGGAGCCCTGCATCGGGCTCTGTGCAGACTGTGTGGAGCCTGCTCGAGATTCTCTCTTTCTCCTACTCTTCTCTTCCCGTCTTCAGCTTGTGCTCTCTTTCTCTCTCAAAATAAATAAATAAACTTAAAAAAAAATCAAAGTGGTTGGTAATGGTGTGTGGTCATTAAAATGTTATAAAGATCAAGTAACAACGATTGTTAACATTTATTGAGCGCCTACCATGCCAAGTTCTGTGCTGATTACTTTCCAAACATCATGTCACTCAACCCTCATAGTAATATTATGAGGAAGGCATTGCTTATAAGAAAATGAAATCATAAATACAATTACATATAAATAAAATCTACCTTCTTTACAAAAATTTTGTGTCTGCACCTTAAATAACTTTTGTAGTTTCGACTACTATAGCTCATGAGATATATATGAAGTGTCCGAAGGGAATAGGGAAGTAGTTGTATAAAGACAGACTAAAAAATATGGGGTATTAAAAAGAAGATGTGAAGTCTATAAAGCTTTGAATGGTCTGGAAAAGATGACAATAGACTTATCCGCAGGAAATTCACTAAAACGTCAAAGAGGTAGGTGAAGATCCATAAAAGGATGTTACTAAGACTAGGTTGAAAATAGAAAATAATGTTTAAACTTTCAAATGACTCATGAATCATAGAGCTGTAATGAATTACTAATGGACATTAGGATTTAGAGGCAAATTCTTAATTTGACAGTAAGAAGAATAGCTGTCTTCTTCCATAACACATCTCCTGGTGCCACTGTAATAGAAAATACACACGTTTTCCACAGGATCAGGAGTCTAATTGAATGCACGAATGTCATGTTCTTTACTGACATTAGGGAAGTTATTCACAAGACTCATTTGTAGCAGCTTGTTCATATGCACCTAGCATAGTGCCTGTTTTTAAGGTCAATAAACCTTCGTTGAGCACTAAGAGTGACCAGGGTTGCCACAAGCTAAGAACCTGAATTTTCATTCTATTTTGAGGTAGAGACATTGGCTTCAAATCCAAAAGATGATTAAGAGCATCTAAAAAGGAAGGGGTCTAATTACCACCATTACTATAAAAAGACTGTGCCCCAAGGGGAGAATAGGAGTGAAGCAGGTATGTACAAGTGGGGAAAACAACACACACACACACACACACACACACACACACACACACACCTTCCTTTTTTTTCACTGTTTTTAGTTGATTCACATAACTAGAACTTTGCCCTTGAAATAGAATGGAGAGTTCACCTGACTCAGTTTTTCTGCTTTATGGTTCATTTTTAGTGTTTTGGCAGTAAATCCAAATGCTTGGAAGGTCAACTTTTTCTTTTTAAACACTTTGCTTTTAGAACATGAAGGTTTTCATTTTCTGTACCAGATGCCAGAAAGCAATGTAGCCAGAGATCTGCTTGGCTGATCTCTTAAAGTTAAAAAAAAAAAAAAAAAAAAAAAAAAAAAAAAGTAAGACTCCTTGGACTGTCAAGTTCTCCTGTGTAATTGACTTTTTTTTAAAAGTTTATTTATTTTGAGAGACAGGGCGAGTGCAAGCAGGGGAGGGGTAGAGAGAGAGGAAGAATCCTAAGCAGGCTCAGTGCTGTTCATGCAGGGCTGTAACTCATGAACTGTGAGATCATGACCTAAGGGAAAATCAAAGAGTCAGAGGCTCAACCAACTGAGCCACTTAGGTGCCCCTGTGTAATTAACTTTAGTCCTGAGGGGTTTTTTGTTTTTGTTTTTGTTTGTTTTTCTTTTGGATGGGGAGAAGTACCAGTTTTGAAATAAGTGAAATCTGCAAATACCTGCCTGGAATTACAAGTAACACCATGGAATTTGAAAGCATACTTTATGCTATTTTTATATTCCTATCCTACTTCCACATACAAACTAAAATCAGAACAACAAAGTGAATTTACAAGATTCTCTCAATTTCCTGTGACTGGTTTGGATCACGTATAGCATAATCTTACACTAAGGCGGCTACATGACAGGAAAGAACAGGGCGAAACAAAGAAATAACTTTAACGAATTTTGGAAAGAATGTATTTAAACAGACCGGGGCCCACGTCAAAGAGAAAGTGAGCAATACCACACGGGACATGAAATGAAAAAATAAGGTTATCAGCATCAGTGTGCTCGGCAGAAACAACCAAAAATCTCTTTGTAAAAATCATACCCCTCACTCCCCATCCCCAGTTTTTTCTCCAGAGATCAAAAGCCATCAAAGAATTTTACCACTCAAAATAACACATTTTGGATGAAAATTATCCAAATACACTTTTAAAATGGAAACAACATTCAACACATATTAATGCCATTCCCAGAAGGGCCCCAGAAAGGAGGCTCTATCTTTAGAATGAGGGAGGGAATCTCCTGGATGTATTTCACTGATTGTGGGTATATCGTCCCTGTAGGAAATCTGCCAAGGCTTCACAGAATTCTTACTTGCGCGTAGCAGCAATTTTATAGACATATCAATTCCCAAGATCATAATATCCCTTTATCCATATCACCTTAAAAGCTGATTGATAAACACTAGGATAGCCCTCCAAACACCTCTGGGAAATCACGACAATGTCCTTTCTCAAGATGAGAAATACAGACAGAGATAAATTTCCAAGCCAAGAACAAATGGGGAAAGGGAGGTGAGCAGAATGGAATTCAAGAGCATCAAATTCCCAGCCCTCTGTACAGAGTGTTCTTATCTCCAAAGAAATCTTAATAAAGGCCTGAACCATGACAACTAACTCTGAAATAGTAGAACACTGGCTTCAAGGATAAAGTTTTAACACCATTTCAATATTTGAATTACTTCTTAAAACATTGAGCTGAAAAATTAAAACAGAAACAGCAGTACCACATTAAGAAGATAAAAAAGATGGTCCAAAATTTATCTTTTTTAAAAAAAGTTTTATGGGTAAAATATTTAGACACTAAAGGTAAAGACCCATTTACCCATCAACACATTAACATAAACCCAAACCGTCCACTGTAATTACGCAGTTTATCCAAATAAATTCTCGAACACAAAGAAACCCAGAAACACAACATCGTCTGGAGCAAATTTTGAGAACCCCAAGAATCTAGCCTAAATTTAAATGCTTGTTATTTGACTGATCTTTGAGTAAATCTTCAGAGGTGGGACAAAGGTGCTACAGAAATCTGAAGGCAGCAACACTAAATGTCTCCTGTCTGGTGGCAGCATAGTCATTGTAACGACATTCCAAAAAAAAAAAAAAAAAAAAAAAAAAAAGAAAGAATAACACAGTTACAGATTCTATTGCTGTATAAGTCCATCTGCTCCAATTTCCTTTACATACAACATGCATTTCGAGTCCCTCCATCTCCTGTGCCTCCATCTTGTTCTAAACCACTGCCCTGGTTTAGTCATCTTATGTGGATGACTTGCTGTGTAGCCTCCTAATTAGTCTCTCTGCTCCTACCCTGACCCCACCTCAACCCATTCTTCACAGAAAGCTGGAACGATCTTTTAAAATGAAAATAGGATCACCTCACCTCTGACCCTTCTTTATCCTTTCCACTCTCCTTCCATTATGCCTGCAGGAAAGACAAAAAGGCTGAACACATTATAGAATACTTCCCTGGGACAGCCCTTGCCTACTTCTCTAGTCTGACTTCCACATGACCACCCAGCCCCTCCGGGTTCCTGCCATAGCCTTGCTGCAGCTCTTCGACATACCCATCTCTTCCCAGCTCAGATCTTTGGAATCTGGTGTTCCCTCTGCTTGCAAAATTCTGTCACCCAACTCGGCTAACTTACTCATCCTTCAGGTTTCAAAGTCAATAGTGCTTCCTCAGAAAGACCTTGATCGCCCAAATGAATTTAGATTTCCCTACTGCTTTTTTTTCATAGCAGCAATTCTTTTTCCATCATATATTTTCATTTATTCATTCATGCCTCAGGCATGCATTATTCAATAATTATCATTGAGCACCAACTATGCACCAAGCACTGTTTTAAGTGTTAGAGAGCCACGGTCCATGTTCTCATGAAGCCTACAGTAATGTGTAACTGTATGTTTGTGTGTTTACTTGATGTTTGTCTTTTCTTTTAGATTGTGAGCTCTATGAGACCAAATAATACAAGAAGAGTCTAGAACCTGTTAAATTTTCTATACTTTCTCAGTGACAAAGCTAGCCCCAGAAGCCAGTCCCTAATAGTGCTTTTCCTCATTTTTAGGAACATATGAAATAGTAGGTGTGGCAGAGACAATTAGTGTTCTCTTTTTACCCTAGGAACACAGCTATACTACATTTCCCAGATTTTCTTGTAGTTAGGTCATGTGATTCACTTTTAGCCAATGATACGTGAGCCACTTTCAGGCCTGTCTCTATAAAGCTTTCTTGAGTTCTCATCTACGCTTTTTTCTCTACTGTTGGCAGAAACAGAGGACTCCGTAGTCTAAGAGGATGAAATGGACCTGATTCTCTGAATCACACTGTGGAGGAAAGCCACCTATTGCCCAAGAAAGACTACCTGAGAATACATGAAAGAGAAAATTTGGGATTTAGCTATAATAATAGAAAGTATTATTCCTTGCTATTTGTTATATAGTTGGCTTTTCTACAAATATTGGCATTTAAGGACATTAACCAAAGAGGCTACTGTGCATTATCCCATTTTGAATCCTGGCATATTTCCTAAAGAAGGCCATTGGACAGTTCCCCTTCTGTTCACATTCAAGTCAAGGGAAGATCATAGGTCCATCTTAATTCCTCTCACAATTCTGTGAACCTCTTGAGCATAAATATTATCAATGTCAAATCAATGTCAAACATAAAGAACAATAATTTAAATATGTGGTCTATGCTTTAAAAAAAATTAGCATGAAATCTGGTATTTCTGATGTCATATTGTTTATAAAATAAAAGCAATCCAAAATTGCTGTTTTATCCCAAGATAAAAGACATTGACTTTTGGGGAATCAAGGGGTTAAAAATTAAAACCAGTGATTATTACTCTAGTAAATTAATTTGCTTAATAGCTCAAACTGACTTTTGGGTATTATGTAAATATAAGCAACGTTGGACATAAAATCTACTTTTTTCATAATAAAGCACAAAATATGGTAGGTACAGTTTTTTGTAGTTTGTGTGAGCTGTATCCTTTTAATTTTATATTGAGCCAAAAATGCTTAAATCTAAAACACAAGTTTATTACTAATCTTAAGCATAAATACATTTTGAGTTTGATATAGACAAATAAGATAGGAATATGAGGAATATGCTTGATCTTTCACTGTGATTTTTTCATCATCTAATGAGGAATGTTTTATTGCTATTTGGGTCATTCTAAAGTGACTAATACAACGACCTTTTAAGATGTTGTATTAAAGGGTGAGGATTGCTGACAAATCAGGAAGCACAATCAGACATTCCTCAAAATATTCAACAACAAAATCAAAAGCCAACTAAGCATGTACATATCCAGTCAATGCATTTAAAATTATCCTACCCTACCCAGTTAAGACATAATTAGGAAGGGGCGGGATTTCTGGGATGTATGTCTCTACCTCTGTTTCTTGACCTCTGCATTAGATTAAGGGAATACATGAAAATGTGCCCAGAGGAAATATTAATAAATGAGATGCAGTATTACACAAAACAGAAGACTATGAAATGAATTAATGAATAGAAAATGATGTCAGCCAGCTTCTAAAGTCAACACAGCTAAGGAAGCATCCAAATTATTATTATTATTTTTTTTTCCTCTCTTTCAGCCTCCCAGGAAAGATGCTGCGGGAAAATGAAGGGATTCTGCGTTTGCTCCCATAACATTTATTGTATGTGTTTGCTCAAAGTCCTGGTCTAGGATCTCTCCTTCGCTGGTGTGGATGTGACCCCTCCTTGCACTTGAATGTACTATAGACACACCCCCTCTATACATCTGATCTCTTATTAAGGTCTGTTCCTTACCTTCCACATACAGAGACACATATTTGCCGACTACTCTATGAACACGGATATCTGGAAGGAGAGGGCTGGATGTATTACTAAAGTTAATATTCCTTTAACAAAGCCTAAAGTAATCCTCCTCTTCCCTCAGTCGGTATAATTCTCAATTACCTGATCACACCACAGGGTAGAAGTAATAACACTCTCAACCTTCGCCAGCTTTATGAACAGGCTCAAAAAACTATATGCAAGTTTTATTAACCACAAAGAGCAATATCTTAGCAGGTATATCCAGGGTTTACTGTAAGTGGTTAACAATGAGGGTAATAAACACATTTAAAACCACATCATTCATTTAATTAAATCCTTCACATAATTTAAAGATATCCAGAGGTCTTCCAGAATCAGAATCTACAAAGTATAGCCTGGCTTTATGTTAATCTGTCTTTCTAAGAAGATGACAACTACGTTATGTCAAAAAGCTATGTAATAAATAAGCCGAGAAACTTAGGGAAAGATTGAATTTTCTTTCAGTGTGAAAGTGATCAGAATGAATGCATCCAGTTTACCACCTCACACATGTGCACTAAAAACCCTTAAAGGGCAATAGCTATAGGAATGAATTTATCATTGTGAAAATAAATACAAATACTTAATATATATTAAAATATGTTCTCGAGGACAAGAACATTAGAAGGAATGTGATGATCTGTTTAGAGTCCTATGTCTTTTTATATTTATTGTAATAAAGGATTTATTGTGGAAAGGTCTGAACATTCTGGCAAGCTGTAGCAACCGTAGGAAACACTAATGCCAGATACATTTTATATCCATATTAGGCTGAAGAAAAAAGACGGGTTGACGTGAGCTGCAAATTAGGGTTTTCTTTTGCTCAAAATTTTTGTAAAACATCAGTAATGTTCTCTTCAGATTCTAAAGTGAGGTGCCAAATTTTGTACTTCTAGAACATTCCTGATGATTACAAGCACACAAATCAACAGTGATTGCATCAAACCAGTAACTTGAAACTACAGTTAGAGGTGTTTGACTTCACACCCCGGGAGAGATTTTAGCTCCTCTGTAGAATTTAAGATCTATTTCAAAGTCTATCTTTCCACAAAGTCTTTTAAAATGACAACTGTGTTTAAGCTGGAATCTTTAAAAAGTTCTTTTATTAGCTGCCATGTAATTGTATTCTCTATATATCTCAATTAACACAAAGATTATAAATAGTCCTACGTAATTCACATCCACAAAGATATCATCTTGATAATAATACAGTCAACTCCTACATACCCCATGAATCATTCAACTCTGTGGCTATTTGGACCCTCTGTCTCCTTTATTTTTCTATCGTTTCACTCTCTCTATATATATTTCCACTGATTATTAAGAACTCCACTAGAGGGTGAATAGGACAATAAATGGATATAAGTGGACTAAGATCTATCAAGGAAAGGCAGAAGCAATTTACTCAAATGGGGTTTGGCTTATTTGTGGACTTCAGATATCTGTGTTATTCCTATTACTTGCTACCCCCATAATCATATTGGCCATTATAAGAGTGATAGATAATTTACAGAAAACAACCTGCAGTGGAAAAAGGATGCACTATTTGGGGAATTATAGAGTTTTGTTCTACAAATTTAGGTTTGGGTTACAGAAGGTCACAATTTTTATAGGTATATAAAGATGACGCATAATGATGTTGGGGATATGACAGATCGCATACATTGGGAAGACACAATCTGATTGCTAGGAATCATGTAATGATAATAATTTTATTAAGATTTCATAATGGCAACTAACCCTAAAAAGTGCAGCAGAAAATATAATTCAAGTTTTTAAAAAGGACGGCTTCTATCATTTAATCTAATCTAAAATATGTTTAAGGAAAAACTTGGGATAATGGTCAGCTATTTCTGGCCAACGGTCTAGATAAGGAAATGGAGGCTCTTGGTGACATTGTTGCCCACATGTCTGTTTCACTCAGTGAATATATCCTTGAAACTTCTGCAGAGAATAATAAAGAATAAATAGATCTCATTAAAGACATGAAATGTGTGGAGATGAAAGTAAATCATAACTGAGCTAATTAGCAAATTATTGATAGGTCTTTTGTCATACTGTATTCAAACTCAGGAGCTGGGAATAGGCGCCTGTCATTTAAGGATGATTCTTGTCACAAAATAAGAAGGTGCTAATGCAAATCATACACTTTTTTTGTACCTCTTAATCCCCAGTGTTAATTTTGAAAATTAAAACTAGCATCATGCATTCTTCTGATATTGATATTCCAAAATGTTTGGGACGCATGTTTACCACCATGATGAGAAACTATGAGTTCCGATTGTGGTTACAAACACCAGAGGGTAAACATTAGAGAGGCCCAAAGAGGCTAAGCAGCATGACACATCTCGCCACTCTGCTTTTAAGTTACACATTCATTCTACCCACGAAATGCTGGCAATGCCTCCAAGTTAAAAGAATGTTACCAGAAATAGTCACCAACTTCCCCCTCCCCCACCACTTTTTTCCCTCTAGTCACAGGCTGCAGCCCAACCTAATATCCAGAGATGTTTGTAACAGCCTGTTGCTGAGTTATGGCATGTTAGTCACTGGCATGGATTCCAGGTTAGTGCTCAACAGGCGTGGGGCAGGACAGCACCGCTGTGACATTTCTGGGAGGGTTTGAAGCAGAAAGACTCGCACTGGAGCCAAGGCAACATGACTCCCCAGGAAAGCCGAGCCTAAAGTAATGTGGAACGCGCAAGCTGTTTTCCTGTCAGGAGACTGCGCTCCCTCTAAGGTGGCAAGGTTGTGTACTTGAATGGCATTCAAGAGTTTCAAATAGCGAAGAAAGGTGCTCATTCTCAAATCGGTAGGCTCTCTCAGAGCCCCAGGGGATATCAACAGGGAGGGTGGGTTTGCTGAGAGACACCCAGCTTCTACTTGGGCAACCACTGGGGACCCCAGTGCTGCTCCGAGTGGCTTTGTCCTTTGTGTCCTGGAGCTATTTTTGATTCCGCTGTAGAATGCCCCGGAGGATTCCCAGAATGCCTCATTAGCTCCTCACAGACTTTGTGGTTGTGGACAGAATGTCGAGAGACCTTCGTTGGAAAGCTTCTGTTCACTGTCGTAGTACCTCATACCGGTGGATAATCAATATATATTATTTGAAAGGCAGCTATTGAGTAATGAAGTAATAAAATCAGGGTTTTGGATACAGTACAACCCCTTTGTAATAATGGTGCTGGGGACAATATTAATGCCTACTTGGTGGGTTTGCCAGGACTTCGCTCTGTGTGACTTTTCAGGGATTACTATGTAACTCTCAGCATACCTGAAACTATGCCATGTAACTTATTCAACTTAGTTCCTGGGTACACAATGCTTTCTGTCCGGGCTTTCTGCCTCTTCTCTACATCCCTCAACTCTAAGCTACAGGCCCTCATGTCAACTTATTTACATTAAAATAAAATACAGAGCCAAAGACAGAATTCCTCAGCTCTGTGCATACCTGAAATACAGTATTTGGTTATTGGGGCCACACATTTATTTATTTATTATTTATTTATTATTTATTTATTTATTTATTGAATGCATGTTTATTAAATGTATGTTTATTTTTTGTTTGTTTGTCTGTTTATTTAAGAGAGAGAAAGGGCATAAGAAGGGAGGGGCAGAGAGAGAGGGAGACACAGAATCTGAAGCAGGCTCCAGGCTCTGAGCTGTCAGCACGGAGCCAGATTCGCGGCTCAAACTCCTGAACCCTGAACCTGAGCCGAAGTTGGACGTTTAACTGACTGGACCACCCAGGCACCTCTGGGGCCACACTTGTAGAAGCACTGATATCTGATGGGAGGGAGGGAGCTGTGTCTCATGCTATCGAAGGCTGGACCGGTGACATGGATTATTGGTAATGTTCCACCTCGAGAAAGGAAGACTCAAGAGATACGTGAGGGAGCAGCAAGGCAGAGGGTGGAAGGAAGATCTGGACATGACAAACTGGAGAACTCATCCCGAGTTGCAATGAAACACCCGGGCTGCCCAGGTCAGTGGCGAGCTCCCAGCCTTGGAGAGGATAATTTTCCAGGACTCAATTACATTAATCAGATGCTTCACTCATAGCAGGGTACACAAATTATTCAATAAATGTGAATTGCCACATGGTTAATAATTATATTCGTTTTTAGGCATGGAATTGATAAACAACTAATACGTTTCTGTAGATGTCTGAGATTCTCTGGTTTGATAGACAGTTAAAGTCCAATCACTGCCTTAGGCTCACATATTATCTACTCTGGGTTCTGGAAATCTTCGAGGAGGTTTTATTTTTATATTTATTTAAACTAGCAGCAACATTTAGTAGACATGACCTCGTCAGTTATTTGATTTAAAATTCTTTTTTAACATTTATTCATTTTTGAGAGACAGAGACAGAGCATGAGTGGGGGAGGGGCAGAGAGAGGGAGACACAGAATCTGAAACGGGCTCCAGGCCCCAAGCTGTCTGTACAGAGCCCGATACGGGGCTTGAACTCACGAACCGTGAGATCATGACCTGAGCTGAAGCCGGACACTTAACCAACTGAGCCACCCGGCACCCCAATTCTGAAATGTTAGTATGAAAATAGGGTGTAGTCAGTTGTGGGGGAGACTAGGTGAGGGCTGGAAGGAAATCTAAACTCTGTCCTGATGTATATAGATGAAGCAAACAGGCAGGCTGGGCTTAGGGAGATATTCTCAGCAGTTGGACAAGGCATGGTGTCCAGGGAATCTGGCAATAAGCAAGAGGTCTAGAAAGACTGGTAGGAGTATGAAGGGATAGGTGCTTGCACTTAGCATGTGACCTGGATTATAGCAGCATTTGAGAAATGTTTATAGGATGAATGAGCAGACAAATGAATGAACGTCTGCAAACCGGCAGAGGGAATCTTCATCATGGGGACTGGCTCTCGGGGTGAGACTGCAGGCCCCAGGGGAACAGAGACAGAGGGTGGGAAGTTACTGGATCTGGGGCACTGACACAGAATAAAACCAGGACAATTGCCTGCGTACTAAATCTGTATATGCTTGTATTTCTGACAGTGTTGGGAACAGTAGATACCGCCAAGCTGAGGGACACGCAAGCAGGGAGCTGTTGCTGTTGGGAGCTAACAAAACGGTCTGCGAGGTGCAAATAGAAAGGAACTGCTCACAAAATGGTGCCGGTAATCTGAAAATATAAAAAAGGTCTTTTATCTCTGACTGTCCCCCGACTGCAGTTAACAGCAGTTTCGGAAAGATTTTGAAACTCAGAGCAGCAGAAATTTGCACCAAAAGTTTATTGTAGAACTTAAAAAAAAAAAAAGCGTCATTTATATACCTTCAAAGGCAGTTTGTTTTCAAGTCTGCACAGGGTAGCATGGTTCAGAAGCTGGGGGAGTGGGGCCGGTGCTGTCACAAGCCATTCTGTTGGTATTTGGTGGCCTGTTAGCACACCTTGGTCATCTCCAAGTGGAGCGAAATGTCAAGGCTACAGGGTAGCCAGGTGGGAACAAGGAGATCTCGAATGCCTCCACCTATTCTGACTTCAATTTAACTTGTATTTCTTCACTTCTGAAAGCTGGAGTAGGTCAAGGGGACCCATGTTTATAGCTTGAGCATGAATTCCTGCAACCCAAGGAGGCCCATAAAGGCCTCTGCTGGAAGGAGTTTTCGCACTAGTAGGTCATGTACCCATCAGAGGGAGTTCTGTTTTAGCAGAGCTTCAGGGCATGAGGAAAGCTTGAGGGTGAGGTCCCAGACTCCCCTGTTTAAATAGGCCCCTGCTCTATCCTTCTCTATCACTCCACTTTGATATTTTCTGAAACTGTACTATTTTATCTCTTTTTTTGCTTGTTTTAGCTCAATCTTTGAAGCTTCGTGAAAGCAAGGATGAGGCCAGTGAGTCTTAAGCAGCAGTGATTTTGCTGCCTTACTCTAGGGGACATTTGCCAATGTCTGGAGCCATTTTTGGTTGTCACCACTGGGTAGGGGTGATGCCACAGGGGTCTTGGGGTAGATGATAGGCCTGCTGCTAAACATCCTACAATGCACAGGACAGGCTGCTCAACGAGGAAGTATTTGTCAAAAATGTCAGTATGCCCCGGTTGAGAATCTCTGGTCTAGGTTGTATTTCCAGTTCCTAGAACAACGCCTGGAAAGTGGTAGGTGATCGATAAATACTTACTACAAATATGAGTGTACAAATACAAATATTTCTCATAGGAGGATAAACTTTTTGTTTTCACTGTGGGCACAAGTACCAGATTTTCATATGCTCGCAAATTAAGTGAACAAAAAGCTTACAAATTAAGGTGATGGTGGCAGACCCCGACCAAGAACAGAAAGGTAGGAACGAAGATGTCCTCTGAGAATTAAACTACAAATCAACACATAATGAACTGAGCCAGGGTGTGTGACGTCCTCGTGGAGATAGAAAATGGTGCCCAGGCAAAGCCCACTTGAGTATCAGTGTAGAACTGCACTGAAAAACATGACTTACGGAGTCAGACTGCCTACATCCCAATCTCAGTTTCACCACATCCAGGCAGGTAAATGAGCTGAGACTTGTGTCTCTGTTTCCTCATCTGTAACACGGCAATAATTATAGCACTTCTCAGAGAGTTGCTATAGGAATAAATGAGATAATACATTAAAAATGGTTTAGTAAATGCAATGCCTAGGACATAGTGAGCCCTCGGTAAACAACGAGCTGTTGTTTACATGACCAAACTATAACTTCACTTAGCATGTGAACAGATGGAAAGGAATAAAGTGTTAAAGAGAACTGCATGGGGAGTCAGCAATGGAAGCATCGAAAAGCAAGAGTCAGAGAGGGAATTCATTTTTACGGCCGTCCTATCAGATGCGAGACATGTTATTGTGTTCCACATCCATTACCTCATTTTATTTCCAGGGCTAATCCTTAGCTAAAGGAGGCTAAGTCACTAATCAAAGGACACATAGCAGTGACAAGTGGTGTTGAGATGTCTGGGAGCTGTCTGACAATGGCCATCCCTGCTCCTTCCACTGTATCACAAGGAGCTGCCCAGTCAAAAATGACAATGACCAATCCACGTGGAGAAGATTCTAATGGCAAATTTACCTTTGCCGTGGAAATGTATGCTTAGCTCAATGCTCTCAAATATTTGAATGACCCAACTAATTTCCCTTAAACTGATTTAATCTTATTAGGTCACTCTGATTCTATTTCCCTTCCTATATGTGCCTACAGGTAAGGAACAGGCATTTAGCCCACGCGCGTATCCTTGTAGCATTTACATCTATCAGTATAAAATGTAATACACTGCTTTGTGGTTTCGTAAGTTCGTCTCTGCGATTCTGGATAATAGGAGTCTACCTCTCATGGAGAACTCTGTCGGCACCTGTAAACAACAGGTGGTGTAGCCCCCACACTGTAATGTTCAGAGGAGACAACACCAGCTGCTGGACAGAGGCTTTGTGAAGTGTAGACCCCGATGTACACAAATCTTTGGCCTAGTGGTATGAGAGCCAAATGGAATGCCATTTTCATGAACTAATTTACAATATTTACACATATAAGAATTTCACCTCTTTGTATATGCTCTCGTTCGGTAGTACTTTCTTTTCTTTCCAGTTCTGGGGTGGAAATGGATTATTTTTTTTTAAATTTTAACCTTAACGGGCAGCATTTTTTAGGCAACTGGTGGCTTTACACTTCCGACGGACCTGATAAGAGCTGCTGAAGGGGGGCAGTGAGCTGCACTTAATGAAATCCTGGTTGTTAAAAGGAAATAGAAGAATAGAAGATAGCAATGGTGACAAGTTGAGAGACAAGTAGGCTTGGGGCTGAAGACATGCCTACTTTCCTTACTCTTGGCACAATACTAGGATGCAATTCCCTCCATTCCCTTTCTTTTGGAACAATTTAGGGGGGAATATCAGTAATTAAGTAAACAGGGCATTGCATATGTAAGTATGGAATTTATTTATTTAGAAGCCCCAGTCTTCTTGGAGGCTACTAAATAGCCAGCAGGTGCCAACCATTTTCAACCCTCTTTTCTGGGCTGAATTCAGAACAGGTGATCTGGAAGTTGGGATCAATGGCAACATCTCCTATTATGTATCCATTGGACATCAATCTCTTCTACAGCGTTTCAAAGCTATCACCAAACAGATTACTAAAGTCATTTTATCCATACCAGTCTTCTGCAGTTTAGCTGACAATTGCATATTCTGACGACACAGTCATGACTTTGGATTGTGTAACTTGACTTAAGAGCTGTGGGAGAAGAGGAGATGCTTTAAAATAAGACAACACAAGATAAGCTTAGAAAGAGGTCTTGCACAACAGCATCTCTCCAAATGTGGTCCACGGGCCCTGGGGGAGGGGGGGTTGCAAGACTTTTTCAGGGCATACACAAGATCAGTACAATGTTCATAATAATACAAATACGTTACACGCCTTCCTCATCATGTCATTTGCAGAGTTGGTACAACTCTGGTACAACAGAGCAACAATGAATAAAACTTGTGGCGGGGCGTGTGGCTGGTTTGGTCAGATGAGCGTCCGACTCCCGATTTTGGCTCAGGTTATGATCCCAGGGTTGTGGGACTGAGCCCTTCATCAGGCTCCGCACTGAGTGTGGACACTGCTAAGATTCTCTCTCTCTCTCCCTCTCTCTCTCTCTCTCTCTCTCTCTTTCTCCCTCTGCTCCTCTCCCCTGCTTGCTCTCTCTCTTTAAAACTTGCTTCATCCCAGCAAGAATCAAGGGAGTGACATCAGACTGCACTAGTAGGTTTTAAATGCAGTGAAAAAAAAAGCATTTGCTTCGTTTGTCTTTGATGCAACAGTGAAAATTATTAATGATTGATTTTATGAAATCTCAACCCTCAACGACATGTGTCTTGAAAATTTTGTGTGATGAAATAAGAAATACATATAAAGTGCTTCTGCTGCACACCAAAGAGTGTGTGTGTGTGTGTGTGTGTGTGTGTGTGTGTAAAGCACTCGTGCAACTGTCTAGCAGCTGGACGAGCAGCTATTTCATGGAACACAATTTTAAGTGAAAGAAACACTGATGGGCAAACGACAGTTATTCAGGCTTGGGTATTTCACAAATAACTTTTCAAAAATGAACAAAGCGAGCCGTCCCTTCAAGTAAAACAAATGACAGTATGTGTTTCGAATGATAAAACTGGAACTTTCAAGCAAGCGTTAGAATTTTGGAAAGCTAACATCTACCACCAGGAGTACAATGGCTTCCCAACACCTAGAAGATTTTTCTGATGGGAACCATGGTGATATTAACACAAGTGATTTTCTTTTTGTTATTGTAAAGTGAATATGTCAATATTTGGAAGATCTGCATAACTTAGCCAATATTTTCCAAATTACTAATGCATCATGTTGTAATATGATATAAACACAAAAAGTCTATATAAAGGATGAGATGGGTAATGGATTTTAATGTAATGGATTATGCAAAGTTCATTGATATGATTTAAGATTCCACACTGCAACTTAGGGGCACCTAGCTGGCTCGGTGAGTTGAGTGTCTGACTCTTGATTTCAGCTCAGGTCATGATCTTGTGGTTCATGAGTTCAAGCCCCACACTGGGCTCTGCACTGACATCGCAGGGTCTGCTTAGAATTCTTTCTCTCTCTCTCTCTCTGCCCCTCCCATGTGTTCTTCCACTATCTCTCTCTCTCAAAATAAATAAATAAAACTTTAAAAAAAGACTCCACACTGTAACTCACTAGTTGTTGAGTTTAGATGTCATATCAAAGACTATCCACACATTTATCTGAAAAAGCTATGAAAATACTCCTGCCTTTTCTAGCCACCCATCTCAGTGAGTCTTGATTTTCTTCATACAGTTCAACCAAAACAATATATTATAATAGATTAAACGCAAAGGCAGATGTTAGAATTCAACTGCCCTTTATTAAGACAGACATTAAAGAGATTTGCAAAAATGTAAAACCATCCCACTTTTCTTATTAATTTTTGTTGATAAATTAGTCATTTTTTAAAAAGATATTATTTATGTTAATTAAATAGTTTGTTATTTTGGATTGAATTAATAAATAAAACATTTTAAATTTCTTAGCTTTAATTTCGAATTCATACAATATTAGATGTTACCTGCACAAACAAAAGCTCTTTGGAGTTCTCAATAATTTTTAAGAGCATGAAGAGACTCTGAGACTCAAAAGTTCAAGAATAGCTAATGTACTGAAATGAACTGGGCAAAGGAAGTAAATATTTTAGAAAAAGGTGATGAAAAATACAACCACAAAGAATGAAAGGTAAAATCTCTGGAGGGTAGGTTGTTTACATCTCAGCCTGAAATCTGAAAAGTGGTTTGAAATACACTAAATAGATAGGCACTATCTTTTGTTTTCCTTTTCGTTTGATGTTAGTTTTCCCCAGTAAGACTATCAACTACCATCTATTGGACATCTGCTATGTGCTGCACGATCTATTAGGCATTTGCGTAAGTTATCACAAGCAATTGAATTGACACTACTCTTCATTTAAGCTCACAAAACCAATTTTGGTGGTGCCCAAATATTTGCTCGATTTTTTTTAAGTTTATTTATTTATTTTGAGAGAGAGAGAGAGCGTGAGCAGGAGAGGGGGAGAGAGAGGATCCCAAGCGGGTTTGGTGCTGTCACCACAGGGCCCGACCTGGGGCTCGAACGTACGAACCGTGAGATTATGACCTGAGCCAAAACCAAGGGTTGGACACGTAACCAACTAAGCCATCCAGATGCCCCATATTTGGTTGCGTTTTTAAGAAAGGCAGGCTCACTCTGGAAAGCAGTGTGGAGGTTCCTCAAAAAATTAAAAATAGACCTACCCTATGACCCAGCAGTAGCACTACTAGGAATTTATCCAAGGGATACAGGAGTCCTGATGCGTAGGGGCACTTGTACCCCAATGTTTATAGCAGCACTTTCAACAACAGCCAAATCATGGAAAGAGCCTAAATGTCCTTCAACTGATGAATGGATAAAGAAGTTGTGGTTTATATACACAATGGAGTACTACGTGGCAATGAGAAAGAATGAAATATGGCCTTTTGTAGCAACGTGGATGGAACTGGAGAGTGTGATGCTAAGTGAAATAAGCCATACAGAGAAAGACAGATACCATATGTGTTCACTCTTATGTGGATCCTGAGAAACTTAACAGAAACCCATGGGGTAGGGGAAGGAAAAAAAAAAGAGGTTAGAGTGGGAGAGAGCCAAAGCATAAGAGACTCTTAAAAACTGAGAACAAACTGAGGGTTGATGGGGGGGGGGGGGGGGGGGGGTGGGAGGGAGGGAAGGGTAGGTGATGGGCATTGAAGAGGGCATCTTTTGGGATGAGCACTGGGTGTTGTATGGAAACCAATTTGACAATAAATTTCATATATCAAATAAAATAAAATAAAATAAAATGCTTAAAAGAAAAAAAAAAAAGAAAGGCAGGCTCTGTTTTCCCATTTATTCTCTTTTTCTCCTAAGCTGGAAACTCAGGAAACTGGTAGTACTCTACTGACCTTCAGGTGTGTCTTTGGGGCCAGTCCAATTCTTTTATTAAAATAATGATGGGTAGTCAGACAGGGAAGTAGAAACGTGGGGAGAGAGAGGGAAGTAGAAAAAGTGGGGGGTGGGAGGGAGAGTGTGTGCGTGTGTTTCTCCACAAAAACATGTTCTGTTTAGCATTTATGGAGCCCGTTCAGTTAATGACCTGTTTATTGCATGTTCAAAAATTTTTCTGCATATCATCTCTCGCCACTCCCATCCCACCTGCCTCCTTTACTGTTTCTCAGTTTACAATTTTTCCACTTCATCAAATATTATGCCTTGTAATGTACTTGATTCAGTCCCTTTCTTTCTACAAAAGAGCTTTATACCTCTCCATTTTCTAATTAAATTTAACATCTATCCAAGCACTAGTATTCAAGATTTAAAAAAACTTTTTTTCTTACTGTTTCATAGTTTCCTGGGTTTCTGGTATTGCAATATTATATCTTCCACATTGGTTAATATAGGTCCACAAGATTTCAACTATTTTAGAGTTTAAATAGGATTTTTGTAGGCTGGTCAGAGCACCAGCCCTTTCTAGCATTATGTTCCAAACACTAAATAATCAGCTTGCAGTTTAAGTTACCTTGAACTCAAGCATGTAGAGAATTGTCTGAATCCAGATATCAGAATAGTTACTACTGCTTTATCACAATTGTGGTACATGACTATATTCTGGATATTCCTCAGTCATCAAATATGGCACAGTGCTTACATGGTCAGGCTCTGGAGTGCAACTATTTGGGTTTGAAGATTGTTATTAGTTACAGGTGAGACTACCTTAAAGGAAAAAGAAAGTCTCATTTGATGGATTCAAATGAAAGTAAGCTTTATTTGCTGTTCCTTTTCCAGTTCCTTTAGCTGTAAGGTGAGGTTGTGTACTCGAGACTTTTCTTGCGTCTTGAAAGTAAGCATTCACGTGCTCTAACTGAGGAGTTGAAAAACAATGGAAAATCTTGCATGAATTAATATTAAGATTTCTATGTAAAAATGTAGCAAAGGCTGAGATTCTCTGATAACATATTTTGCTTCTAAAGCTCTTAGGATGCAGAGCCTGGAGCCTGCTTCAGATGCTGTGTCTCCCTCTCTCTCTGCCCCTTCCCTGCTCATGCTCTGTCTCTCTCTGGCTCAAAAATAAATAAAAAAAATTTTTAAAAATTAAAAATAAATAAATAAATAAATAAAGCTCTTAGGATGAACAATTAGGGTAAGCTACAGTTGGCATATTCCACAGGAACAAAACTTACTAGTAAAGCGCTGAATGATTTTGAAACAGCTGAGAAATCCCGCTGATAGAAAGATTCTCCCTGACAGGGGACAAGAGTTCAAGCTGAGTTCTGGCATTTTCTGCAGAGGACTTTTCCAAAATAACAGTAGGGAACTGTTAAATAAGGCACCATGCCCAGAGTTATGTGGAAATCTACAATGGAGCATAGCCTTATAGTTCGTAGCTGTCCTGCTAGAAAGAGCAAAGATACATTAGGAACCGTTTGGCTTGCTTTCTAAATGATCCTCCCCTTAAATCATCATTAACAAAGGGAAAGTGAGATTCATGGACCAGTAAAGAAAAGTTGATGCACCATGTCCCAAATGTAGAAGCCATTTACGTCTGTGCCACAACATGAGCAAAAAGGAAATGCATAATGCCAAGTAATCTCTTCTGATGCCAAGAGATTTATAAATCCTTACTGTGAAGTTTACATAAATTCTATTTTCTTTAATTAAAAGCATACTAGATTGAAAATGTTATGAGACATACAAGATGATGTTGATTAAATCAAGTTTGTTATGATGACACAGAGCAGTAAGCAGAAGACCGCAGTTCAATAGATCCATGAAATGCAACGAAAAAGAAGGCAATGCAGTGGTCAGAGAGGATGGATTTCAAACTCAGATGAGTCAGATGTTAAAAGAAATAACATGTGCAGAACTGTGAAGCTCCCAGTAGGAGTACAGCTGACTAAATGTGAGGATAGCCCACGTGCCCACTGCACTGACGTCATAGGAAGTCGTGCCTGTGAGCCCTTCCAGGCACAGTCACTCTTGGGTGATGACCAAGTTGGCGCATGGGAGGTTCTGGTACAGAGCTCAGGTTAGGAACATAAATTAGCTCCTGGTAGCTCATCTCCCAGGTGGTAGGAGTTGCATGTTAGTGTCCAGTCTTGAAATCATGGCATCCTTATCAAAGTCTCTGTTGCTGTTGTATGCCCAGATGAGTCAAAGACACCGGGCCTATGGATCAACTTCATCACAACTCTGTTGCATCTAACACCATTAGTCATTCTCTGCTTCTTAAAATTTTTTCCTTTTTTTTGTTTTCTGCAACATCTCATCTTGTCAGTTAAATAGATGGGCTCCCTGGTCAGGCAAACCTCTTTCAAAAACCAGCTCCAATACTAACTTGCAGTAACTAACGTAACCTTCTGGATCTCAATTTCCTCAATATTGAAAAAATGGGGATAATCATATCTCCTCATAGAGGAGGTTAAATAAAATTAACCTAAATAAAATTAAGCCTAAATAAAATTGTAAGGAGAGCCTGGGTGGCTCAGTTGGTTAAACGTCGGACTTTGGCTCAGGTCATGATATCACGTTTGTGAGTTCGAGCCCCGCATCTGGTTCTCTGCTCTCAGCGCAGAGCCCGCTTTGGATACTCTGTCCCCACCTCCCGTCCCTCCCCTGCTCATGTTCTCTCTCTCTCTCTCTCTCAAATAAATAAACATTAAAAACAATTTTTAAAAATTGTAACAATAAAAGTAACTGTTAACCCTTACTAGGGCTTTCTGAGTCTGAGACTGCTGTACATAGTGTTATCCCTTTTAGCCTTCATACCAACCCTATAAGGTTTGTGCTATTATTTTCCTCAAGCTACAGAGGCACAGAGAGCTTAAGAGACATGTCAATGGCCACAGTTAATATGTTATAGAGTTATGATTTGAACCCAAGCACTGTCTGTGCTCTAAACCACCACGGTATAAATGTACGTAAAATACTTGGCAAAATTGCCTGGAATAATCAATACAGGTTAGCAATTATTACTGTTTTCATCATTTTTAATTTGTAACCATTCCTTTCTTCTCTGGCCCTGTGATTGACTCAGTCACCTAGCCACTCATACAATGATGGGATTCTTCAGGACCCTATTGTTTTCATAATTCCATATATTCTCCCTGGGTAGTTTCATCTATTCTCATAACTTCAATTATGTTTGTATGTGGGTGATTTCACAAGCTTTATCTTTTACTCTGACCCTCTTCTGAACTCCAAACACATACATACTCCTTATTTTTTTTACGGATTGACTGACTTGGAAATCCCTAAAATTAACCATCTCTTGCTCCAATCGTCAGTCTCCATTAAAAGAGCTACAATCGAATTAGTCTCCCATGGTAGATACCCTGAAGTTAGCCTCTACTCCCTGCTTCTCTCCAAATCCAAGGGGTTACTAAATTCTACTTCTTATCTCAACACCACATTATCTCACTCAATGTCTCTGAAAACTGACGTTGTTCACCCCTAAGCTACTGCCTCAATCCAGGTTCCTGGGAACTTTGCTGCAAATGAAATGGACTTTTCACTAGTTTCTTTGCTGCTACCACTTCCTCTTACATTCTTTCATGTGAATTCCACTTCAGTGAGCCCTTACTTTTCTTACCTGTGACTAACCTACACAGCAGTTCTGTGACAGATGGTTATTACAGGGTAATATTATTACATATTGCATATGGCTGGCAACTGAGGCATTGGGGCACCTGAAATAAGGACAGAAGACAGCAGGAGTTAAGCACGCCAAGGTTCTAG
Source organism: Panthera tigris (assembly GCF_018350195.1). Lineage (NCBI taxonomy): Eukaryota > Metazoa > Chordata > Mammalia > Carnivora > Felidae > Panthera > Panthera tigris. The sequence goes on along the minus strand of NC_056671.1, from coordinate 55,803,375 downwards.
GAGGCTATAGTTTTCACGAATCACCAACCTAGATGTGAAATGACTTCAGAAGATGGCAGCTTATGGGTTGTAAAGGTTACCATGGACAGCTTCTAAACTCTTCAATATGTAGGTACGGTGGTCAATGGAAGTAGAGAGAAGTAAAGGTGGGACTTCACAAAACCCAAAAGAAGGTCTTTATCCAGCATCATAGAGAAAGATCAAGAAACCACACTGAGAAGGGAGGAAAATGCCAGCTCCAGCATGTAATCATTTAATCCCGTGACACGGAGGGTGAGGTAGAATGAGCAGCTTTCCCCAGAGAGGGCTGCTGGGGAACCCTTACAATCAGGCAGGCTTCTCTCAAGGCCAGGAGATGGAGAAATGCTCAGTGAAGAAAGTGAGGGTTGTAGGAAATAGTAGTTAGTCCAAAGTGAAAAGAGTTAAGAGGGAAATAGCTGTCTCTGGTGACGGAAGTCAGGAGAGAGAAGGGCTAAAGGGGTTCATGGGCTGGACTGTGGTTGACCAAAGGTAACAAGGATGAGTGACATGGAAGACTGAGAAGGTGGCAGGTTTTCAATGGCACTGGTCTCAGAAGCCCAGGTGGATGGAGCATCATAGGTTTCCTTGGAATTATTTCACTGAGACCCCACTTTACTATTTTTCTGAAGAAATCCTAGCCCAGGAGGACAAGCATCACATTGAAAGGATTTCCAGGACCAACACTACAGACCCTCTGAGTTATAACTGACAGGGTCATACTCATCAAGAACCTAAACAATAGTATTAAGATAAAATAAGGGTAGAATAAAGGCATCAAAATAAAACCAGTTCTGAACTCCTAAGTCCCAAACCTACTTCCTGACACTTAGCTCATGTACTTATGAAAATTCCATCAAGTCTGACAGATTACACGTGTGAAGTATTGCTTTAGTTGAAGGAGCTTCTGAAGCAATTTACAATAAGAAAATTGTCCAAGCACCAGAGAAAATATGAGTTATTTCTTAACACAGACAATGTGGTAAGATTTTTGAGTTTTAGTTGAAACTGAAATTGAGTTATAAAGAGAACTGAACTGCTTTCTTTTTTATTAATTGAGAAACTAAAAAAGCTTGTGGCAACACAGGAAAGAACTGTTTTATTGTTAAAATATGATATGCCATTTCATAACTTAATAAGACATAGCATTAGCAATAAAACATGAAATTATTTATGCTACTAAAAAGAAAGGTGTTAGATGGAATTATAAACATTATTGCACTGAAGAAACACTGTATTATGAATATTATACATTTTAAATAATTGATAAATTATGAATATAGTAGGTATAAAGTGTCTCAACCCAGCTTACAAATATAAAGTTACCAAGTGAGACAAGCAGGTTCATGTATTGAAAAAAAAAAAGGAAAAGTACAGAGCCTGGAAGAAATCAAGGCAGCCAAAAGTACTTCACACAGCTGTCTTTCTACATTAGCTATATCTTTAGGAACTTTGACGCTTTATAATTACAACAAATAAAACTGTTATCCAGCGAATATGCAATTTTGAAATGCCAGAAGGTTACTCGAAATTCTCTGATATGCTGTTCTTTGAAAAGGCATTGAGCAAGATTTATCTGTATCAATGGAAAAAAAAAATCTCAAAGAACATAATGCAATTTGAACATTTTATAAGTAGGGGCCAAGGGAAACGAACCTTTCTTCATAAATGGATCACTAACCTGATGGCTAGCTGGCTTTATAAAATTGGATGTCCTGTCTAAAGATCCTTATGACAAAAGAAGATCAAAAGAAAACACTGTGTCACAGGAATATGTGAATCCTTTACCAAAACACTTGAAAACATTTCAGCAGAATTCATTTGGCACATAGCTCTTTTATATCTTTTAACTTACCTTTTTATGAAAAATAAGATTATGGTTAGCAGAGAAGGAATACATAAGAAAAATTTTATATGCCCTTTATTATAGCTGGAGAAATGACCTAAAGAAACACCTGAGCATTTAACAGCTATCTTAGAACACTCGATTATTCTTAAATATTACAATTCATGGTTTTAGAAATAAGATATGGCCAGACAGAAGATGTACAAAGAAATTCCTAAAAGTAACTAATGTTAAAAGAAATACTAAGCAACATTGGAAAGCCAGTGGTGATACAGAAACAGAAAGAAGAATTTAAGGAAAACCTTTCATATTTCCCCCAGGCTGAGCACACATCTAAAAGAAAGGCTGGGCTGTGGGTGGAATTTTCAATAAGCACAGCTGCGCCGGTACAGATCAAGTTCAGCATCCTTCCTTCCCAGACACAGGAAGCCCAGGTGAGGCACCATGTTCCCGAGACACAAGGGGCAGAGAGCACAGGACAGGGCATGACACAAGGCCTGAGAGTCATTTGCAGATACTGAAGAGTCTTGTTCAGATGCCATGCCCCTTTCTGACCTCTCCGCCAAATTGGTATTGGTAGACCTAAATTTAGGATCTTGAATGGTATGTGGGCACTAGCTAGGAGGAGGCATCAGGGCATAATATGCTCTAGAAACCAGGGACCTGGGAGGAGTGGATTAAGGAGGAGCTGTCAGAAGCTGGGAAGCATGGGCTCTCCTGGATGGAAGAGAGCAGTGAAAATTTCAGCAGTGGGGTAAGAGAAAGCGAATACGATTGGCTCAGGTACCACCTGGTATGATTGTTGGTTCCCCAGCTGTCATATGTGGCACACGAATATTCTTGGTCTCAACGGTAAATTAATTTTTGACTAACTGAGTGGAAAAGGAAAAGAAAAACCAATCAGCTTGCTTAACGTACTAGGTATTCCAAATGAGCCAATAGGTTTTTTGATTGTTAGACTCAACTGTGCTTTATAGACTTGGGCCTCAGCAGGATTTAAGGGGAGTTTTTTCTTCTAGAAACGATGATGGGTTTATTTTCTTCCACCACTCATGTCCCGTTCCTCTAGTGACAACACGCACTGTGATTCAGTGAGAAGCAGGGAGCCCAGCTGGTAAGTGACTCCAGGACAAAGCGAGAGCGCTTGGAGGGGCAATTCCATTACTTCAACGCCATCAGCACCAACTTTTGACCACTGACTTTATCAGCCACAGAAAAATGTTTTCATTTTAACGGTGAGATCCTTAATCAATAAGTAATATCTGGATATGAACCCTCATCAGCTAAGCCCACATGCAAGAGCCCAGACTGTATCTATGCAGCTTACTAAAAATCATCCCAAGTATAGCAGTTGCCAAACTTAATGAAAATCAGCCACATTATAACCTCCTTAACACTAAGATCTATTTCTGTGTCCTGAGTGGAAATTGAATGGATCCGCCCCGATTTTCTCCCCCTAAGGTCTTGATTACTACCTACAGTAAATGCTGGAAGCCTGTGGAGCCTGTCTATGCTCAGGTATTAGAGTTGAGACAACCAGTTTATAATTCCCAAAGATATTTCTCCCTTAAAATTTTTTTATGAAAGGAAGGTGTTTTTTTTGTTTGTTTGTTTTGTTTGTTTTTGTTTTGTTTTTTTGTTTTGTTTTGTTTTGTTTTCAACCTCAGGACACCTTCTGCAGGTCCCTAAAATATGAGATAGGTCTTTTTGGACATCAATCTTCCTTTTCATGTAACATTTCCCTTCTGTTTCTCTCGTGTTGTTTTAACAAATGCTAATCCATTATATCTGTTTCTCATCTGCTTCTTTACGGTAGAGCAGGTTGACTAAATGCTTTCTTCTAAGTTTCAGTTACAAGATTCTGGAGAACGCTTTCTACAAGTGTTAGGATTATATACACACTCATTAGTTTTCTGTATGCATCTAAAGTAATAATAATCTTGCACATCTATCTAATGTTTTACAGATTTCAAACTGACTAGAGGAACTTTATATAAAGCAATTCTTCAGAAAAGCAATAACTACCAGACCAATCTTTCTAGTGTGTCTTTCTAGCTGCTTTCCATGTGTCACTTTCCATTTGTCACTCAGCTGCTGGACAAATTACAAAAATTTCCTGTTCCTATCAGATCAAGCCCAGATTCTTCATCTCGGCATTCATGGTGTAACCCCATCCGGCCCTTCCTTAGATACCCACCCTGTTTTTCCAATGCTCCCCAAAGAGAGCCACTTGCTTCAGCCTGGTCGGCCTCTACAGGTCATGGAACAGGCTGTGGTCAGTCTTGCATGTTCCCTGTTTGCAGCATTTAAGGTTTTTTCTTCTGCAGCTTCTGCAAATACTTCCAGCACTTTCCAGCCCATCTCACGGTCCATCTTCTCCAAGGTACCATTTGATTGGCAATACCAATTTCTCCCGCTACTGAATGCTCACAGCCTTTACTTGCAGAGTAGAGACTTTTTGTTCTTTTGTACATAGTTGCACATTGCATTATATTGTCTCTATTATAGAGCCCTCTAACTATTTTATGTCTAAGTCTTATCTCCCCAAGAGGAGTAAAGGGCCGTGCCATATATTTGCGCTGTTTGTCCCCATTGTACCTAGTGCTGTACTTGGTGCACATCACTTAAAAGGTTTCCCCAACTGAGATTAATTTCTCTGCTCCCTGCAGTACCTTGGGCCTGGATGTTGTTGCTTCGGTTATCACAGTGCTGATCGCAGCTGCTTCCCACTGTATGTTGTGAGCTGCGGATGAGTTGCAAACCCAAATCATCTTTTTACCTCTCCAAATACCTAAGACAGCACTGTTTATAAAAAGAATTTACCAGTGGTTGCTAATTAAGTTTCTATTAAATTTCAACTTTGTTTAACATGGCACCATTCCCTATCGCCCTCTTTTTGAGGAACAAACATGACCATGGTTGGAAATGATTATACTTGAAGAAATTATATTGACATCTGGCATGTGAGAAGAAAGTAACAGTTGGATACTTTCCTAACTCGTTTATTCAAAAATAATGTTAAGGTCTAAATATAAATATAAATTAATCAGTGTGTTGTCAGACCGCCATTATTTAAGAGGCATTTGCTGTATCAAAAATGCAAAAATAGATATTGAACACAGTAGGCAATTTTTATAGAAATGTTCAATGTGGTCATGCCGTTCTTGCCATAAGATTTTACACCGTTGCTAATTTCTTGACTTTAATATCTTTATAAGTTAATATCTCTGTAATTGGCAAAAAAAAAAAAGTAAAATTAAAGTAAAATTAAAATTATCTCTCCACTACAACATGCAGTAAAACCTCATGGCTTAACCAATCAATAACTGATTAGTTTCTTTTTTTTTTCTTGCTACCTTGATTTAGGTATGACACTGTCTTTCGTGAGAGAGGGCAGAACTTTTGAAGGACTCAGGCGGTCGTGAGAAAACTTTTCACCAGCTCTTTGAATAATTTTAATTAAAATTCAGTTCAAATCAATCTCTTAGGCTTAGCAAAAGCATCTGTCATGTTTTCCCCACTTAAGAACTTGAGCTGAAAATATGAACATTTTCCTGTTATAAAAGCGCTGCATCCGTGTAAAGTTAAAATAGCTGCTGAGGACAATTTTCAACACATTTGGAAGAATTATGGCTTTAAAAATGCAACTTTCAGAAAACACATTGATGCCTCATTCAGTGATGTGCCTGCATTTCTTGCCACACATAATGCCTTCTCTCGGCATGCGCTTTAGCCCTTGAACCGTTAGCCTTCTCCTAGTCTCCTGGCCCGGCCTCTGGCCAGTACGTAAGCACATTGCTTGCCACATAACAGGGGCTCAAAAGTGTTTGTTGATTAAATGAATGAATTAGCTAAATGAAGGATATAAAGACCTTGCCTTAGTCCCTTTGTGTTCTCTTACCTGTACTAACAGTAGTTAACTTGTTCTAGACTGGAATGTTGCCCTAAAACGATGATGCCCTCGAACTCCTTTGACCAATTAGTAACAACTAGAGAAGCAGAAGATCCAAAAAGACAAAGTAATGGCCTTTGTGCCAACAAGAAAAACCAGTTATAATACACGTTTTGTTAGAAAAGGCACCTCCATCTCTAAAAAATCCAACACTAAGTAATATCCAGTATGGACGGAGTTCCCTTTGATTTATTTCTGATGTTATTGCAGCTTCTGCAAGGCCCAAATGAAAGTCCTACAAAGTCTGTCTGTCTGTCTGGTCTTGCTTGAGGCTCAGATTCTTGTGTCTGAAGCAGATTTTTGTTCCCTGTTTGGGTGAGGCCTGAATCTTTTCGTGCCTGACCCTATGCTGGCAGGGTGATTGTGTTATACAGCTCCATTGTATTCTGTATAAATGGTGCCCCTAGGAGTTCTGGCCCATGGTGGTCCTGTCATGGGTCTGAACACATGGCCACGTTTTTTATCCCATGGTATTTTTTCAGAAGAAAAATCTTTCATATTTTCAAGAGAGTCTGATGTTACCCCTGTCATATATATCAAACTGGCATTTTGGATTAAACCAGCGTGGCTTGTTGATAATAATTCAAGTTGTTCTTTTGATGATAGAATACAGTCCTTGAAAACATGAGTTAGCTGCAATGTTTGTGTAGGCCAGTTCAATTCCTTTATTAAGGATGCAATGCCATTTCCCATATAATTTAGTTCTTCCTAAAAATGTTTTCTGCTAAATACATCTTGTCATGATACATAACGATCTTTAAGAAATCTTGTTTCGAACACAATGTGATCATTTGCAGAAGTGAGAGCGGGAACTTTTTCTGGCCAGAGGCTAGCATTGTATCTACCAATCTTTCCTTGATCAAGAAAAAAAAAAACCAGCACCTAAAATTTATAATATATAGATGAAGTTTTTTAAATGATACTTTCATGAAAATAGTCCCCAAAGCAATTCAGTCATTCCATATCAGTTTTACTTTTTAATCATAATTTTTAAACAATCATAGGCCAAACACACAACAATGCTCATCTTGGTTTATAATATGTGACTTGCATTGCACACAACTAACTACCTTTTCTATGGCTTCCCCTCTTAAGTCTGTTCCGGAACCTTACTTTATCAATTCCCCCTTTCTTTCCTGAGTCTTCAAATTACCCATTTCCATGAACATTTTTTTCATATAAGCAGTTCAAGTATTTTCAAATCTGTCCTATGTAAAAGTGATTTTTTAAAAATGACCTTCAATTTGGGTTCCCATCTGGCCACCTTCTCACAAAGGTGGCTACTTTACCCACGCTTCTATTCCCAGTGAGGGGCCTCATTCCAGCGGGGATGTTCCTTCTCGGTGCTGAGCAAGGCTGGGTTGGGGATGGGATGATGCAGATATCCCTTTCTGCGTGGTTATTCTCAGGTTTTTTGTCCCACTGTGTTGCTTAAGTTTCTTAAGTGGACCCTAGAGGTCTTCCAGGGCTGGTTTTCTTTAGGGATTGCTGAGTAATTGTTGCTCTTTGTGGGGGGATTGATGGCCACCATTTTGTTGATGTCATTCTGGCTTATGCTTCCCAGTGTGTCTTGAAAATGCTCTTCCTCGGGGCGCCTGGGTGGCTCAGTCGGTTAAGCGTCCGACTTCAGCTCAGGTCACGATCTCACGGTCCGTGAGTTTGAGCCCCGCGTCGGGCTCTGGGCTGATGGCTCAGAGCCTGGAGCCTGCTTCCAGTTCTGTGTCTCCCTCTCTCTCTGCCCCTCCCCCGTTCATGCTCTGTCTCTCTCTGTCCCAAAAATAAATAAACGTTAAAAAAAAAAAAGAAAAAAAGAAAATGCTCTTCCTCTTTCTCAACCCAACTAACATGTTCACTGGGCTCTTCCTCAGCTTTCTTTTTCTTTTGGCATACATCTCCTTGGGATAACTCACATTTTTCATAGCTTTAACTGCCTATATAAAAATGACTTTTAAATCAATGTCTCTACACAAGACATTTCCTATTTATCCAACTGCCTAGTGGAATCTTTACATGGATATCCCATGAGAGCTTCCCATTAAAATGTCCAAAGCCACTGTATTTATCCTTTCCATATGTCAACCTCTCCCCTTGATATCTTGCTTTTCCTCCTGGCCTCCTGCCCAATGTCTAAATCATGGTGAATCTATTTATGAAATATCTCTTGGATTTATCCTCCCTTTCTTTCTCACTGCTACTATCACTGCGACTTCCTTAGATCATTGGGCTTCAATGTTTCTTGTTTGGGATTTGCAGTATATTGCCTCTTTGCTGTTCTTCCTGGTTAGGGGATGCTTGCCCTCCAACCTTTCTTACAGACCAGGGTTAGTGATTTTTCTAACATTCAGATCGACTATGCCATTGCCTGATCTTAATTCTTTAATGGTTTCTCATTGCCTCAGTATAAAATTTAACTTCTTTAACACAGTGTGAAAGACCTTTTATGATACATCTCCCTCTCTGTAATAAGTGTGCCACTTATTACAACACATTTTATGTTTTAGCAATACTAAACCATTTTCAGTTACCTACAAATATCACACTTTCTTGTCCCTCTAGTACTTTTTAAATGATATTTACTCCTTCTGGAATAGTAGTTTTGCATTCATATTGTGCGCCCCCTCTCCCCAAATCTGCCCGTCAAACTTGGAGTCATCTTTCAAATTTCAGCTCGTTTATCTTTCCCCTTATTAATCCTCTGCCCTCTCTACTGTGCCTTTGGGGGCTTATGCTATGGCATCTGTCACATGAAATCATGACAATTTGCTTGCGTGTATGTTTTTCCTCTACACTCTGTGAGCTCCCTGAGGACAGAGATTGTATCCACAGACCTCATACAGTAATTGTCATATGGCTGATGACCAAAGTAGATGGTGAATGAATGCAAAAGGGGGTTTGAAAAAAATACAGATTTTCCTCATTATCAAGGGTCATTCATTTTACCAATGATTTTGTGAAAATGAAAAATGATAAGTACAGATTGCAAGTAATTATTTTTTTATGTTTCAACATGGCATTAGTTTGAAGTTCTCTCTTTATTCACAGCGCAAAGCCCTTGCAACATCACAGCTACAACTTTCTAACAATGAATGGTTTGGTCTAAGCCTCCAAAAGTGACACAGGCAGAAAGAAATAATAAAAAAAGTTACTAAGAAACTGAGAGGATTTTACTGCTACTCACAGAATGATCATCTGTCTGCTCCAGCCTTTGAAGGACATGCTTCCATTTGTCTGCTCTATGTACAGAGAATTATACTGTTTGAATAAAACAGTGACTTACAGTCACCATTGATTTAAAATGCTTTACAAATTAGTTTTTAATCCTTCTTCCCTGGTTCTTCCTCATCAAAAATGTTTTCATGATATTGCCTACAAATAAGCCAAAGCAGGATGAACTTCATAGAGGAGAGTGGCTTAGGCTGGCAAATTATTATTATAAGGGCCAAAGAATGGTTATAATGGATTTTTCAAAGCCTCCAAGATGTAATGAAACAGAATTGGACTGAGTTCTACTCTTGACCCTTGCATTCTTGGACAAAATTAATCTCTCTAGGCTATAAAACTCTCTTCTATAAAACTAGAAGATTTAACTAGTCACTAGCTGGTGTCTAAGCCTCTCCCAGCTCTAGAATTTGGTGATTCAGTCCAGAGATAAGCTTCTCCAAATCCAGTATATTAGAAAACTGTATTATCAAAGAGGCAGGGGAAATGTGTACAGGAGTAAGTTCTCATAAAATTATGCATACTTGTTTTTAAAAGCAGTAAGAATATAGCATGAAGGCTGACTCATTATAATTGATTGATGCACTGAGAACTCTTCCAGTCATGATTAATTCTCCTGGGTATAATATCTTCATTCAGATTAATGCATATAGCGTTTCATAATTATAAGGTAAGAGCAAGGCATACCGGCGGGGAAATGTTTACCGGTAACCTGAGCACCACCGAAAATGTCAAAGTGTAACAACGTTTGCTGATGAGTGTAAGCGCTGCAAAATTAATGACAACAGTCTTTCCTGGTCTGTTGCTCCTCGATATAGCTAATCAGAGCACAAGCAAAGAAGATTCTCCCCTGTTCTTTTTATTTCTATAGTGACAAGGTGCTGTAGAATATGGTAGGAGTCTGGAGTGCCACATTACTACAGTTACACACCCCCACCTCTCTCAAGAATATATGATTCTGTTGAGCTTTTTCTCTGCTAAAAGAATGACACAGGTTCTGGGGAAAGAAATGAGCACCTAAGAATCAAGATTTATAGGTCTCAACACCTGAGGCTGGAGATTTCAGAGAAGAGGATCACATCACTGCTAAATTTTCATTACAGGTGAATGAATTGGTTTATAAGGCTAGAAGGGATTTGGGCTAGAATCAAACAGTATTATTCCCTTAGTGCATATGAGATGTACGTTAGTAAGTAAATGTTTGTTAGCAAATAAAGACATGCCAGTTCCCTCCAAGAATCTAACTGTTAAGATCCAAAAGAAGGAATTTTAGCAGGTTGACATTTACTTCTGTGAATTTTATATTTTCCTAAGCATATTTTGTATGTGCTTTGTAGAAAATTTATATAATACAGGAGATTACAAAGAAGAAAATAATCTCCTATATTTCAAGATTTAAAAATATCTGCAATTAATTTTTTCTTCTAGGCTTTTTCTATCAATATATCTACATAATTGTGCTAACTGCACAATTTTGTGTCCTCTTTTTAATTGTTACATTATGACATCAGCATTTTCCCAATCATTAATACTTTTCATAGATATAATTCTAGTATGTGAAATACACTGAGCCCATTGGTTTTTTTTTTTAACATAGATTATCTCATGGAATCCTCTCAAAAATCCTAGTCCTGTTATTCTCTTCATTTAACAGAGGAGAATAAAAAAATTGAAGAAGTTAAACCAACATCACACATTTTACAGGAAGATCTTTGATTTAGCTCATGAAAGAAATGTACAAGCTTAAATGCACAGAAGACCACATGACATTTTATTGGGCAGATTTACCATAGTTTCTTAACTATTTCCTTTTTGAGTATGCGCCACCATCCATGATGCCCTCCCACCATGTCCAGTCCTTTGGATCTATCCCTTTTTTCCATGTACCTCAAAGCATGCTATTCCACTGGTGCAAGAGAGACAAATGACTACACCCCACACCCCCAAATAGTGCTCTGTGTGGTTATCTTGACAATGAGGAAATGCTGGGGCTACCCTTTTTTTCTCAACACACTGTTTCGAGAATTTATGAGGCACATCTGAGAAGTATCCAAAAGAGGTCTGGATTATAAATGAGGAGACCTGGGTTTCAGACTACCAATTAGACTGGATTGGTTTTGGTCTTTGGTCTTTTACTTCTTGACTCCAGCTCAGTATTCTAGATGTCAAAGACTTCCATGATGGAAACACCAGCCGGTAAGAGTGATGGTCAGTCGACTCATTGCAGTTCTCTAAAAGACAGCTTCACTGATGTGAATTTCCTCAGCCTATAGAAGCCTCCTCACGTATTTGACTAATAGCCTTGGTTGCTAGAATGGGACAAACTGATGACATAAACACATTGTAATCAAGCATGACCTTATTGCTTAACTATTCTGTCAAGAGCCCTCTGATGCAAGACTCCAAGAAAGTTAAAACTCACTGAAAATAAAACTCAATAAAATAAAATGTGACCTGACTGATAACAATAAATACAGACTCTGTGCAAAACTGGAATGGGGATAAAAGTTTGTCACTAAGCTTTTTGGAGAACATGGATTTCAAATACCCCTAAGAAGTGTTACTACTTTTATTTATTCGTTATTCTCAAAGGTCTTGTTAGTCATTCCTGCTGGTTTAAAATTTTACTGCCAAGTATTTCATTATTAAAAACATACAAAACAGTGCAAAGTAATGCTAATTCAACAAACACTAATGTCTGCTCCATGATGAGAAACATTGAAGCATTAGGCAGTGTCATGAAACTCAGAGATCACAAGTGGGGAAAGCATGAATTACACCCTAATGACAGAGATGAATGTTGTTATGAAAGATGAAGTAAACTGAGCTTTGCTAAGGTACAATTAGAAACAAATTTTCTAGACAACACTTACATCAAGCACTGAAAATTAGATCATTAATACAACTGAGTATTTGCTTTAGCTCTAAGAATTTAGATGGTCACACACACACACACACACAAAAAGAAAATTGAGAGCTTGTATAGTTTTCCTTGCAGAAAAAGAGAGCTTACAAGTTTATCTTCAGAGATAAGCTTTTTCCTGGCACAAATTCTTGTGAGAACTGTGTGTTACAGCTCCTTATTCTGAAGCTATCAAGCAATATTTAGCACAATATTACTGCAGTCGTTCAAAGCCATTTTTTCCTTCCTTTCCCAAACTGCCATGTATTCTGCTAAATTTTAATAGTGGCCAAGGGCACAAAATTAAACAGGAACTCAGTAATAATGTTGTATGTGTATGGCAGGGGAAGGAAGGAATTAAGACAATGAGTTCCGTGTATGTGATCCAACTTACTAGCAGTTAGAAACATCTTGGTGTATACCCTTGACTGTATACAGTCAATTCAAGGTTAAATGTTTTGGCAGCTGCTCAAAGTGCCAATATTCTGTGTGGAAGATTGAAGAAAGATCTATATGTTTAAACAGCAGGTGAAAAGGCAGCAGAGTTGACATTCTCTTGGAAAATTTAAGAAGCCTGACATATTCTCACACAGAGATGGCTCATTGTAATACACAATGAGATGGATAAACTCTTTCTCAGAAAAGAAAAAAGAAGTTCTGGATCCAATCTTGTGGTTGTACAAGTCCCTTAAAGCATGAAAGTAACAATTTGGGCCTAGAAATTTTTATGAGTTGTTCTCACCATTACACTACCTGAATCCACAAAATAATACAAGAAATACTTTTGTCAAATATCCAAATATTTGACTAGAAAGACGTACTGATGGGTCCTCCAGGGTGTAAATGTTTCAGCTGACCTAGTAGGGTTACTTATTGTTCTTCATTTGAATATTAGAGGGTGTGTGTTTTATTTTTAGCACTGTTAATGTATAAGTCGCAGCAATTTGTAAAAGGCGTAGCTACTTGCTAAGCCCAGTCCTTATGGTGAGATGAAAAAAATCATACCACCATCATAGCTCAGGCTGCCTACATTTCTGTAGGGTTGGGCACATGAGCATGTCTCCAGTTCACCTAAATACCAGTCCAGTTATTTAGATCTAACAATGGAGGAGGGCATGGCACAGCTCTTTTTATAAGACTGAAACTTGTAATTGAATCTGTCAAAAGAGCACGCTTGGGTAGCTTCATCACAGATTGGGGATGCCTTCTGGGTTCCCCCTAATTGGCTCAGAGCCACTTATGATTCAAATCTAGAGCCGTAGACACTTTCAGATTTACACTACTGCAATACTCCATCTTGCATTTCACTATTTATTAAACAGAGCCACCTGAAAATAATCTTCCTCACTGAGTATCAAAATGGTACCTCTTTTGCCTTTTTACACGTTGATCTATGCAATTCTATATTTTCTGACTTACTGATGCTGGATAAGGTGGATTGTGTGAGTTGGTGAAGAAATGTCCAAAAACACTCCAAAGTTGGAATGCTTACAGAAGATTGCCACAAGATGCCATGAGGCCATGAGAAGAGAGAGGACGGACCCTTTAGGACAAACACTTCTGTACTAAGAGTGCTGCTCACCATGGCAAACATGCCTCCCATCTCTATTAACAGACATTTACTATATTTCAGAGGAGCTGAAACTATGCGAAGATGAAGAAGTGTGGTTTCCTTTTTATATAAGCTTTGCTCAGAATGTCCATTTTGGCACTAGGTTAAAGAGTATTTAGCTTATAAAGAATTAAACTAAAAAAAATATGGGAAACCCCTCCTCCCCAGTGGTGAAAACAATTTTCCATCTGACTAGGCATTGCAGAACCAGTCAAATCTTCTAATGTTTTATGAGCAGACTATTGTAATATTCTCTCTCTTCTCAGCCTCCATTCTTGCTTTATTGAAAATCATCATCCAGAGTGATCAATTTCTTATGACACTTGGTACCTACAGTTGTGCTTCTCAAAGGCGATTTGTAGTCAAAGAAAGCTCTAAAGGATGCCATCAACGAGTTGGGAGAATGCAAAACTATTGGATGGACATGGTGCATCGTTCTGGAAACTTGGAGAAAAAGACTTTGATGCTGAAGGAAAGAAAGGTTTATCATGGAGCAAGATGAAAATACATGAGGATTCAAAGAACTTGACATACAGGATAGACCATTTTGAACCCTGGCTCTCTATGCATTTATTATGAATATGCATTTATTCTTTTTTATTTCACTTTTATTTATTTATTTTTGTTTTGTTTACTTTGGGGAAGAGGTTTGGATTTCAGAAACACTAAATGCTCTAAGGAATGGAGAAAAAAAACTCTTGGAATGATAGAAAAGGCCTTCTCAGTACCTACTGACCTCTCCAAAGTTATCTCCTTTCACTGTACCCTCAAATTCTAGAACACCAAACACACCATGCTGTTTCCTGTGTGGGTCCATGTTGGTTTTTCAATCTTGAATGCCCTCCCTTTTTTTTTTTTTTTATCTAGGTAACTCCCACTCACCTGTCTGGATCCAATATAGCTGTCAACTTCAGGACCTCTCTGGGCACCTTAACAATTTATCATTTCCTGCACTATGAGTAAATTATCACCAAATGTACCTGTCTTCCCAGGGAACTCTTCAAAGACAAAGACTTGGCAAGGTGTAGGTCATTTAAAATGTCAAATACAGGGTCTAACTCTGAGATTTAGGAATGTTTTACTCTACTATACAGGTTGTGGATCATATAACTTTGACATAAGTCTTGGTTATGACATGATAATAAAAAAGGACATTGTTCTCTCTTATTTGTTGTGAAAGAGTGAAAGACTATGGTAAACTAAATCTGATTTTTCTTTCATCTTGTACTATGCAAATATATACCAAATTAGGGGCTAGGAGGCAGTATAGACTTTTTGATGCCAAGATTTAAATTCATTCTCCTGAAGTTTCAGCTATATATCAAAAAGATTTCTAAGGAATTAAAGTAAAAATAAATCTGAGAGCCCTCCAGTGGTCAAAATAATACATGCAAATACAACCATTTACTCAACATCCCTCCTTCCAAAGAACTTAAAACATTTCCAACAGTCTTGCTGCTATAAAAATGCATGCTTTGATCATTTTGACATCACTATTACATTAAATTGCTTTTTAGCGGTATAGGAAAACAGATGTTTATCCAGAATCATTTAAATAAACCACAGAAAATAGCGGCCCAATCCACTCACTTACCAATGAGAGATTTTGAGTAGTTGCTAGAATGCAACCATGTAAGGGCAATCCTGAATCTTGTCCAGATAGGAGTAATTCAATTCCTTCCATTGCAGCCATTGAGAGAAATGTGGCTGTGCATTAAAACCACTCAAGATAAAGAAAGGATGCAGTCAACCCTCTCTGTGTCTGCCAGTTCCATGCTCCCCTTAAGCACAGAATTGTATTTTAATGTGTATATTCCTAGACTTGTAAAAGCATAGTGTGTGTGTGTGTGTGTGTGTGTTTCTAAATTGTAATTTTGATGGTTTACATAAGAAATGTGTTGGCTTCTCTTTTAGCAAATGCATATCTAACTAAGCCAGACAGCAGTACTTTCCTTTGCTTCATCTCCTGTCATCAGATTACCAGTAATGGTTTGGCAGAAAGCCGGGAGTAACGTCTCTGCCTTGAAAATTGTCAAGCTCTAACATTTACCCAAATGCTGCAGCACTGATTGGTGAGGATATTTTGTTTGGTTTTGTTTTAATTAAATTCCTATATTACCTTATTACAAAGTAAAGCTTGCTTTAAAAACTCCCCCCCCCCCACATTTAGATTCATATATATGGTGTTCGATATAGGATGAAGATTTTTATTTTTTGGAAACATAGAACAATATATTTAATTATTGCACTCCAAAATCTTTATGGACCACCGCCCCAGTAGACCTATGCTTATTTATTTCAAAAAGTTAGCAATATCAATGGAGAAATGCTAAGAAAATATTATGTCCTTTAATTTATTACTCAGATTTTTTTGCTTGTTTTTTAAATGTTTTAGATGGAAAGCAAGTGTTCATCAGTTTTCCTTTTGTATGGTAATGTCTAAAGACCTATCACTTCAATGTTCCTAAATTAAAAGAAAAAGTCAAGTTCAGCTAGTATCTGTGAATGACCTTCAAGAAATTCAGCCTACTGCAAGAAATGTTATGAGCAATTCTC
The DNA here is from genome assembly GCF_018350195.1 of Panthera tigris. NCBI lineage: Eukaryota > Metazoa > Chordata > Mammalia > Carnivora > Felidae > Panthera > Panthera tigris. The sequence continues at coordinate 55,787,270 of NC_056671.1, read as the reverse complement.
AGAAAGCATACTCTCATGGAGTAAGTTATTGCCTAAGACAAAAGTGGGCATTTCTGGAAGCTACATTGTGTCTTTGAAGCCACTGGGGTACTATTTAGGAGACTGAAGCAATAATTTACCCTTGTGCAATGAAAAATGTAATGTAACTTGCACACCAGGATCCTTTGCCTCATTAAGTTAAACACTTCCCTCATGTCATTTTAAAGGAGAGATTATAATACTGTAAATCTAAGTAATTTAGATTTATGTTCTGGCGTCTGGCAAATGGTTACACAGGATATTTTTCAGCATTCCAAATGTTTTAGGTGCTAGGCAGTTTCAGAATGTAGATATAATTGACTTTGTAATTTGGCAAACAATACAGTGTTCTGTGTGGCTATTCAGAGAGTTGCAAAGGGACAGCCCAGCAGAGCTGAGAAGAGACCTTCACAGCCCCCTGCAATGGAGTTTTAGAGGTGTTGCTGACATTACGGCTTCTGAACCTTATTAGAACCCCAGGGGGAAAATAAACAAAAATAAACCAGGGGAGAAATATGTGCTAAGAATTTCTGCTACCTACACTTTTGATGGAACAAATGATTTCTCTATGATACAGAAAAAAGGTATATTTCCCAAATAATTTTCTTTTTTAAAAAAAATGTACTGACAAAGAAGTCATCTCTTACTTTTAAAACAGAAGGAGGAGCACTGAAATGTTGGTAAATGAAAAGCAGAATAATACTGCAAGAGTGGATGAGCTGACGAAAGGATACACGCTCCCTGTCACACCCTGTCACACCCGAGCATCCTGATACTTATTGGTGAACCTAATATCTAGAATTTTCTGTGAGTACAGTTGCTGATGGTATAAAAGTTCATGGAGCAATTGGTTGATTTTACATGGTCACAGCACTTAACTGAATATAACACACACTCTAAAAAAAAAAAAAAAGTGGACATTTTGTTCATGTTAGTCTATTACTCTTCTTCTTGCCCTGAAAAATTCCGATAGATGGTAACTTTAGTAGAGAAGCTTTTGAAACCCACAATTTATGTTTCCTTTTTAAGCTTTAAAGTTTTTGAACTTGAAGGAGGTGAACAAAAAAAATCAAGAAACAGATGTTGAAGAGTTCTCTTCGTGAGGTCTTCGTAAAGAAAGGATAACTAAATCGTATAAGTGCATAATGTGTAATCATATTCTAAAGTGGAATAACAGTTTTAGATGTTTGAATGAAATGGGTAAAACAGTACATATCCCTGTGGAGTTCTCGATTCTGATGAATGTAGTCAGTCTTCTTATTTGCGGCTGCATCACAAATTATATGCCCGAGTGAAGCCAAACAAATATTACTGGATGCCCAATTAATTTCTGTTGGTGCTTAAAACCAATGCCATTTATCAAGAGAATAGAAAGTAGCCAACAGCAAAGATAATTTTTGAAGTCCTTTAAAATTCTTAGCTTTATATTCCCAAACTATTACATGAGCTGCCACATTATCACTTTTAATTATTAATACAGTGAACAATGGGTGACTTAAACGAGAATTTACCAACGGTGTTAAAATGCGTATTAAAAAGTATGGTAAAATATTATATATATACATATATATTGGTATTACAAGTTAGTTTGAGAAACACTGGGTTGAATAAAATCAAACTGTAAGAACCCTTAATGCTGAGGCATCTGGGTGGCTCAGTCGGTTAAGCATCTGACTTATGATCATGATCTCAGGTTTGTGAGTGCGACACTCACGTCGGGCTCTCTGCTGTCAGCAAAGAGCCTGCTTCGGATCCTCTGTCTCCCTCTCTCTCTACCCCTCCCCCACCCTCTCTCTCATTCTCTCTCAAAAACAAATAAACATTAAGAAAATTTTATAAAAGAACCTTAATGCTAAGGATCACCTAAATCTCTGAGAGAGGGATATGGTATCCAGGATTTTTCAAATTCATTTGACTCAGGATATTCATCTTTTTTTTTTCTTTTTGTATATAGCATTTCCTGGAATTGTTCTTTCCAAGAACATAAATTGGATTTGCTGATTTAAATTATTGTCTGGAAGGCCTTAAAACACTTGCTTAATAATTTTCCAATTTTCAACCATCTCATTAATCTTCGAATTCTTCAGTTTTGCCTTGTTAGTGCTTAAAACTAAACGCAAAACAAAAAGACTATCGGAGTGTTATAAATCCTACTCAAAATGATACATTTCTAACATGTAACATACATCATCATTCCTCTGGAGGCATTTTCCCTAAGCGTAGTACTTTTATTTTGCCTTTTGGAAATGCTGGGGGCTAGCACTGTAATGGATTATACTCCATTGCCTTTTTCTCCATTTTTGTGCTACAGATGATCAGTTCTTACAGATGGGAAAGTATGAAAGTAATGTTTTACTTTTGCTCTCTACAATCTAGAGGAATTGCCCTATCAGAGGCTCTTTTCTCTTCCCAAGGCTGTCTATGGACAGGACTTCCTGAGACAAAAAGCGTAAAGACAGGTAAAATGTTAGGATTCCAATGGGTTGGAAAAGCAGCGATGGGAAAGGTCACAGGCACCTGGGAGGCAGCAAAGATTTAGAGATCCAAAAGCCTTAGCGGGGATCAGCATCGAAGGATGAAAAAAGAGAAAAAAAAAACCCAATAGCATCTGATTACAGATAATTGCCTACATATTGCCCAGGTACATATTCAGAGGTATCCAGTAGTGCCCCTTATCCACGGAAATGCGGTCTAAGACTCTTACTAGAAGGCTGGAACTGCAGACAGTACCGAACCCTCCATCTACCAGGATTTTTCCTTTACGTACATACCTATGATAAAGTTTAGTTTAGAAATTAGGCACAGTAAGAGATTAACAATAATAATGAAATAGAACAATTATAATAATCTACTGTAATAAAAGTTACATAAATGTGGTCTCTATTTGTCTCTCAAAGTAATTTATTATACTGTACTCATGCTTCTTTTTGTGATGATGTGAGAGGATAAAACGCCCACATGAGGAGATGAAGGGAGGTAAGAAACACAGAGGCTACTGCTGACCTTCTGACCATTCGTCAGGAGGACCAACTGCTCTGGATCCCGGTTGACCACCGGTAATTAAAATCATGGAAAGTAAGCCGTGGATAATGAGGGAATACTGCATACGACAAAAGTCCAGATCCCTGTTCTTCTGGGGGCTTTGTTCTTCTTGGGCCCACCTATCATTCATTAGCGTGGAATTTATTAGAGGTCCTCAGAAACATTCCAGCTTTTTCTCTTTTCGGGCATGTGATAGGATTGTATTCCTCACCCAGCTGAAGTTAGGTGTGATCGCATGGCACGCTTTGGCCAAGGAAACGTGAGCACAGGAAACACAGGTCACTTCCAGGTGAAAGCAACAACGTGGGGAAGGGCCTGCGGTCAGGCCAACCCTCCATAGATAATTCGCATGAGTGGGAAGGAAACCTTGGCTTTTATAAGCCATGGAGATTTGGGGGTTGTTACCTCCAGAAATCAAGCATAGTAATATCTATCTAGAGCACTTCCTATGTCTGTATCTTGGTTTGATCATGTATAAAAGAAAATAACATATGTCTCTTACCTACAAAATAGTATAAAACATTGGATGAGGTTTAGAACGGAAGTGTTACACTTCTCTGAAGTGTTAAAAACATCTTTCAATGAGTAAATATGTTGCTACAAATGTGTGGCAATGAACAGTCTAAAACTAGGAAGTTCATATGCATTAGAAGATAGATTTCATTCAATTAATCTACGTCTCTTAATACAATTAGTAAAGACATCTATAGTCTTGAACTATGATTAATTCAGTGAATTCATCCCTTCAGCACTCCTAAATCTGTGTGCTACTACATCACCTAGGAATGGGGTACAAAAAGTAAAGTGAGACTGAGAAATAAAGTTAGTAAAAATAACTATTGCCTTCTTTAAAATACACAGAGCTTTAGAAAGTTTTCATGACTCAGGGCATCTCTGAGTCACCTTTATGCCATATTTATTTTGCAAGAATGCAAAGTTCAACTCTAAGCAAATAAATGTGTTTATATTTTATATTAAGATACAACACAGTTTCCTATGTGATAAAAATACATGTTCAACTTTTTAAAAAATAATCCGTTTAGGTCTCTTTAAACTATTTTATAAAAAAATCTGCTAAATAGATATTAAAAAAATTAAAGTATTCCCAAGACCCCTAAAACTTAGCTTTTTGAACTTCTAAGAATTTACCCAAGGGATACAGGAGTGCTGATGCACAGGGGCACTTATACTCCAGTGTTTATAGCAGCACTTTCAACAATAGCCAAATTATGGAAAGAGCCTAAATGTCCATCAACTGATGAATGGATAAAGAAATTGTGGTTTATGTATACAATGGAATACTACTTGGCAATGAGAAAGAATGAAATATGGCCTTTTGTAGCAACGTGGATGGAACTGGAGAGTGTTGTGCTAAGTGAAATAAGTCATACAGAGAAAAAACAGATACCATATGTTTTCACTCTTATGTGGACCCTGAGAAATTTGACAGAAGACCATGGGGGAGGAGAAGGGGGAAAAAAAGGTAAGAGACTCTTAAAGACAGAATAAACTGAGGGTTGATGGGGGTGGGAGGGAGGGGAAAGTGGGTGATGGGCATTGAGGAGGGCACCTGTTAGGATGAGCCCTAGGTGTTGTATGGAAACCAATTTGGCAATAAATTTCATATTAAAAAAAAACTTAGCTTTTTGACAGGAAAATACTAATTGCTAAAGAAAGGCAAAGTGATTTTTTTAAACAAGTATGGAGATTAGCATACATAAATTAAGAATAGAAATTAAAGAATAGAATAAAGCAATTTGTTAATTACATCCATTGTTTTAACATGACATGCTCCAGTGTCAGTGTCCAGTGAAGGGGACTGAATAAATAATTTCTTACTCTAGACACAAGGTAGGAGCTTGATCGAGATTTACTGAATTAATAAGACAAATTAGCTCAGCTACTTGAAAGCTATGATTTAAAATCAGCCAATTTTTAAGAATTAGTCTTATTTTTTTTTACAGATGAAGTAAAAAAGAAAAGGCCTATAATACTATATTTTCATATTTTGTGTTAGAGAAATCTGGGTTCTCATCTAGTCACTGACCTAAAAAAAATTATATTTAAGCTTACTCATTTTTGAGAGAGAGAGAGACAGAGTGTGAGCAAGGGAGGGGCAGAGAGAGAGGGAGACACAGAACCTGAAGCAGGCTCCAGGCTTTGAGCTGTCAGCACAGAGCCCGATGCAGGGCTTGAACCCATGAACTGCCAGATCATGACCTGAGCCAAAGTCAGACGCTTAACTGACTGAGCCACCCAGGTGCCCCTAGACACCGACTTTAAACATCTGATTGGATTCAAAGATTTTTATTTAAAATATTTATTTATTTTTATTTAAAATAAATTTGACCCCATCCATATTAGGGCTTTTTTCTTTGTGGAGGTAGGAAAGCCCCATATGAGAAAAAATACAAACCATGTTTCTTATTTTTCTAAAAATGAGGTGTCAGCATATCATAATGTATGATAAATTTATAAATGATCTGAGGAATATGACATTAGTTAAACATCCTGAGAATTAATAAGCTATATTTCCTCTTTCTCTGGTTCCCACCAACAATATTCAATTTTTAATAATTAAAGGCAGCGCTGTTTTTTTTTTAATTCAGCATAGCAAAATGAGACTAACATTTACATCGCTAAAGTTTTCTAATGAAAATTTTCAGCCACCTTTAAGATTTAAGATCACAATGTCCTATCACATAAGCAACCAACTGCTTTCCTTCTAGCATCACATTGTGATCTGAAAAACAATCCAGTGTTTTCCAATGGTTCAGATTCAGGCTATATGCAGTGAGATTATTTTGATCTAGTTGTGCCCCATTACTTTTTTCCATTGGTGTTACCCACAATTATGGGCTAGATATGTTGAAACATGTCAGTTTTTCAATTCTATGACTTTCCTTTTTATTGTGAATGTCTCTGACAATATACCAGTAATTTATTCTACTTAAACTTCTATGATTTGTCTTGTTATCACAATGATATTATAGAATCTCACTTGGCAAAAATGGAAATGGATGGCCTCCCCTCTCCCAAAAGAAAATAACCAAAAACACACACTCATTTTTAACTGACTCTACTTGACATAGAGGAGAATTAATGATCACTATTCTAGACAAAGAGTCTAAGGTCAAAATAATGATGTTTAGAATGAAAAACAACAAAGCAAAAAAGGAATTGTTGTGAAAAAACTTCCTCATAATAGTTGTTTGTTCATTCCTTAAATGTAACTTGGTTTCTATGTGCCCATTACTGAGAATTCAAAAAGGCACAAGACAAGAATAGTGGGTGAGCTGTGCACGTAAAGGATGTACAGTGTAGGTGACTTATGAGGTCAACCTTGAAGAAGTAGGATTTAACCACAAAGGAGATGAACAGTGGGTATTCTGGGGGGAAATGTAGGTAGACTAGCACAGAGGTATGATGTCCTATGGAATATTCTGGAGGCAGAAATTATGCACGATTCAAGTGTTAGTGAAAAAGCCAGTGAGGTAGTTGAGACGGTGTTAGACAAACAGGGTGAGGCTTTGTGACAGGCCTTTAAGACATACTAAGGGCTTTATTTTGGGGGAAATGGTGAGTCACTAGGGATTTTTAAGTAAAGGAGCAATCCATTCATGACTATGATTTTGAGAAGACAAGTGTGTTGGTCCCAGGATGGGACATATGTTGGGGTGCAGACCCTAGGAGCAGAAGAACAACTGGGAGACCATTGTAATGCCCAAGTGAGATGCTGAAGAACTGAAGTAGAGGGGCTGCAAAGGGAATGGAAAGGAAGGAATTTATTTAAGACAATGTCTTAAACGTGGTGATGCTGGATAAAGGCCAAGAGAAGGCAGTAGGAGTCAAGGTCAACAGCTGACAGCGATGGTGGTGGGGTGGATTAGAGAGACTGAAGAGATGACTAAGGAAAGGGGCCAGCCAGGGACACATAAAAGGACTGCTAAGTATTGTTGACAGCTCCAGTAAGGCTGGGAAACACGAATCCTCCCTGCGTTTGCAAATTTCTCCAAAAGCCCACGGCGAAAACTAAAAATCAGAAAAACTACCCGAAATCATCAGTGATGTTAGCAGACTGCTTGATACCTTCTCTAGCACGTGTATATATTTATAAATACATAAAATGACTATAAAAGCAGTACAGTGAACTTCCCTTTCTGGTAACAGTAGTGAAATCATTTCGACTGACACTCCCACTGAGGTAACTGAAGATCTTTAAAATATAAAAACAGCAAAGAGCTGAATATGATGGCGAGGTTTTCACACACAGAAATTTGGAAGGCCAGAGCTCAAGAGAGGAAGCTTATCTTTGACAGCTTTTGCCCTTGGGCATAGAGTATGGGGGAGAAAAGATCTGTGAAAGCAGCTGTGCTTTGAGCAACCTACAGGTTTTGTGAGAAGGGCAAAGCCTGTGGTCCTCAGGTGAGGGCATTAATAAACGAACACAACTTTAACTTGGGATCTCAAAAGGCCGTAGCTTCCTTTATGGTAGGAGTGAACCCCAAATACACGATTCTTCACACAGATTTGCAGCCTTGCTTCTCACACAGGGGTGATTCAGGAAATCTTAGCTGCTGCACTTTGACAAAGATAATTCTGGTCTGATATTGCCCCCCGGGGGCCTGGCAGAAGCAAAGTCCTTTCTGGGGGAAAAACCTCATCACCACTAGGTCTCAATTTATTCTTACAAGTGATTTTTAAAATACATTTCCAACAGATAGTCAAAGATATCCAAGCAACCAAGAAAATAAGACACCATGAGTGAGAACTGGCAGGAACAATAATAATAGAAACGAATCCAGTAACACTTGAGATACTAGAATTAGCAGACATATATTATAAAGCTACACATAGCATATTCAAGGAGATAAAGCGCAAGCTCGACAAATTTCAGCAGGGAACTTGAGTGACATTGATAGCAGCAGAGAAATATTTGTCCTCCCCCTTCCCTGTCAACACTATTTGGTCTCGTGGTTTAAAATTCTTACATTTTAGAATTAAAATTTTTTTGTGTTCTTTTTTTGGCTTTCTTTTGACACACTGAAAACAAAAACCAAGCCCCATACTGAAAAGCCTGATACAATTTTAGCTATATGTATAATTCAATCGGAAATATTTAGTTGAGTAAAATGTAAGTCTATCTGGAAGTGTTTGTGTGTGCACATGTGTATACGGTAAGCACACACATACTTGCACTCGCAAATTTCTTGGAAACACTTCTGATTTCTGCCAGGCTCACTCCTACTGTCAACAGGTTAGGACCAAGCTGGATAAATCAAGGTGCATAGGAGTCAATGTCACCAGGGAGAATTTACAAAGATACCATCCACTTGTGGAGATGCAAAATGAAAATTCATGGCAACTTTCTTGGAAGATAGGTCTTAACAGTATGAAAAGGAGGGTATTGCAGTGATATTCATCAGGGGTCCAGAAAGAGAAAGAGGACTGGAAGCAGAGACGGAGAGTGGGCAGAGAAAGGGGGGTGGGGGCATCAAAACTGAGCCCTGCTAACTTCACATTTTGTTTTGGTCTTGCTAGACTATTCGATAGTTGTAAAATCAAGTGATTCTATCAACAAATTGCTCACTTTTCATTTTAGAAGAGTTATGCAGCATATCAGTTATTCTTATCAAAACTGAAAGACCCATGTGAAGTCATTCATTGTTTGTACTTAGTTTAGCCAACTTAGTTCATTAGAATCGGGTCTATTTGACATAGCAAAACTCAGCCAGTTACAGCTAACAACTGTTCAGTCCCACACTGCAATAAGAACGTCAGCAGATTTATTTTCCCCATATAAAGTAGAATTTCCAATTCACACCATGTCCTCTGTGACTATTATGGACAGTATTTATTCAGAAGGAATGCTGTGCAAGTTTGGGAAAGCTGTCTCCAAGAGCAGAGCCGAGAGGTCATTCGACAAAATAAGAAACAAAACCTATACATGGTCAAAACATGAAGAGAACTGAGGTTTGTCATTCTCTCTTTTAAAGAAGAAAGTTCCGAAATCCTTAAAACACAGCGTGGTAATAGCAAATTAGACAACTCTCCCTCCTCCACCCTCAAGTTCCATATAATCAGTACGCCTCCATTCACTTAGCAAATATCAGCTTTTTTGGAGGAAGAGAAGCTGCTTGGAATTAATGAGGCAACATCAAAAAATAACTTCTATTAAAAAATTGTTCTCTTCAATGGCAAACTGCCTTTTTTTCTAATTTTCTTTTAAAATAGATTATCTTCTAAGGCTCCTATTCACTTCATCCCACCTTTAGACCACCTCTTTTTCCCTCCTTTTATTTAGTTTTCCTTTTTCACTTCTTAAACTAGGAAGCACCGTTGCGCCAGGCGAGGGAAGTAACCTCATCTCACAGTAAAAACAGTTACATCCAGTGGTATCATAAACACGATAACATTCAGTGGGTGTTGTGACACAAAACCACTGACATTGTAATTCAATAACTGCAGGGTGTTTAAGGAGTTAACAGAGAAAAACGTAAGTAAGGGTCATAGAGCAAAACTGAAATTATAGACATGCAAGGTACATTTCAAAACCAAGCTGAAATGCTCTAGTTATTTCTGCTGCATAACTTAAAAAAGGCCAAATAGCTCAAGAAAGGTAAGAGAGTTACAGTCCCGGAAAGTCTTCATGATCACTTTTTCATTTACACAAATAAAAAGAGAAATTCCACGTTAACCTTCCCAGAGAAGCGATGCACCTTAAAAGCAAATCTTTTCACTTACCCTAGAGTATGCACATCATGAGCTCCTAAATCCTTTTAATTCCAGGACATCCAGAACATACATGAATTCTGAGCACATTGACTTCAAAAACAAGCCCCGACCAAATTGTTAATTACTACAGAGATCATAACAGAACTCTCTGAAATTCTAGGGAGAGATAGGAGTTTAAAATCCAGCTTCTAGATCCTGGTGTATACTGTGTCTATCTTTAACTTGAAAATGATTTGGTTTCACATTCCATTGAAGTCCCACTGGCAGATGCCTTTGGTAAGCTCACCAATGGCAGGCTTTCAAATGCCCTCCCTCCACCCCCTCCTTCCTCTGACCGAGCTTCCGCTGATACATCTAATGCCCATTTACTCAGCTGTCTTTTTACCTGTCTCTGCGTGGGTAAAAGGAGATGCTTTCATTGATGGCTATTACGGAAACACTTGGAAGCTTAAGGCAGCCCGAGGACTCACTGTGCTTTCCCTCCTGCCATCCCCTCCCCCTTGTTACTGCCAGAAACCAACTGACTTCCAAACTTGGCTGTCTGAAAAAGAATGTTCTCTGATTGGCATTCCTGGAAGCAGAAAGGAAGGCAGCTCAAGTTTTGTTCTGTGGCTCCCTCTGTGTGAAAAACTTCCCCAGGTACACATAATACAAACAAGTAAGTTTCCTGGATTTTTTTTTCTTAACTTTGAGGAGAATGGAGTGAATATTTGGGGGCACGACAAATATTTTTGATGTCATATAGCATTTAAGTTTTAATATATCCACATATAATTTTACCTACAATGGCTACGCATGCAGAAAAAACAAAACAAAACAAAACAAAACAAAACAAAGCAAAATGGCAAATGTTGTGTTAAAAGTTGAATTTCCTTATTAGTGAATGGGTTGGGACCCTTCAGCAGAAGAAGCAGTCACGCTTCCTGCTTGACAATATTCTGGAACGCAGCTGTTCACTCTGTGGCTTTTCCAATGAGAGAAAACCTTCCTCATAAGAACTGTGGAAAAACTGATTTCAATTATCCTATATTTTATATTGCAAACAGCGGGAGAAGAGAGCGCCAAAGACTCTCCCCGTTGAGTCTTCTTTTCCAGGACTGTCTTGCAAACTGGTGAAGACTGGTGAGGACTACACACACACACACACACACACACACACACACACACACACACACACAGACAAACACGTGAACAAACAAAAACTGAGTGACTGGAAATGAGACAAAGATATGTTTCCTCAAATACAATCAGATAAGGATTAATAACGGACAGTCCCTTCAAAGAACTACTAAAAAACTTGTGTTTAATATTTATTTACTGGTCACCGGGGCCAAAAGATTTGCTGCTGCTGCTGCTGGAAATAACTTACCTCTCATGTTCAAAACAGTGAATTTATTGTATGCCATTTTATGGACGAGACAGCTTCTTGAAAGCTCTGATAAAGGATTTATAATTTCAGCAATCAGACAAACCACAACCTGTGCATTTTGCCTTTCCAAATCTCATCTGGCTGTGGCTGCTAAGTCTAGGCAAGTGTCAGCTGGCTGGACTCACGGGTAGTGGTGTGGTTACAGCTGCTCCTTGTAACTTGTACAGACATCTCAAAAATATTCAACGGCAAAGGGTTGCGTCCAAAAAGAAAGCTTTCACTTTGTTTGTGGTTGGTCTCTGATCTCGGTGGTCTGGTACCATATCTGAACAAGACCATGTTAGGGAACCATGAGTGAAAATCTGATTAACTGGCATCACGTTACCAGTTTACTCTGGTGATAGTTTATTCCCATATAGATTGGTGTTCTACCAGCTTGTTCACTCCTTAACCTGTTACTAGATGTTCTTAAAAAAAGAAAAAAAACTATAAGAGGGGCACCTGGGTGGCTCAGTCGTTTAAGTGTCTGACTTTGGCTCAGGTCATGATCTTGCAGTCCTTGAGTTTGAGCCCTGAGTCAGGCTCTGTGCTGACAGCTCAGAGCCTGGAGCCTGCTTCGGATTCTGTGTCTCCCTCACTCTCTGCCCCTCCTCTGCTCACACTCTGTCTCTGTCTCAAAAATAAATAGATAAACTTTAAAAAGAATTTATTAAAAAAAAAAACTATAAGACGTTGGGAGAGGAGGAAGAAACTTTCCTTATTTTTATTCCCAAAGTTGATTGTCTTAGGGAAATTTCAAGCTATGTGCAAGGCTGATAGATAGGCGCATTCAGAAATAAATAGGAAAGAACAATCACTCACCCAGAGAGCACATGTCCCATTCCTGTGTGTCTTCTTCCCTCTATCAAAACACTCATCCTCAAGGCTAATGGATGGTGTCAAAACACATGTGAACTAGGATGAGAGGACAGGGTTGGAGGCAGGCCGTCTGGTTCACACTCAGCCACACTACTCGCTTCTGTATCTCTGAACGTTGCACGTAACTGACGCTCAAGAAATGTTTTTTGAAACTGAAGAACTAACTGCTTTTGTGAAAGTATATGTTCTAACTTACGGAAAATGATTACATGTTGGCTCACTGCAGATATAGTTATATATTTTGCATTGATCTTAATGGTCTGGGGAAAAATATCTCTTTTCAAGCCATTAACCAAAAGATTTTATGAAAGCTATATTAGGTACTGAGTACTTTACTGAAGAAAAAAAAATCATAAATGTTGTATCTGTGTGATTAGTTCTCAAAACCAACATGGCAAATATTGCTAAGATCATTTCTGTTGAGCTTACTGGCTTCTAAGAAAAATAGAGAGAACAGGAAATGTTAGGTCCTTCAAATATTTCATATTAGCTAGTGAATTGGAATAGTTTTCTTTATTGAATCGCTATTGGCTATTCCTTACAGTGCAACATTTATCAACCAGGTATCTTCTTGGGTTCCCAACTTTATCTCCCCTTATATTTTCATCTATGCCAATCATGGAAATTTTATTTTAAAAAATTTTTTTAATGTTTTTATTTAGTTTTCAGAGAGACAGAGAGCAAGTGGGGGAGGGGAAGAGAGAGAAGGAAACACAGAATCTGAAGCAGGCTCCAGGCTCCGAGCTGTCAGCACAGAGCCTGATGTGGGGCTCGAACTCGTGAACCGTGAGATCATTGCCTGAGTGAGCTGAAGTCAGGCTCCCCAAATCATGGAGATTTTAGAACAGCTTTTGCATTAGTCCAACTCCAAGGTCGAGTGAACACAATGGGAATTTTTTTTCTTCTTTTTTTTCCACCTAACCTTCACAAGGCAATTGATAAGATTTGTAATTGCTAGAATTTAGTCTTTATCGTGAGTAAATGTTATTTTTCTCTGTCATAAGCACTAACATGAGAGTTAGGATTTGATCAGAAAAACAGCTTCCAGGGCTGGCTTCCAAAGAAAACTGGGCATGTAACAGGCAAATCAAATACCCTTGATTTATCATGAACAAGCAGTTAATCTCTGCTCCATTCTCCAGAAATAGACATATCAGCACAGTTCTGTGGATGGCGAATGCTGGTAGCAGGCTCTTTGCAGGGGTGAGTAAGCTGTTCAAACTCAGATCTCAGTTGATCGGTAAGGCATCCAGGCATACAAAGAATCAGATTAATGGAAAGCAAATGGTCCCCATTATTTTTTCCTTGCTGGTATCCTTAAAAGACTAGCATAAGTAATATTCTCAGGATAATGGTTTTGCAGATGATTTTTTGGTCTTTTGCATGTAATTTATTTTTTTAATACATACTACTTGCAATACATTATATTTGTGTTCTCCCAAAACCCACATATTGAAACACAATCTGCAATGGCATTAGGAATTGGAGCCTTTGGAAGTTGATTAGGTCATGAGGGTGCTGCCCTCATTAATGGGATTAGTGCCTTCCAGAGAGACCTCCAGAGAGCTTCTTTGTCCCTTATACCATGTGAGAACACAGCAAAAAGATGGCCGTCTGTGAAGCAGGAAGCAGGCCCTCACCAGACACTGAATTTTTTAACGTCTTGATTTTGGACTTCCAGCTTTCAGACTGTAAGAAATAAATTCCTGTTGTTTATTAGCCATCTAGTGAATGGTATATTGTTATAGCAGCCTGAATGGACTAAGACACTATACAAAAATGAGGGGTTTTTTTTGGGAGGGTGAGTGGTGAGTAGTTATTTTTTTCCTAAGGAAAAATTAATAAATCCAAGCTGCAGTTGTTTGAAAGTAATTAAAATAGACACTCCCCAAGAAAAATTAGAAAACTATACATTAAAAAACCCACTAAAAAATAGAGGCTCTAACAGCAGATATGGAAGACATTCAAAACAGCAGCATGTTATGTATAATCTTATTAAATTCCAACCAATTTAAAAATTGGATGAAATGGGCACTCATTTTGAATGTCCATGGGGTGAAAATAGCCCTAATTATGGAAAGGGCCATATGTTAAATACACTAATTATAACATATTTGGTAGAATAACTGGGAACAATGATACTTTTGATGACAACAGAAAGACATGGGCTAATGCTTAGGTTAAAAATCAAAGCATATAGATGTACATGCACCATGATTTTTCACTATGTTGGAACTTCTCTGGGCATTAGGAGGAAAGGTAAAAGCTAGCAGGAATCCTATCAAAATGATTTATGAGTACACACACTCATACCCCAAAAATATTCAAACAAGAACGGTTGCAGACCTTCCTCATTCTCCTTCTGGTCTTTGAAAAGGCATCTCTATTTCTCTTCTCTGGGTCTGTCAGATGGTAGGTGGATTGTTGGCAGGGGAGTGGTAGGGGCATGGGGAGGTTCTCCAATGTGGAAAGAGACAGGGCAGAAGCCAAAGGGGGCTTATGTTAATTGTCAGAAGGTCATGGAGGGAAAATACCCAAGAACAGGAGTGACTTAAAGGAACCAGTGAGAACGAAGGAAGAGAACAGGGAACAGAATGTGGCAGGAGAAGCAGATGCCAGGGTGTAAGCCAGACTAGGGAGAAGAATCTTTGATGAAGTAGACTTGGAGGAGAGCAAAGTTTAGAGGGGAAGTTTAAGATTCTGGCCCTAGGATATCTGGCTGCGTAGTTTGTTATCTCTTCTCATGAAACACTTAAGATAGGCCTTTACTTTTCAAGATCTGGTAGTGTCACCTTTCTGTGTCTTTTGGACACCGCATGATATTGACATCGATCTTAAACGAATAGATACATTTGGTTACAGAAACATTTTTGAAAAGTCAATGCTAATTGCTCTGTCGTGTTATTGTGGTTGCTAAAATTGGTTTTCTTTGGTATGGCTAGGAAATCATCTACACCCTTGTCTAAATAAACTCTCTTGATCACTTTCCTCCACTTGTATTTTGTTTCCTGTATCTCTCTCTGTTCCCAAGATGGGTATCTATTACAGTCTCTTGGGACGAGCTGTATATGTAAAATGACCAGCCATTCCAATTTTACTGGAACTGAGGGTTTTCCCAGTATGCAGGATTTTGAGTCCTAAAACCTGGAATGTCCTAGGCAAACCAGAATGAGTAGATCATTCTCCATATGTAATCCAGCACTTGTTTATGTTATATGTAAGCTTTTGATAAAAATTAGTCTTTTTTTTTTTTTTAATTTTGAGGTATTTGGCCCACGTAGAAAGACATTCCAAAAAAAAAAAAAAAAGATTTCTTTTGCCTTTAACCCTGGCAGCCATGCAGCATGGGACAGGTCAAACTCCAAGGGCGACCACATCTTCATCTTTACACTGAGAATAATAGTACATATTTCAGAGATGTTGTCAACCTCAAATGAGATATGCATGTAAAACATGTAGAATATGTAAAAGATATAAAATGAATAAATCTACATTTTAGATTTTATTTAAAAAAATTTTTTTAACGTTTATTTATTTTTGAGACAGAGAGAGAGCATGAACGGGGGAGGGGCAGAGAGAGAGGGAGGCACAGAATCGAAAGCAGGCTCCAGGCTCTGAGCCGTCAGCCCAGAGCCCGACATGGGGCTGGAACTCACGGACCGCGAGATCGTGACCTGAGCTGAAGTCGGACGCTTAACCGACTGAGACACCCAGGCGCCCCTAGATTTTATTTTATATAAAATTATATGTAGTTATTTTTCAGAGAACCTTTTAGTTATGTTAGGTTGAGAAATAATAGAAGTCCACAGATGAGTCCACTTCATACTGCGTATGTGGGGCAGGGAGAGATAGATATTGGTGGACTGAGGGAAGAGCTTTCTCAGTAGCGTCTGTTTCAACATATGATTTTTCCCTAGATTAAACTCACCAAGATAAGGATGTTTTGTTTTTGAGAGGCTCTATAGCCAAGGAAACAATCAGTACTCCATGTTGACAAAAGATACAGGTAATCGTCTGCGTTAAAAATAAAGATTTATTCTGTTTCCTTTCCTTCAACCTGGGGTAGGAGCGTTTTTCTATGGTGGGACCAAAATCAACCCAAATTAGAGTGAAATCATTAACATATCCATCCCTAGACAAAACTAGAACGCCCAAAGTCATCCTTGGGATAGAAAACCACCCCCTGCTGTACCATTTATTTGAACGCTGGGGGCACATGCCATACTTGATGCCTCTTTTTTTTTTTAATTTTTTTTAAATTTTATTTATTTTTGAGACAGAGAGAGACAGAGCATGAGCAGGGGAGAGTCAGAGAGAGAGGGAGACACAGAATCCGAAACAGGCTCCAGGCTCTGAGCTGTCAGCACAGAGCCCGACGCGGGGCTCGAACTCACGGACCGCGAGATCATGACCTGAGCCAAAGTCGGACGCCCAACCGACTGAGCCACCCAGGCGCCCCACTTGATACCTCTTAAGAAGTGAGAGTACAGTTTGGTTTGGGAGCGAGACTAGCATTACTTAATGTCATCATTTGAAATCTGTGCAAATTTTCATAATCGTAAATCCAATCCATATTTGAAACCCAAACAAACCGGTTCTACTCCAAGCTTCTTGAGTTAGAAATGGGACAATATGTTTTGTGGGGTAAAAGAAAATAACATGTAAAAGCCACACTGGATCAAGTCTGATAGTTACATATTCAGCTTATTCGATTGGGAGCAGTTTTTCTCCAGATACGCACAGGGCTAATCAGTGCTTTCCAAACTTCTTTGGTGGTGGTGGTGTTTTCTATAGAACCCTTTGTTCAAAGAAGTTAGTTCACTGGAACTTAACAATGACAAGGCATGGCTCCTTTCGCAGAAACTCATGTGGGAGGCCTACCGAGCTCCCTCTTCTATAAGGCAGTCTCTGTGGAAACTTCCAGAAACCTGGGAAGCATAGCGTGAAAGTCACTGAGCTCCAGTACTCGCTGCATTCGGTTTTTTAAAATGTAACTTTCATATATTTAAAAAAATCATGCGCATATTTTTAAAAGCCATGCAGAATGTAGAGCTTTAAAGAATGTCCTAACCCAACCCTACCCCTCCTCGTCCTTAAATCCCAGAGGCAGCCGCTTTCAACTCTTAACTATTAATTATGACACTCACTCCATCTTCCTAAATGATACTCTTATATGCCTCTTCTTTTTTATTTTCCCAGTGTAGATATTATCTATTGGTCTCTTACTAAATCCTTATCTTTAGTTCTTATGGACACTATCTCCCGCAAGTATGCTCTCAGTATCTCCTTCTCTCTCTCATCTACACGCAGACACACACACACACACACACACACACACACACACACACACTTTCCTTCCCTTAATCCTCCCAGTTTAGATACACAACAATTTTAGGTGAAGCACTAATCAGTGTTTATGTTATCTTGGCGATGCATATATTGTTCACATGTAAACCACATGGGATTTATGACTCTATTTCCTTTCTTTTACACAATTGTGTTTTTTTTCCTCTGACGCTAGTATTGTGTCACATTTTTGCTTGCTCAGCTTCTATTTGCCCACCATTACGTTTTTTCAGACTCATTAGAAATGTAGCGTTCCTCTTAAAATAGACAAGCATGTCAGCTAGTTTTTCAGCACGCCCCACCCCCGCAACCTCGAGGTCCTTGGGGTGTCAATGGTGTTACTGAGCAGTCATCCTGGGACTGTGCTTTGTGGCTTCCTGAGAAAGATACTTAGAACAAACCAACTTTTGGAGAACTTGAACCCTTGAAAATATAGTTGTCCTTGTCTTGGACTTGCTAACTTGCCTAGATAATTCATTGTTTAGAAATTCTTATCCCTCAGAAATTTCAAGTAATTTCTTCTCTGTCTTTAGTTTCTAGTGTTGTTTTTGAGGGGTCATTCTGTTCCTGCTCCACTTACTATTTCTTCCTTATCCCCCGTGTTAGAATATCTCATGACAGTACACTCTGGTGTGGATCCCCCTTTTCTCCCTACAGATTGTTTGCAACTCAAGGGACTTTTGCTCATATATTCCAATTCTGGGCAAATTTATTATATTTTCTAAACAATTTCTGAGTTCTATTTCCTCTGTTATTTTATTTATTACTATTAATTATTATTATTATTATGATTTTTAAAGTAGGCTTCATGCCTAATGCAGAGCCCGATGTAGGGCTTGAACTCACAACCCTGAGATCAAGACCTGAGCTGAGATCAAGAGTCAGACGCTTAACCAACTGAGCCACGGGGCGCCCCGCTCTATTATTTTACTCTGAAAGTAAACTCTTTTTAGTGGGATGTCGGACCCCTTAAGTGAAGTCTCTAATTTTTTATCTTTTCTCTTTCAATCATCTTTCTGTCACTTCCTCTCTGGAGTAATTCCTCACCTCTCTTCTGTTGGAAGAGTTTAATTCTTAGTTTAATTTCTAAGATTTCTATTTTCCCTAATCGTTCCTTTTTAAAAGTACTATGTTTTGTTTCACGGAAATAATTTCTTTTCTAATCTCTATGAGAAGATAACATTTTTTAAAGTTTTCATCTCTTCCCTTCAGTCATTGTTTCCTTCAATTTCTTGTTTGTTTGCTTTGGTCTCTTTTACAGAGACTTTCTTCCATATCTGGTATTCCTTACTTATCTGCTTTCGCAGTATATCATGGTTGTTAGGGTGTTACTGTAAGGTGATTAGAACTGAACCTTCACTGAAATACCCTCAAGGGTAACTAGGTTTCTCCCCACCAGGGTAGTCAGATCTTCTAGAGAAGCCCACCTCCAATGTGCTATCTAGGCGGGATAAGCTCTGTTGCCAGTGTCCTGGAGCAAAGCTAGATAAGAAGGTTTGAAAGAGAGGTGAGTTTATGACTATTGACCATGCAGATTTCCACTTAATCCAACAGATTTGAATATTACACCTGATGCCCACCTGCCACTGTTTCCAAGCCTGCTGGGTTTATAGCCTCTCTGGTTAAGTCACTCCAGAGAATAACGCAAGCGACCTCCTGTCTCCTGCAGGGTGAGGGGCAGGCAGTTGCCAAGCTGCACAGGTTGCAGACAGGATTTGGGAGTCCAACTGTTAAGAATCTCAACCACTTCCTGTTTTCAGCTCCACATCTCACCCCTAGCTTCAGCGATCCCCTTTGCCTTCACTCCTTATGCTTTTCCGGGCTTCTCTAGGGACTCTCCATTTGCATCCTGTTGGCATCTCTGCAGGTACCTGGGTTTCCACGTCTCTGCTCGGCTAAATCAAGCACCACTTAATCAATTCCCTTTCCATTTTCCAAAAAAAAATAGGTCAGCAGCTCTCTGCTGTTCTATGCTCTCCCATTTTCTTGATTCCAGTTAGTGTTTTGTGTTTACTGCCAGTATCGGGTAGCTTTGGGAGGGAGAGGGTGAAATTAAGTATGTGTTCCACCCAGCATTTCAACAGTAATTATGTCTTTACGGCTTTAAAAAGGGATCAAATTCTCCAACCTCTCCAAAATGATCGTAACAAATTTTCATTTGTGTGTGTATGGGGGGGGGGGAGGGGGGGAGGCAACATTGCTAAATGAAAGAACACATTGCTGAAATGAAAGCTAAATTCCAGCAAAGTATACAAGTATCTAGATCAGATCCACTGAAGTGTAACATCTAATTGAAATAAAGTTATCTCTTTCATAGGGTCTAAACTAGGGTATAG
This sequence comes from Panthera tigris, assembly GCF_018350195.1. NCBI lineage: Eukaryota > Metazoa > Chordata > Mammalia > Carnivora > Felidae > Panthera > Panthera tigris. The sequence continues at coordinate 55,767,506 of NC_056671.1, read as the reverse complement.
TCCATTACATTAATACTTTCATTATATATCTGTGAAATTAAATACAGGAACATACCTAATTATAAACAATTCCTCCGTATGCAAAATCTATGTATCCTAAAAAGTGAAAATGCATTTCTTTTGTAACTGAAGTTCTGCCTAAACTATCCATTAAACCATAACTCAGCCAAGACAAGAAAATTGTCTTAAAATGATCTCAGCAGTCATTTTGTGTTTGCTTTTGGTTGGAAGGCAATATAAAATCTAACAGTGATGTCATTTCCCTGTTAAGATGTCACAGTTATTCTTATATGGGCCTAATTTGGGTATTTTGTTATTTGAGGCCAGCTTTGTCTGGAGTCATTTTATGTATTTGTTCTGCTAATACTATGTCCACTAGAGACACCGGCTTTCTAGAAGACATATTTTACCCTATTGCTTCCAGAGTATCCCATCAATATTGAAGCTACCTTCTATTCTTGGAGAGGAGATGCATACGTTCTATTATTTCTACAGCTAAAAGAGTTGGCTCTGGGAAAAGAGTCAAAGGTCGTCCTTAGTATCCTTTAATTTCCTTCCACATTTGCCCTCTCTCTATGAAGTTTTCCCACCTATGTCCAAAACACTGTGTTATCATCAGTACTGCCTTTAGATTTAGCCAAGAGATGGGGGAAGGCCCTGCCCTGGGCCTCACACGTCAGAGCTCCTTGCTGCTCAGGTCCTCCTCTGTCTGTGTCTTTCCCCACAGATCTATGAGTTAGAAGCAGAATGAGTGATCCCCTTCTACAGCATGGTTTGGGCCCTGGAGTTCTCTGCCACAAGGCCCTGAGACTGCTTCCATGTCTGCCTTCCCAACGTGGAACGGTCTGTGGTATGCACACCTCGAAGACTAGGAGTGGATGAAGGATAATATTTTGTGTAGGGAGGCGGATGCAGTGAGTCTGAAATAACCCACTATAGAGCTGAAGACCCACAGAAACCTGGATAGATTGATATCAAGATTAACCATTCCTTGGAGAGAGAAGAATTCTATAGCTTTTATCACTCCCAGGGCCACAGTGAGAAAAGGAGCCCCCTCAGTACATGGGGGAAGCTGGGGATAGTGTGAACAACCATCTCAATTGTTAACAAACTTTTAACCACTGCAAGTGGGCCAGTATCATAGATTTGAATTTGGAGGCAACCCAACCGTAGACAGAATCTGTACTTGCCTGCCAACTCTTTCCTGCGGGCTTTCACTGACTGTTTGGGGGTAGCTGAGACAGGCCAGGACAGGGCGGGAGAGCTGAAAACGATCTCCTGAAGGTGTAAAAGATCTTCATTCCATTCACTACAGCAGCTCTGCAATGGCTGGAGGTCAGGGCAACATGGTGGAGAGAGATGTTTTTAGGCCTGGACATCTGGGGACTGGAGTGTGAAAGAGGGAGAGAGATTTCCTGTGGTTCATATATGTTGGCTGTTAGGCTAGGCATGAAGACATCTCTATGGCATTGCCAAGTTCAGTCTAGCTCTAAGGAAAGTCCTATTTCCTCCCTCAATATGTCTAAAGTCAATGGTGAGTGGCACCTGGGTGGCTCAGTTTGTTGAGTGCCCAACTCTTGATTTCGGCTCAAGACATGATCCTAGGGTCATGGGATCAAGCCCTGCATTGGGCTCCATGCTGAGTGTGGAGCCTGCTTAAGATTCTGTCTCTTTCTCCTCTGCCCTTCTCCCTGGCTCCCGCTCTCTCACTCTAAAAAAAAAAAAAAATAAATAAATAAATAAATAAATAAATAAATAAATAAAGTCATTGGTGAGCTGAATTTAACTAGAGCAGTAGCAAAGCTGGGTTCAGATCTAGAACATATTAGATTATTTCAATCCCATTTTCCACCTCCTTTTCCACACATTAACAGTCTGACTGAGGAAGAAGTGGGCCCTTTTCTCAGAATGTTTATTGTTTACTGCTATGTAAACCATGAAGGCTGATACACAATAAAAAATTATAGAACATGTGAAGAGGCAGAAAATGTGCCCCCCCCAGAAAAAATAAAAAAGCAGGGGCGCCTGGGTGGCTTGGTTGGTTAAGCGTCCGACTTCGGCTCAGGTCATGATCTCATGGTCTGTGAGTTCGAGCCCCGCATCAGGCTCTGTGCTGACAGCTCAGAGCCTGGAGCCTGTTTCGGATTCTGTGTCTCCCTCTCTCTCTGCCCCTCCCCTGTTCATGCTCTGTCTCTCTCTGTCTCAAAAATAAATAAACGTTAAAAAAAATTAAAAAAAAAAAAGCAAACAACAGAAGCAGATCTACAGATGGCACAGATGTTGAGCTTAGCAGACAAAGATTAAAAAGAAAGCTATGCTAAATATGTTGAAAATATGTCATGGAAAAAGCAGGGAGCATGTAACAGTCGGGGAATTTCAGTAGAGATATAGGTGCAATCAGAAAGAACCCAATAAAAATGACAAAAATGAAAATTATGGTACCACAAATACAGGATTCATCCAGTGGGCTGAACAGCAGACTGAACCAAGCAGAAGAAAGTATCAGTAAAATTTAAGACAGGTCAATAAAATCATCCAAATTGAAGCCCAAGAGAAAAAAAGAGTGAAGAAAATAGAACAGATAATCTGTGATTGTAACACAATATCAATGGTCTAACATGTGTAATTGGAGCCCCAGAAGGCTATGAAAGAGAGAACGGGGCAGAAGAAATATTTGAAGCGGTGAGTATTTTCCAGAATCGAAGGATTTCAATCCATGTGTGAGAAAAGCTAACTGAAACTCAAATAGGAAAAATGTAACAACAAAGAAAGAAACAAACAAAACGACCAATCATAACAACAATATAGTGAGGCATTTTATAACTAAACTGCTTAAAAACAAAGATAAAGAGTAAAATTTGAAAGCAGCCAAAGAAAAAAGACATATACAGCGAATAACTGTATTTTGATAGAATAGTTTTGAGAATGTCTGACTTTTCATCTAAAACACTGGATTGCCATAAGACAATGTAGTTATCTGCAAAGTGCTGAAGGAAAGTGCCTGTTAGCATGGCCTTCACTATTCAGTAAAAATATCTTTCAATGTGAGAGTGAAATAAGACAGGCAAAAGTTGAGAGAATTCATTTGCAGCAGATATGCACTAAAAGAGATGAGAAAGGAGCTTTTTCAAGGTGAAGGGAAATTATTCCTGATGGAAGCCTGGATCCACACACAGGAATGAAAAGCAGTAGAATGGATAAATGGATAAACATTTGGATAAGTATTAAAGACTTTTTAAATACTTTATCTATCTATCTACATACATACAAAAGTTAATGACTATTTTTTTTTAATTTTCTTTTCTTAATGTTTTTATTTATTTTTGAGACAGAGAGAGACAGAGCATGAGCAGGGAAGGGGCAGAAAGAGAGGGAGACACAGAATCAGAAGCAGGCTCCAGGCTCTGAGCCATCAGCACAGAGCCCGATGCGGGGCTCGAACTCACAGACTGTGAGATCATGACCTGAGCCGAAGTTGGACACTCAACTGACTGAGCCACCCAGGCGCCCCAGTTAATGACTATTTAAAGCAAAAATAATGCAGTAAAACCTTGGTTTGGAAGCATAATTCATTCCAGAAACATGCTTGTAATCCAAAGTATTTGTGTATCAAAGCGAATTTCAAGAACCATTGGCTCACTTGTGATCATGTGACATTCGGCATCATATACTACTCTTACTGCAAGACACCACTTGTTTATCAAGTTAAAATTTATTAGAAATGTTTGCTCATCTTGTGGAACACTTGCAGAACAAGTTACTCACAATCCAAGGTTTTACTGTAATTTATTTACCTATGAGTACTTATTCATTGCCTGTGAGCGAATAAAATACAAGACAAAAAGGAAACAAAGAAGAGCAAGTGAATAAATGGAATTACAACTTTCTAAGTTTCTTAGGATTGTTCTTTTGGTAATGTTTTTTTTGAAGGAGACAATGATAAGTTAAAGGTGCATATTGTGTGATCTCAAGATACAATCACTGGGGCGAAAAATCATTCCACTAAGGTACTTACTGTGAAAACAAGCAATAGAGGGGATAAAAGGGAATACTAAGATATTTAATTAACTCAGAAGGCAAAAAATAAGGAACACAAGAACAAGAAACAGATGAACCAAACTGAAAACAAATCACACGATGGTAGACTTAACCTAACATTACGTTAAATGTAATACAATAACTACTCGATTATCAAACTTAATAAAAAAGCACTACCAAACTACATGTTTTCTAAAAGACATATGCTTTAAATATTAAAAAAAAACAGATTTATTGAAAGTAAGTGTACAAAAAGATAAACCATAATAATGGTTTAGGCATTATTATTTCCACTAACAGATTAAGAAACTAAGTGTCAGATTAAATTACTCAGATTATTGGGGTTAATAAATAAGGGTCCATAAATCTGATCTTAATATCTGCCTGATTGTGAAGCCCTAAATTATTCCCTTGTACTGAGAAATTAAGAGGTTTCCTTTCCAACACAGATTAACCACCTAGAAGTATTTCCTTGGATCTTGAAGACTTGGGCCTGTTGCATTGCAAGGCAAATACTATAGGTATGGAAGTTAGGTGGCAGTGAGGAGGAATCTCCTTTTCCTTGTCACCTAATAATGGGCGAGCCTGTACCAGGTTAGACCCTGAAAACATCTAGAAGAAGGAAAGGGAACCTGATGGGAGGGAGAGCTGGGGTGACAGAATCTAGTTATTTCATAATCTCACTTGAGGCTGTAAGACCACGGGGTGCCAGGGCACACTCTAGACCCACATTCCACCCCTGCCAAGTCTGGCACTGAGTTAACTTAATCTCTCTACACCCGGTTTTCAGCTGCAAAAAGACGATAATATTTCTCTCATAAAATAGCTCTTGTGAGCACTGAATGAGTTATATGTAAAACACTTGGAAAAGTGGCCTAGCACATAGCAAATTCAATTAGAGCTCCTTTAATCATCATCATCATCATCATCATCATCACCATCCTTGACAGTAAATATGTGAATGAAAATATGCTCATTTTATACTCATCTTTTACAACAGTGGAAGGTCTGGGGGAAGGTAAGAAAAACAGTAGATTTGAATCACCTAGAGAGTTGTGGGTTTTTTTGTTTTTTGTTTTTTAAAAAAATTTTTTTTTTAATGTTTATTTATTTTTGAGACAGAGAGAGACAGAGCATGAATGGGGGAGGGGCAGAGAGAGAGGGAGACACAGAATCGGAAGCAGGCTCCAGGCTCTGAGCCATCAGCCCAGAGCCCGACGCAGGGCTCGAACTCACGAACCGTGAGATCGTGACCTGAGCCGAAGTTGGATGCTCAACCGACTGAGCCACCCAGGCGCCCCTAGAGAGTTTTTATAGTAACAAGGTCCAGGCCAAAGTGGAGCAGTTTTATCAGTCTAATCAATCTCTGGGGTGGGTTCTGATCATCTATTTGCTTAAAAAGTCTTCCTAGATTTTCATGTGCAGCCAGGGTGGAAAACCCCTGCTCTATATTATCTACTTTTGGTTTTTCTCCTCTAATCTTTCTTATTGGGATTGATATTAAATTTATCAGGTTAGTCTTTTATATGCATACCTGACTGAATTTTCACATGTCTTCAGGAGTTTGCACAAATGCACTTTATTTCACATGATGTGAGCGATCATGGACATTAGCTGCAAGCTTTTATAATAAAAAGAAAAATGAGTTGGGTGTATCCAAAACTAATAGAAGAAAATCTGATATTAAACTCAACAATTGCTTCGTGACATCTACCATGGCCTGATTCATTTGTGGGGTGTGTGTGTGTGTGTGTGTGTGTGTGTGTGTCCCAGCATTACCTAACTATTTTTGGAATGAGGTAGGATGTATAAAGCATCAGCTGTGTTATAAAACCCACAAAGGCAGAGCGGCACTGAGCAGGAACCTTTGTGGAAAGTCAGAGCCTCGGCATGGTGCAATCCTTTTATTAATTCAAAGTAACAATGGGATAAAACTCTTGCTAACATCAAAGTGGACACCTATTAAGGGCATCTCGAATTACCTGGCAAATGTGTAACCATTCAGGCTCCCTTATCTGAATTGGGGGCAGACCATTTATAAACTGATTGAGTCAAGTCTCTTTCTGGATGAAAGCACTTTTGAGCCCACAGTGTGAAGGTTGGCAAAACAAAGGAGAATCTATGGTGTTTGTGGTAGTGGTTTTCAACCGTGGCGGTACTTTAGAAACATAGTGGGATTTCATATAAAATACAGGTGCTGGGGCCTCTTACCTAGAGATCCTCGTATAACAGATCTTAAGTGGGGCATAAATTTGGGTGCTTCTACTGTGCAGTTAGGGTTGAGAACCACTGGTGTGGTGGAAAGAACATAAACTTTGCAGACAGTCACAGGCTTGAAATGTTGCTGTTCTGTTCACTTGATATGGCGTATTGGGGAACTCAGTTAAACTATATAAACCTCAATTTCCTCATCTGGAAAAAGAACATAACATGGTATCCTTGCGGGGCTGTTATGAAGACAAGGGGCAATCCATGTAAAGTACTTAGCACGGTGCCTGGTACTTGGTAAATACTCGGAGAGTGGTTTTTTAAAAAAAGTTTTTATTTATTTATTCTGAGAGAGATAGGGAGGGGCAGAGAGAGAGGGAGAGAGAGAGAAGCCCAGCAGCCTCTGCACTGAGAGCACAGAACCCGATGCAGGGCTCGATCCCACAAGCTGTGAGATTACGACCTGAGCCAAAATCGAGTCAGACGCTTATCCAACTGAGCTACCAGTGCCTCTCAAAGAAGGTTCTGAAACATACCATACCTTTCTCTTTAGTACTCCTCTCTTGTCTATAGGTGTCCTTTACTCTTCCTCTGGAGCCTGCTCAAAGCCTCTTTCCTGGTGTCCCCATATGGCCTTGCCCTCCACAGAGATGCTCGCTATTCTTAACCTTCCTGAACTTCCTCCCTACTTTAACTGTATCTGGTACAGGGATTCCCACCCACTAGGATCACCTGCAGGACTTTAAAAATTGCTGACGTCTGATTCCTGCCACCAGCAATTTTTTGACCTGTAACCACAGTTGCTAGTATAATTTCTCCACATGTACAGCAATGCAAATCTGTGTAAATTCTTTGAAAAACTTTTTTTTCAATATTGGAATAAAATCAAAGTAATCAGGGATAAGGAAACATACACAGTAAGCACTTGGTAAGTAACTTATCCATTTATTCCTTCCAGGAAACCATTTATTGGGCTCTTAACTTGTGCTAGGTGTTGTTATAAAAAAGTATTTTAAGACTGTCTCTGTTTTCTTTTTTTTTTTTTAATTTTTTTTAACATTTATTTATTTTTGAGACAGTGAGAGACAGAGCATGAACAGGGGAGGGTCAGAGAGAGGGAGACACAGAATCTGAAACAGGCTCCAGGCTCTGAGCTGTCAGCACAGAGCCCGACGTGGGGCTCGAACTCAGAGCTCTCACGGACCGTGAGATCATGACCTGAGCTGAAGTCGGCCGCCTAACCGACTGAGCCACCCAGGCGCCCCAAGACTGTCTCTGTTTTCAATAAGTATGCAATGTAGTAAAACTGAAAGACATTCGTCGACTTTTTATCGAGTGCTTAGGATATAGCTAGTGATATCTGAGGTGCTGAAGATACAGAAGTGAAAAAGAAATCCATATCCTCAGGGACTAGATTCTAGTGGGGGAAATCAAACAGGTGTGGTCTGGGAATTTAGTTTGGGGTTGCAAACACCTGAGGATGCACATGGGGAAGGCTTTCTGAGGAGATGGGAGAACTGATTCTTGAAGAACATGGAGTTAGGCAGGCAGCAAAGGTGACATATGTGTGATGGTTAATTTTATTTGTCAACTTGACTGGGCCATGGGTGTGCAGATATTTAGCCAAATTTCATTTTAGATGTTTCTATGAGCGTGCTTTTTGTGAACAAGACTTACATTTAAATTGGTGGATTTTGAATACAGCAGATTGTCCTCGAGAATGTGGGTGAGCCTCAGTCAATCAGTTGAAGGCCTTTATGGAATAAAGACTGACTTTCTATGAACAGTAGGTAACCTTTGGACTTGAACTTTAATATCAGTTCTTCCTGAGTCTCCAGCCTGCAAGCCTACCCTGGATTTGCCAGCATCTAACCCTATGAGCTGATTCCTTAAAAAAATTCTATATATACATATACACGTGCTATATTGGTTCTGTGTCTCTGCAGAACCCTGACAAGTAAGGCATGCACTTGAGACAGATGAAACTTTGACTCTTCTGCTCAAGACTGAAGTCCCACCCTTGACTTCTCACTGTTTCACTAAAAAATAGATGCGGTCCAACATGATTTAGCTTCTCTTTCCAGTTGCCTAAAAGATTCCCCTTTTCTTTATTGGGTCACTCCTTTTCGTTTTCAAAGGACAAGTATTCCATTTCCTTCCTACGGCTAATCTTTCACTTGTGCTCCAGCTCCTTCACGAGCATTCTATGGGAATGTAGTCCAATAATCATCTCCTCTCTCACAGATGCAGCTTCTTCTCTGCTTTCTCTTGAGTTGTTCTCACACCTTCACAAACTAACACATGTCTACACACATGAAGGTGTGTGTGTGAACGTTCACGTAGTGGCATAACCTCCCAGCAGGCTAGATCCGATGAGGTTAAGAGCCTGTCAAGCTATTTCCCAAGAAGGCAGTGCATCGTACGTTGCTTTTCATGGCTGGAATTAATATTCAGGGTCAAAGTTTTGTAGTGGAAGGGACGTGGACTCAGAATAGTAACAGGAGTTTTCTCAGGCCTGTCAGGAGGCTTGATTGACAGTTACGGACATCTTTGAGTAATGAATCAGCATTTGATAAATGATAAAGGATTGTTTTGGAGATAAACTCTGAAAAGGAATAATAAGTGGAACCCTTTATGATTATGCATGGAGCAATGTAA